>NW_022196903.1:62804390-62840435 GCF_008632895.1 Mastomys coucha | reverse complement strand
CAATTTCCGGATGAACCGCCAAACTGATTTCCAGAGTGGTTGTATCAGTTTGCAATCCCACCAGCACTCACACACACACACACACACACACACAGAGGCACACACATATATATTTCATAGTCAACTATTTCTTCAACTAATAAGGGTTTCCAAATTTCTTCAAAGTCACTTGTACTTACTATGAGACACAGGCTTTGTGTCTGGATTTGCCTTGAAGATGTTGCTATGGCCAGGATTCAGCCAATCACTAAATAAAAAATTTGCTAAATTCATAGCATATAACACAGTCATATAATGAGAAATAGTGATTGTGGTTAAAGTAATTCTGTCTGGCAGCACTCAATGAACACACATGATCCTATATTGTGGGAAATTTTAGCACATGGCTGAAAAATATCTAAATATTTGTCTCTGGTTATGAAAGACTTAGTTTCAAATGACTGGAATTGTGAGTGAAATATAAATTTTTTAATTATCATTAATCTTGTTTTACAGTCCAGTCATTATCACCCTCCCAGTCCTCCCTTTGACACTTCCTCATCCCATTTCTCCTCCCCCATCTCCAAGAGGATGGTACCAGACCCCTCTACCCCACTCCCTACTCCCCATCCCATCCAACCCTGCCAGCCCACCCCACTTCCTGGGACCTCAAGACACTCAAGGGTTAGGTGCTTCTCCTCTCATTGAGGACAGGCCATGCAGTTCTCTGCTGTTATGTTTGGGGAGCCTAGTAACAGGTAGAGTATGCTGCCTGGTTGGTGGCTAAGTGTCTGAGAGATTTCAGGGTCCAGATTAGTTGAAACTTCTGGTCTTTCTATGGGGTCACTATCCTCCTCAAATTCTTCCAGCTTTTTCCTCATTAAACCAGAGGGATCCCTGGCTTCTGTCCATCTGTTGGGTGTAAGTATCTCCATCTGTCTTAGTCAGCTGCTTGTTGGGCTTCTGGGAGGGAAGCCATGCTAGGAATATATTTGTAAGCACATCATAGCATCAGTAATAGTATCAGGTCTTGGAACCCCCCCGCTTTGAGATAGATCCCTTTTGAGAGTACATGATATTATTTGTGTACCCAAAGGAATTTTTATTCCATTTCTGAAAACAAACTTACTTGAACTATCAAAATATACTTCTGAATTCATTACAATGAAATACAACTGATTTGGGTTTTGTTGTTGTTATTGTTATTTTAATTCGAGGCAAATAAATGATCCTAAGCTCAGAAACATTTTGCACTTAGAACACAAAATTTCTCCAAGCAAATTTGTGAAAGAGTTAGTTAAAGATTTTAGTAGCCTCAGCCAAGCAGTGGTGGTACACACCTTTAATCGCAGCACTTGGGAAGCAGAGACAGGCAGATTTCTGAGTTTGAAGCCAGCCTGGTCTACAGAGTGAGTTCCAGGACAGCCAGGGCTACACAGAGAAACCCTGACTTGAAAACAACAACAACAAACAAACAAACAAAAAAGATTTTAGTAGCCTCATTATCTGCACTTTCATGAAATATGTATTCTTCCTTATTTCCTCTTGTTAACAACTACTCTGTCAAATATTGTTTTGTCCCCTATAACTTTAGAAAATAGTCTCAAAAATATCCTTAGTAGTGCAGGACCTTTATAGAAAAGTCATCTCTGCTGAAAAAATATGTGTTGCCTGGGTCTGGCCTGGGAGATTTGGGACATGAGCCTATGCTGCCTTACTGAGACAAGCAATTTTGCAGTTATACCTAGATCTTTCAATTTTCTGCTGTTGGAAATGTGCCCAAAGCAGAATCAACTGCTCCAAGGACTTAGTAAGTAGTTTGTCACACAGTGTGTAAGAGTCTGTCCCAGTCAGGACAGGGCATAATGATGAGGGATCCTTCTCAGCAACCAAGGACTACAATGCAAATATAAACACGACCCTATGATCAATGTTACCTGGAGTACTTGGGACATTCTGTTCGCTGTGCTTAATTTTGTTCAAATTTATTATGTTTCCAATCCCAGATGGCAGATATGAAATCCAGAGGGCCAAGTATCAGCATATGCTATTATAATATTCAAGTTTATCTTTACTAATCAACCTTTCATGACAAAGAATTGTGGTAAACAATAGAGAATGGTAGAAAGGTGACCAACCGAAGGATCTCAAACTGAGCAAAGGTGGAGCCCATTAGCCTATGGGAATGAAAGTACCTCCATCTTTACATGGAGTCAGAGCTCCTAGTGGCACAGGTTGTTGGGATCAAGTTATATGTACCTATTGTGTATTCATTCATTTATACATTAGTAAGCTTTGCTAATTCTGTTAACTTTTACCTTTTAATTCACTAAAAATAGCCCTGATAAATTATAATTTTCATTTAATGAAGTAACTATACAAAATTCACAAAAACTTTCTAAGGAGATCACATAGTATTTTTCTAACCAATCAGAATTATGAATGAGTTAAACACATAATAATCTTTTCTTTGATGTATATTCCCAGAAAATAGGATACTGTTCTATATTATGCCCAATGTATGTTTGGAATGTATTATTTAAATTAGTTATTATTTATAGTAGAAGTTTTCAAATAACCTTAAAAATTTCATCTCTAATTTTAAAACCTTAACAAAGAAATGCATTCACTGGAACCATATGTATTATTTGACCTCAGACATCTGGAAACACTGGGCTTATGCAAAGTGCTGAGATGAGAGAGCCTTGAAGCTGTGCCTAAGCCTAAGTAGTTCCAAATATTTGCATGATCTTACTGCACAGTCTTGGGGAGTTCTTCATATACCAGTCACACCCTGTACATTTGTCTTTGCAGTCAGAACTCAACGTGAACATGAAATCCCCTGTTCAGTTCTTTGGGCTCCTGTTGCTCTGGTTTACAGGTAAAAAAGTGGTCTAAAATGGGAATTTTACTGTTAAACTGTGATTAATGTTGACTGGAATTTGGGTGATGTCCTCTCTTGGGTTTTTATTATGTCTCTACTCCTAGGTGCCAGATGTGACATCCAGATGACCCAGTCTCCATCCTCCCTGCCTGCATCTCTAGGAGACAAAGTTACCCTCAGTTGCAGGGCAAGTCAGAATATTAACAACAATTTAAACTGGTATCAGCAGAAATCAGATGGAACTGTAAAACGCCTGATCTACTACACATCCAATTTAGATTCTGGTGTCCCTTCAAGATTCAGTGGTAGTGGGTCTGGGACAGATTATTCTCTAACCATCAGCAGCCTAGAGTCTGAAGATTTCGCAATGTATTACTGCCTGCAGTATGATAGTTTCCCTCCCACAGTGATACAAGTCATAACATAAACTCCATGAAAGCAGAAGTGAGAGGTTGGGCTACTCATAAATCAACCACTGAATCAGTTTCTCAGATGCCACAGGACTTTTATCAAAGGTCATGGGGAGTCTTTTGTTTTGATAGAAGAGGCTAAGCAATCTTCTCTGTACCCTATGTATCCTTCTTCCTTTTCATCATCATCATTATTAAAATGATGAGAGCTATGGCGTCTATCACATCCAGTGATCTAGGGCACAGAAGTATACTACACAATAAGTGTTATTGTTTTCACATATATATATATACATATATATATGTATATATATATATAATATACATATATATGTGTGTGTGTGTGTGTGTGTGTATACATATATCACATACATACACACATACAAACATACAAACATACATACATGCAGCAAACAATATATGTTAAGGGGACTTCCAAGGGAAGATGGGCATTTAGAAGTTTCCAATGTGTGAAAATATAAATGACCAAAAACAATTAACCTGAAAAGACAACAAGAGAAATCATTGGAAATTTTAGAAGTGGTGATAAGAATGGCTAGAAAGATGGTTATGCAGTTAATAACCTTGCTGCTCATGCAGAGAACCTGTGTTCAGTTTCCAGAACTCACCTGAGTGGATCACAACCATTTATAACTCCACTCCTTCAGGATCCATGCCGTACTCTGAACTTCTTGGATACTAGTCATGCAGCTGTCATCTACACATTCAGGCAAAATACTCTCATCAATAAAATAAAATAAAATAAAATAAAATAAAATAAAATAAAATAAAAGGGTCTTTAAAAACAAAGAAAGCTGAATAGGTAGAAGAAGCTGAAAGAACATAGATTACAAACTGGGAAACAGCCTGATTCAATAAAGAGCTCAGTTAGTAGGACTGAGCAATGGGTGTGTCAGAAGCTAAAATAGATAGTTGGGGTAAGAACACACTGGCATATCTATCCACTGAAAAAGCCCAGAGTTCTCATAATTTCTAACACCACTGATAACTCTTAATCTTCCAGTGCCTCTTCTTCCATGGCAGACTGGCATTTGAGCCTCCCCCCCTTTCTCCCCATCTCTATATTAGAAAGTCTATATGCCAGGGACTAAGTTAGTCTGTAGAATTGAAAACAAGGAACAAGAACAAGTCAAGGAGCCAGAGGCATCCTCCACTGATATATTCATAGAAGACTAGGTATGGAGATGCTGAGAATTACTGGCAGCAAGAGGATCAGTTCATGGATAACACAGAGGTCAGTGGCCACATTTGGTATGGGGAAGGTCAAACACTTTCATCTGAGAATAATAGCAGAAACCAACAACCTTTGATGTTTAGTCTGTTCTGAGACTCTAAGGTATATTTACAGATTTACAATGATTTACAGATTTACAATGACACATAATTCCAGTGTAGATTGTTATTAAATGGATCTGCATCCCTACTCCTGTGCATGGGAGGATTCAGAAAAAGATATGAAAATATAGAGTACTTAGTTCACCAACCCCATACCTGGAAGATTCCAGTTAAGAGATTGGGAAAGAACCATTCCAATTTTTTTCTTATTCTGTATTTTCTCAACTTTACTCTTTTAATTATAGCTTAATATTTTATTTGTTGTTTTTTACCATCAAAGCAAATGTTTTATTTTCTTTCATGATTGTATGTGGGTAGAAATTTTGTGGGTAGAAAGATTTTAGAGAACTCCAAAACAATACAGGCTATTGTCATTGGCCTTGGTTACTTACAGTAACTCCTTGGCAAGACCCTATTGCTAAATCACACACATTTTGGATGCAGGATATAGGAAAACAATGTCAAGGCATTCAGGAAACTTCCATCTTGCACAATAGTTTTTATATCTTTGGATTGAGCTCAACAGGCTTGAGAAAAACAAAAAAGACATTAAAAATCTTCTCTACGACAGGATATGAAACATATAATATAACTTTCAGGCAACTGTGCCTGCTACCACAATAATGGTAAGGAATTTTGCTTCTTTTCAACTTCCCCTTTCTTAGTAGATTGTTTTCCATATTTTCATTTCTAGTTTATTTCTCTGCCTTACCATTATTTTAGTAGCAGCCACATTTGCCTGGCAGTTATATCACATGTTCCATACCCTGTCCTAGAGATGATTACATGCTCATAACAGAAACGAAAAGTCAAATTTTGGTGTAGATGCAGGAAAATATAAAGCCTGTGTGCAATGGTGTTGGAAATTTCAGCTAGTGTAACCTCTACTGAATACAGTAAGGAGGTTGCTTTAGAAGCTAAAACACCACTGCCACATGATACAAATATGTCTGGTCATTAACACAAATGTATTTAAATCAGTTTTTAGAAGGGTATTTGCATGAACATTTAGTTTAGCCTGATTTACCATATCCATAGATATGTAATATCTTTAAATAGATAAGTAACATGTGGTTTAAGTACATAGTGGAAATTTTTTCAGGTGCAAAGAAGAACCAACATAAACATGCAGGAAAAAAGCGACATAATTTGAGGTGCTCATCTTAGGCAAAATAAGAGGCATGAGAAAGAAGCATGCCATATATTTTCTTTCTCAAGTATAGAATACAGAGTACAACTAATATTGCATACATTTAATATTTGCATGTATTATATATTCATAATATATAAATACTTAAGTATTTGTATATTTCTATTGCTTTGATTTTTCTTATAAATAGTCAAAAAAAAAGCTCCCCTCAAAAGATTGAAAGAAAAAAAATGCTTAAGAAACCGACTAGTGCTACACGACAAAGTGAGCTCAAATCTCTAACCCACCTTGCTTGACCTCAGGCTGAATGATGACAATTAGATTGTCACTATTGGTCACAATTGTTTTCTTTATACAGCACTAATAAATCTGCTGTCAAGAAGCAGGGATAAGGAAAAAAAAGGTAAAAACATTCAACTGCTATGCAGAAATTGGCATATTTAAGGGAATGCTGTAAAAGACCTGAGAACACATTCCAAAAATATTTCTACTGTTTAGACTGGAACAATCCTGAATCAAACAATGTTATCTTCAAGCATAAGTTGAAAGTTGAAAGTAAAGAAAAATGAAGGCTACAATTCACACAGACCAATACCAAAAACACAGCTTTCTCAGATGACCTCTTGTGAGTCAGTGTGAGCAGGTAGGTGGTTGTCTCGTTGGACATTTTATTATGCCCTAAGGTATCTGGATCTTACTCTTTGACCATTTGCGTCCCTTTATAAGCACACATCACTATGGATCTTTAAGTATTGACCTCTATTGATGCTTCCAGACAGTAGAACTATTAGTCAGTGAAAAAAGCAGGTTAGCCATGTCATCATTTCTTCTGCCACCTTGATCTTATTAAGCATTAAAGAAAATTTATGAAAATATTTAAAATAGAAGTAGGGAGATGTAAATGCAAGCATTAATTTCTCTATCCATCTGTTCTTTATTGATATGTGAAGTGGGATGACCCATGGACTAATAGCTATGAGAATAATTCATTCTACCCTGGCTTAATCAAGGGCTTTTCTACAGAAGATCTGTGGCTAGATTGCTTTAGTGTAAGAGAAAATCTCTGCTGCTTGGAATTTATCATCCCTGTTTGCATGATAGCACTAGCTCTCAGTGTTAGCTGGAACTCATATTAACACTCAGACTATAACTCTGAGGAAGATCTCTCTTAGGTAGACCCTTAACTGAACATTTAAGTTCCAGCTCAACTCATCTGTCTTGAATTATTTTGAATCACAGGTGAGGGAAATTTAAGACTATATTGTAAATCTATGTAAATTCAATGTTGAATCCACCATCATTCCAACCCACCTCTGTAAGCACAGCATATAAGTCTTATATATCAACCCCTGCTTTTCTGTGCAGCATAACATGTATGATACAGATTATACTAATGACTTTCTCTTTGGCTTTAGATCTCAGACATTAGAGAAGCTCTACCGATATGAACTCCACCTTCCATTTCTGCGTTGGAAAGAGCCACTGTCTGCTGCAGGTAGGTTCAGAGTAATAGAAGGTTCTCCCCTTGATATCAGATAATTCCATTTCTGAATATATAAGTTTGTTCTTCTTTACACCTGCTGTGCTCCTAGTTTCCTTCTCAAAGATGCAAGCACAAATAAAACTGAATTTCCAGTCTTTATCCATATCTATGATTTTGGGGAAGCTTTTCACTAAACTTTGGACATGAGACAAAATCTCCATGTGAATGTTGTTTGCTTCTTGTAGCTGGAACTCTCTTTCAGCACAAAAGGTGCCCTACTCTGTGCATATTTTTCAGCCCTCCTGATCTATTTAAGCATAATAACACTATTCAATAGAATTTTTATTAAAAAGTATTAATACATATGTTCCTTAAGCTATATAAAATAATGACAAGAGGAAATACCAAAAATGTATTCTAACATACAAGTATAACACACCAAATTGACTAGGATATATACATGCACACACACACACACACACACACACACACACACACACACACACACACACAGAGGGAGAGAGAGAGAGACAGAGAGAGAGAGAGAGAGAGAGAGAGAGAGAGAGAGACATTAGCAGACCACTAGTTTCTACCAACCCCAGATCTAAGAATGCCATAAAACAGCTTGATAGAACTATAGAGATTCTTCTGTCATCTTGCTATAACTGCTTCTTTGATGTAGTCACCAATGTATTTTAAACATGCCCTAACTTATGCCTTTGTTATGTAAGACAGTAAACTCAAGGTGTTGTTTCCATGTTGAAATATAAACTTTTGGTAACCATGTTTCCTGGCCATGGTTACCTGAAATGGCTCCAGGACATAATCTTTCTGTAATCTCCACACTTATGTATCAAATGTGCACCTTAATCTTTAGGTCTTTATAAGGATCTCCCAACAACTGGAACAGAAGCTGTTCCTAAAGCTATTGCTGATGGAAATGTAAATGTTTGCAGCAATTGTGGAAGTCAATATAGTGATTCCTCAGAAAAGAGAATCAACCTACTTCATGATTCAGTTATATCACTCTTGGGCATATATTAAAAGGATGCTCCATCATACCAAAAAGACACTTGCTCAGTTATGTTCATAACAGCTTTATTCATAATAGTCAGAAACTGAAAATGGTCTGGAAGTCCCTCACTCAAAGATGGATAAAGAAACTCTGGTATATTTATACAATGGAGTATTACTCATCTTAAAATAATAATGATATCATGAAATTTGAAGGCAAGTGAATGGCAGTAGTAAAAATAATCTTGAGTGAGGTAACACAGATCTAGAAAGGTTTTTGTTAAATCATGTTAATTTTTATGTGAGTAGGGTATGTACACATGATTACAAGTAGACACAGATTCCAGACATGTTGATGTGTGATTTCTTTGGACCAAAATTTACAGTCATGAGCTTCCTAATACAGGGAACCAAACTGCTTCCCACTACAAGAATACTGCATGCTCTTACCTGTTGAGCCATCTATTCTGCCCATTACTTTACATTCCTTTACATACCACACACTGAAGACAATTCATTTAACTTAGCTTGTTAGGGTTGTTATTTTCCAAACTGTTATTCTAACACCTCTGGTAATCTTTAGGAAAACATGAACTCAATGATTAAGTAAATATTTTATAAGAACAGTTTGCACACAGATTCATGTATTCTCATACAGTTTATAGAAGCTGAGGAAATAGGTGCACATCAACTTTAAAGGCAACTTGGTGCAGAAATAGTGTCAAAGCTGCAGAAAATCTTTATTTTCACGAACCATTCAGAGATCTAAAAGAAAATGTGCACTAAAAAGTTCAACTACCCCCTTGGACAGAGGTATCCCTGGACTACATTGGTAGATGAAGTTATTCTTCCCATCAAGGTTATTTTGGAATATTCTTCCAGCTAAGTTAGGGACTCCATCATAATTAGAAACAGCACAAGTCAGGGACTTGAAGGTGTATCTGGTGTTTCTTACCAAGGTGGAGATCACTGTGAACTATGGCTTTGAGGAAAAAACCTCTAAGACTAAGATTTCCTAAATACATAAACAGGATTTTTCACCTATGCAAAGTATAAGGATGTAAAATGAATTGTGTGAGGAGTTTATCAGACCCAAAAGATCAGAATGAACTGCACTACTGAGTCCATAAAGGGAAAGGAACAGTAAAAACAACAACAACAACAACAACAACAACAACAAAAACAAAAAAGAAAATAAAACAAATCAAAAAACAAACAGACAAACAAACAAACAAAAAACAAGGCTCATGGTTTAAATAATAAACAGCTACCAGGGAAGGAAATAAAGGAAGGGTAATCTCAGAGTGGGATTCCACTAAGCTATGCATATTGTTTGTGGTTACAAAGGCAGACAGATCTCTGAGTTGATTTGCTATGTTAAAAGAAATGTACTTGCTGTCCTTTTCTAAGAATCAAGGGGTTGAGTTCATAAAATGCTGTCAGGCACCACCACTGGGGAGGGGGGAAATAATGGGGGTGGGAGAAGGGAAACCCACTTCCCTCCAGAGCTCTGGTAGGCAGACAAGGGAGGCTGCCTTCACTCTCCACACAGCCTGGTTGGCCATCTGGCTGCAGTGATCCACTATCCCAGTCAGTGGGAGTAGTTGAGAGGGGACAATCCTGGTGGTCTCTGTGCCTCTTGGAGGCCAAGATGACAGGTTTTAGCTCCTGGGCATTGCAGGACATCTCTGGACACTGCAGAAGAACTGAGAAAAAGTTGGGGCCCTGGGGCAGCTTAGTCAGCCTCGGGGCTAAAGGGAGAAAAGGGGCAGAAGGGAGGGGGAGTGGTGCCTGGTGGTTCCTGCAAGAGCATGGGGCAGGAGTCCTTGGTCTGGTCTCTCGGCTGATGCTGGAATCCATTGCCCCAGCTCTGTGAGTCTAGATGAAAAGAGGCAGTCCATGGTCTTAAGGTGTTTTATTATAAAATAGAGAAAGAAAAGATAGAAAAGTAGACATCAGCCGTGGCCACTGGAGAGAGGTGGAAGGGGAAGTGAGGGAACAAGAGCTGAGAATAAAGACAAGAGTAAGAAGTGGAGAGAGGGGGGAGGGGTCAAACAGTTCCTTTTATAGTGGGCTGTGCTATCTTTCTGTTCCCATGTAACAGTGGGGTGGGACATACCTGGCTGTGATCAGGCGACTGTGGGGGTAGAATCCAGCCAGAATTCTGGGATCTGGGGGCATTGTCTATCTACAGGATAACGGAGTGAGGGCTCGAGATGTCAGCTTCTTATGTTTGTTCCATTCCTTGTAGAATTGTCTACTGGATCTCTGGAGTAAGTCTCAATCAACTAAGAACAGAGACTACCTTTTACCATCCAACAAAATGCTGACTCATGGGATAATCAAAAGAAATCCTGGGGTAAAAGGTTGAAGTGAAGCCGGGCGGTGGTGGCGCACGCCTTTAATCCCAGCACTTGGGAGGCAGAGGCAGGCGGATTTCTGAGTTCGAGGCCAGCCTGGTCTCCAGAGTGAGTTCCAGGACAGCCAGGGCTATACAGAGAAACCCTGTCTCGAAAAAAAAACCAAAAAAAAAAAAAAAAAAAAAGGTTGAAGTGATATGTAAATAAAAGACTGGGCTTTGTCAGCTAGAGGGAGCTACCCAGAGAGGTGCTTGGAGAGCTAACAGAGCTCTTTTATTTTTTTTTCCAGTAGACTTTAGTTGGATAACCCAGGAAGAAGTCAGAGCTACATAGCTCTTTTAGAAATTTTTTAGCAGGTTCTTTACTTTCCCATGATCTATCCAGAAAGCTTTTAGAATTTTTGTAGCAGGTTTTCTGACTTTGATAAAACCCAAGTGTTTTTAGAATTTTTTTCTACAAGATTTCTGAATTTGGTAAGAAAATACAAGAGCTATCTCAAGCAGGTAGATCAATCTCAAGCAAAGAGAGCTATCTCAAGGGGAGAGAGAGAGAGAGAGAGAGAGAGAGAGAGAGAGAGAGAGAGAGAGAGAGAGAGAGAGAGAGAAGATGAAATGAGACTAGTGTCAAAGCAAACATCATATATATGATAGCCAAGCACCTACCATTTAGCTAAGTATCTTTCCATTTGCAGTCTTAAACTGATAAATAAAACAACTTAAATTGTTTATGACAATAACTATACTGCCCATGACCTTAGCACTCAAATCTTCACATATTACTTAACTTTGTACAGATTCTAGGAATGTTTCTCTCATTTCTCCCTGAAGGTCAATGATGCCTTATTTTTCATCTCTTGTTATTTGTTTGTTTATATTTGAGAATAAAATTTAATTGCCAAATTTCTGCCTTACCCTTTCTCACTCCAAAACCACACATATAATCATCTTTTCTCTTTCAAATTCATGTCATTTTTCACCAATTATTTTTATATGCATTTTTTTCTTAAAATATAGCAGTTGAGTCTATATAATCTTACATATTTTTATATTTTCTTTTTTTGTTTTAAAGCTTTATTGTAGAAAAAAGAGAGGGAGAGAAAGAGAGAGAGAGAGAGAGAGAGAGAGAGGTAGAAAATTAGAGTATAGCCATGTCCACGTGGAGAGAAGGGAAAGGGAGGGGAGAGAGTCATATTTTTATATTTCCATGGCTGACCTTTTGTCAGTGGACAACTAATCATTATGTTCTACCCTTGGTAAGGCCATGCTGCCTGCTCCTTGACTGTGTTGCCTGCAATTCTTTAAGTAGGGTTGAATCTCTTGGGATACCTACATGCATTTTGTCATGTTCATAAATGCGCTTTTCTTTCTTCAGGTCTCATTTGACCAGCCATGTTGGTGAGGCTTTATTCCCTGATCTATACCCCACCAGAACTCCCCATTCCCTGAGTCCTCGAGTCTCTCAAAAGTTAGGTGCCTCTCTCTCACTGAGGCCATACAAGGCAGTCCTCTGTTGTATAGGTGTCAGGAGCCTCACATCTGCCAATATATGTTGCCTAGCTGGTAGCTCAGTGTCTGAGAGATCCTGGAGGTCCAGGTTAATTGAGACTGCTGGTTTTCCTATGGGGTTGGGTTGCCATCCTCAGCTTCTTCCATCCTTCCTCTAATTCAAACACAGGGTTCCCCAGCTTCTGTCCATTGGTTGGGTTTAAGTACCTGCTTCTGACTTTTTCAGCTGTTTGTTGGGCCTCTTCGAGGACAGCCATGCTAAGCTCCTGTCTGTAAGCACATCATAGCATTACTAAATATTGTGTCAAGCCTTGGGACCTCCCTTTGAGCTGAGCTTGATTCCAATTTGAGGCTGAACTTCTTTCCCTCAGTCTCTTCATCATTTTTGTCCCTGTAGTTCTTTTAGACAGGGACAATTCTGGTTCAGAGTGTTTGACTGTGGGGTAGTATCCCCGTCCCTTGTTTCCCTGTCTTTCTACTGGAGGTAGACTCTACAAGTTTGTTCTATCCACTGTTGGGAATTACATCTAAGGTCCCTCCCTCTAAGGTCTGAGCATCTCTAACCTCTCTAGTGCATTCAGATGCCTCCTCCAACCTCCAACCTCCCAAGGTTGCCTGCTTCCATTCTTTCTGCTGGCCCTCAGGACCTTCACTCCTGTTCACCCCAATGCCTTATCATATTCCACCTTTCTCTTCCCTGTGCTCCTTATACACAGGTTCCTCCCTCCCTCTGCCCCTGTGATTGGTGTTTTATCCTTCCCAAGTGGCATCCTAACTTGGACTCTCCTCTGCTTGGTAACCTTGAGTTCTATGGATTGTATTATGCATATGCTGTATTTTTGGCTAATATCCACTTATCAGTGAATACATATCACACATGTCCTTTTGTATCTAAGTTACCTCACTTAGGATAATATTTTCTAGTTCCATCCATTTGCTAGAAAAACTCAGAATGTCCTCAATCTTAATAGCTGAATACTGAGTAAATGAACCACATGTGGGACATCTGGTTTGTTTCCAGCTTCTTCCTATCACAAATAAGGCTGCTATGAACATAATGGAACACATGCCCCTGTGTCTTCTTGGGCCTTCATTTGGGTATATGCCTAAGAGTGGTATAGCTTCATCTTCAGGTAGATTTATTTCCAATTTTCTGAGGAAACTCCAGATTGATTTCCAGAGTGGTTGTACCAGTTTGCAATCCTACCAACAATGGAGATGTGTTCCTCTTTTTCCTCATCCTTAACAACATGTGCTGTCCCCTGGGGGTTTGATCTTAGCCATTCTGATTAGTGTAAGGTAGTATCTCAGGGTCATTTTGATTTGCCTTTCCCTGATCATTAAGGACTTCGAACATTTTTTTTTAGGTGCTTCTCAGCCATTTGGGATTTCTTTGCTATGAATTCTCTGTTCAGCTTTATAGCCCATTTTTTGATTGGGTTGTTTGGGTTTTTGGAGGTAGTGCTTGAGTTCTTTATATATTTTGAGTATTAGCCCTCTAATGGATGTGGGGTTAGTGAAGACTTTTTGCCATTCTGTAGATTGATGACTTGTCCTATTGACTATGTTCTTTGCCTTGCAGAAGCTTTTCAGTTTCATAAGGTCCCATTTATCAACTCTTGATCTTAAAGCCTGAGCCATTAGAGTTCTGTTTAGGAAACTTCCCCTTGTGCCAATGAGTTCAAGGCTCTTTCCCACTTTCTCTTTTATTAGATTTAATGTATCTGTTTTTGTGTTGAGGTCCTTGATCCACTTGTACTTGAGCTTTGTGCAAGGCTACAAATATGGATCTATTATCATTTTTCTACATACAGACAGCCAGTTAGACCAGTAACATTTATTGAAGATGCTTTCTCTATCCTATGTATATTTTTGGCTTCTTTGTCAAAGATCAAGTGTCTGTAAGTATGTAGTTTGATTCCGTGAACTTCAATTCTATTCCATTGATTAACCTGTCTGTCTATGTATCAATACCATATAATTTTTATCACTATTGCTCTGTAATATAGCTTGAGGCCAGGGATTGTGATTTCCCTAGATAGTCTTTTATTGTTAAGTGTTGTTTTAGTTATTATTGGATTTTTGCTTTTCTATATGAAATTAATGTTAGCAAGTTTTCTAGATGTATCTCTTGGCACTGTGCTCCAAAACTCTGCATTTTGATTGGTGATGGTTTTCTTTACTGGTCTCTCTCTGTAGCAAAGAAAAGTTTCCTTGGAGAAAGATGAAGATTACATTTATCTTTGGGCATAAGGAAAAAAATTTATATTTGTGTTAATGATTAGGCTAATTTAGTGCTTGTAGAATCTCTTCCACTAATCATAATTTCACAAGGACTGATTAAGTAAATAGGTTTCTAGTACTGGACATTCATCTTATTGAGAAGGACATATGTCCAGTTATAACATTATTCGGTATGGCAAAGGACTGTGTTCCACTACAGCATCCATAGGGTTACTGTATTGTGCTTTTGCTTGATGTAGTTCATAGATGTCATATCTGGGTAAAACTGTTATGTCCTTTTGAAGATTGCATAGAACCTACTAATACCAAAAGAGCTGATTACAGGAAGCAGTTTATTTCACTGTTTCAGCTTAGGTATGTCTCAATACTGTTTCTGAAGTTCCAACTCTTGGAAGCAATCAAGGGTAACAAATATAGGTTGCAATTTTTGCAAGTCTCTATGACAGTCCTGGATAACAAGTCAAAAAGGGTTTCTCATGTCTGTTATTAGGTCTTTTGTTAGATGACCTTTTGTTCTTTAAAGGAGAACTGTTAGCCCAGATGATAAGAGTTTCTTAAAGCTATGTCTACATGTATATTATCTGAATTACAGTTTTTGAGGAAAATAGTATTATCCTTTTAGCTTTCTCAAACATCTACTAGTTACTTATCCATTTCCTTCTTTCTCCTATATATTTACCTTACTTCTTCCCCATGGATCCTCCATTGTCTTATATCCTCTATCAGATAATATGTATCATGTGATTCTCCTTCACATCTTTTCTACCTTCTTCTATATTTACCTTCTGTTCCTTCTCTAAAGACCATCACTTTACACTTTTCCAGACCCAATTGCTTCTATTCATCTGTTCTCCTCTCTAGGGCCCTAAAATCCCTCTATCTTGACAAAAGTCTTATGGTATACTATCATATCATCTGCGAATAACACTACTTTGAGTTCTTCCTTTTCATCTTCTATCCCTGTGATCTCCTTTAATTATTCAATTGCTCTAGCTAAAATTTCATGTATTATGTTTAATAGGTATGTAGAGATGAACAGCCTTGTAGTATTCCTGATTTTAGTAGAATTGTTTTGAGTTTTTCTCCATTTAATTTGATATTGATTATAGGCTTGTTGTAAATTGCTTTTATTATGTTTGGGTGTATCCCTTGTGTCCCTGATCTTTACAAGTATTTCATCAGGAAAGTATGTAGGATTTTGTGAAAGCCTTTTTACCATCTAATGAGATGATCATGTGGTTTCTTTTTCTTTCAGTTTGTTTTTATGATAGATTACACTGACAGATTTTTCCCATGTTGAAACATCCTTTCATCTCTGGTATAACACCTACTTGTTCGTGGTAGATTCAAAGCCATCAATTGAACTGAGTACATGGTCCCCAGTGAAGGAGTTAGAGAAAGGACCTAAGGAGCTGAAGAGTTTGCAGCCCCTTAGGACAAACAACAATTTGAACTAACTAGTACTCTCAGAGCTCCCAGGGACTCAAACACCAACCAAGGACTATACATGGTGGGACTGATTGTTCTGGCAGCATGTGTATAGCAGAGTATTGCATAGTTGATCATCAATGGGAGGAGAGGTCCTTGGCCCTGTGAAGATTCTGTGCCCCAGTGTAGGGGAATGGCAGGGCCAATAAGTGGGAGAGGGTGGGGTGGCAAGCATGGGGAGGGAGGAGGCAACAGAGGTTTGTTCTTGTTGTTTTTTTGTTTTTGTTTTTTTGGGTTTTTTTGGTCTGTTTTTTGTTTTTACTTTTTTGTTTTTTAGAGGAAACTTGGAAAGGAGAAATCATATGACATGTAAATAAAGAAAATATCTAATAAAAAAAGAAAATAAATAAATAAAATGAGATTCCTGTAAATACACAATAAGCATACAGAACACCAAATAGATTGGAACAAAAAAAATCCTTCTATTGTATAATTATCAAAACACTAATAGTACAGAACAAAAAATATTAAGTGCTGCAAAGGAAAAAGATAAGGTTACATATAAAGACAGAAAAATGATTGACACCTAATTTCTTATTGGAGACTCTAAAAGCCAGAGCAGCCTAGACAGACATTGTTGGAGGAAATTTAATAAAGCAAAAAGCAAAACAGTAAGTGACAAGTAGTATTGACATGGGTTGGACCTTGAAAAGCAGTGTATGCTTTTGGTTGAGCAAGGCTTACTTCCAGAGACCTAGTAGAGAATTCTACAAGGGATGGAAAGGTAAAGCTCTGCTTCACAGACATAGATGGCTGACCCCATGAGCCCTCACCCCATTATCTATGCTATCTATCACGAAGACGATGCCCAAGCTCCCAGTATTCTGGATAGACTCCACCCCCAGTGTCTGACCACAGCCAGGTATGACCTGCCCCACAGTTACCTGAGAACAGACAGGTAGCCCAGCCCACCTTATAAGGGGCTGTTTGCCCTTTCCTCTCTCTCTCTCTCTCCTCTCTCTTAACCTCTTAGCTTCTCACCTATCATCCCCTCTCTCCCTTCCTCCCCACCCCACCCCACTCCCCACTCCACGAGGCCAGGGCCTTTCTCTCCTTTTTTACCTTTGCTCTCTCTCTTTTCTTCTTTAATAAAATATCTTAAGACCATAAATTGCCTCCTTTCAACTAGACTCATCCTGTTGGCTCAGCATTTGCAGCTGTGAGACCAGACCAAGAGAACAACTGGGCACTACCACTTCATTTTCCCAGCCCATTTCTCCTGTCAGCACCAGGATGGACTGAGCTGCTTTGGGGCTCTGCAGTATCCAGCATCACCTGTGATGCCCAGGAACTAGTATCTGCCATCCTTGGCCTCTCTGAGCCCCAGGGAACCCTTGCAGCTGTACTCCTCCACTTCTGTGGACTGGGATCCAAATGCCCACCTGGCAAAGTGGAGCATGCAGAAAGCCTCCCAGATCCACCTGCCCAGAGTATCAGAGCTCTGGTGGGATGGGGGTCTCCCATTTGTTCCCCACCAGCGGTGCTGGGGCCCAGTGCTGGTGTTGGCCAGGCAGACAAGCATCTGCAAAGGGATTCTATGGACTTGTAGATATCTGACGAGCCTTGGCTAGCAGGGACTCTCTAGTGAACAATGCAGAGCAAGAGATCTATGCAAAAGCAAGAGGAAATTACTGCTCCAACTCATTGGGGTTGTCCTGTACACGGAGAAGAGGCAGCAACCTTGGGCAGCCTCTTCGATGATTTTTTTACACAGTTTTCATGGATAGAATAGAGAAACAGCCACTACGCACAATGTGGTTAGCAGAACAGAGTGACTTTTAAACTGACTGGTCCTTAGGGAATAAGGTAGCAAGGGTTTCCCTCATCTGTGGATGTCTGATGGTTGATCCCCTCCTGTGGTCTTCTGAGGAGTGTAATTAGCCTCTCCCTTCTGGAGGGAAGGGGTGCCTATGTGCTCTATGACCTTTCTCTTCCTGTAGGGGAAGGGTCTGGTAGAATTTTACAAAGTTCCTGAGTGGACCTCTTTTGACTTTCTGACAGTTCACCTGTTCTGTCCTAATGAATAGCCATGTCCTAGATACAACAGTAGCAAGGAGAGAATGTTCTGAAACAAAAATTCTTTTAAAAAGAATGTTAGTACAAGACACATATTGATACTCACTCAACATTGGCTTCTGGAAAACAGTATACTTATTAAAGAAAAATGTTAACACCTCTATTGTCTGAGATATCTGGGAATCCTGGGCCTGAGGTGCATTATTGAGATGAGATAGCACTGCGAGTGTTCATAATCCTGCATATAAATTGCTGATTTTCCTATACCCAGATAATAGAAAACTCCCCAAAGGGATTGATAATACACAGTTCACATATGTGAAAGATTATATATGGTCAGAATATAGCATGGGCATGAGGAACCCTGCTCAGCTCAGTTCCTGAGTCTCTTGGTTCTCTCTCTCTCTCTCTCTCTCTCTCTCTCTCTCTCTCTCTCTCTCTCTCTCTCTCTTTCTTTCAATCTGGTAAGAAAGTACAATGAACATATTGATAAAAATGGGCAATCCAAACTGTTTTTTTAGGCAAATTTTCCATTAAAATACTCAATAATATAGACATTACTTTTATTTATTTAATATCAGATACCAGATATGACATTCAGTGTGGGGTCACTACAAATGCTACAACCAGTAGAGAAACAAACTGTGGCATGCAAGAAGAAACCCCAGTTTGATAAAACATAGCCTAGCTAGTCTAAACTTCTGGAATGTAAAACCAGGAAGTTTATTTTAGACATAGTTAAATTCTGTATAATTTTGGCAAAAAACTTTCTGGTAATAATTATCTCAATCTTATATGCCTAAGAAAGCTTAAAGCATGGTTATATCGAATATATTTTGCAAAGGATTCTACCTTGCAAAATGGATTCTAACATAAAGATTGGTTCTATAGCTTAAGGGGCCAGTACCTCATGTAGTCTAGGTCCAATACAGTGTTGAGGTTTTCAAGCTGAAATGTATATTTGCAATCCCTCCTAAAGATGATAAACTTATTGACTAAGAAGCAATGATGAAGATAAGGGCCTAGGGAGGAAGAATTTGTAATAAATAGTAATCTGAGGGTTTAAGGTATGGCCCAGCTATACAAGATAGCAAAAAATCACCAGGCTATTAAACCACATTCAGTCCCAGTCTCCTGGATGCCAAACAGGTGTACACCTCCCTTTTGTTGAAAAGAAAAGCTTGCATGCTTAACATTTCTGGCTTCTATAGTGCTTATCTGTGAGCATTAAGATTTTGTGTCTTTCAGCAATTGAGCTCATCCAGACTCCACCATACAATTCTGCATTCCCAGTGGACAAGATTACCATCATTTCCAGGGCTAGGAGGGGTACTGATAGTGTGTTGGCTTGGTATTTGCAGAAGGACAGCATTCTCTTGTTACCATAGGCAGCCTGGAGCCTAAATATGTCACAACATATTACCATGAGAACCATCAGATTGTTATTTCAACAATGATATAAATTATAGCACAAACCCATTTAGAGATTAGAGACTTAGAGGAAGATTGGGCTATACCAGTTGTTTCTGTACATACCTGTCTGCTGAGAGTATTTCTCAAATGAAACAGGTTTTAAGGAAGATGCAAATATTTTAGCAGAAACATTAAAAGATTCCTTGCATACTAGCTCTCTATTATCTGCCTCTGTTTCACTAGTAATAGAATAGGTAGTACTCTCTTGAAATCATTACGTTTAGCACATACCTAAAACATTTGGGTTGCATCATGAGTGAATTTCATATAGCAAAAGAGACAGTGTCATGCATATAAAAATCACACTATACTAGAGTCTATACAAAAGCTACTTACTGACTTAGGGAAGTTTGTATCATGTGGTGTAGTTTGATACCAGAACTCAGGAATATTGTGCTGCTTTCATAAACTCTATAATTTACATGGTAATGAAGTAATGGAGTTGATAATCATGAGCCTTGATATGGACCATAATAGTTCAGTGATGGGATGCTATTACTTCCATCTGCTGCAAAGTCATACTGTTAGTCCTCACTTCTGCCCACTCATCTGCCTGGAGTTTGTTAGTGGATACAGTGCTCTTCATAATTCTCAAAACTCATGAGAAGACCATTAAAAGATCAACTGGAGATGAAAGCATACATATGTAAAAATATATGATTTCTCAAAATTAATCCAGGAGTCAACTATACCACATATGTAAAATGTAGATTCTTATATATATACAGATTACCATCCAAACTCTTAACCCCATTATATATTTATGATGAATGCGAATCCCTAAAAATCCCCATCATCCTGTCCTTCCTATCCCATCAGATCTGGGACGTGCTCCAAATCAAATGTGCAGGCCTAGAATGGTCAATCCAGACTGACAAATTCAACCTCTTGTGATACATCACATCCTACCCTACCTTCAACCACATAATAGTTGCTTTTGCACCTCATCCAATACCATCACTGAGACAGACATATATACACACTCAAGGGTTGTACTATAAGGCACATGCTTAGATAATAGATGTGATCTAGAAAGATGGAAATGTAAAAGAAATCAATCTATAACAAAACACCAGAGGCAGCATTCTGAAAGTCCAAAGAGAAGATGCTGACATGCAGAGGAGTATTTTACAGTAGATGACTTAGAAAGAGTCTTCAGTATTATAGGGAAATGCTGGACACTTAAGATCTGAGCGCTGAACCTGTAGAAATGGAGAGATGGTAGAGATATACAGTGACAGGTAGAAGACAATTATATTAACCAAGAAACCCATGTCATCAGACAAAGGAAGAGGTTGTTGTGAAGGACTGTATATGCTCAGACCAGGGAGTAGCACTCTTAGAAGGTGTGGTCCTGACGGAGTAAGTGTGTCACTGTGGGTGTGGACTTTAAGACTCTCATCCTTGCTGCTTGGAAGCCAGTATTCTGCTAGCAGCCTTTAGATGAAGATGTAGAACTCTCAGTTCTGCCTGCACCATGCCTAACTAGATGCTGCTATCCTCTTGCCTTGATGACAGTGGACTGAAGCTCTGAACCTATAAGCCAGCCACAATTAAATGTTGTCATTTATAAGACTTGTCTTGGCCACAGCTGCTGCTTCTCCCTGGTGGCCGCCCCTGTCTGGTCACTACCCAGCTGCTGGAGATGCAGAGGTAGAGTGAGGATGCCACCCACCACCTGAATCCTTCAACTCACCCTGCTGGTCTTCACTCTATGGGAGGAACATGGCCCAACACCTACGACCAGAGGTAGTGGAAAAGAAAGGATATGGAGGAAGTAGACCTGTTTAGAAAGTATCTTTGGAGCAACTCCCATCTGTGTTGTCTGGAAATGGGCAGTTCAGTTCACAGGTTAGCAGGCAGCAGCAACTTCATCCACTTGCAAACACTTCACAAATACATCAGGAGTCCAGTTCATTAGAGTTGGGTTAGCAACAGAGGTAACATAACCTAGCAGAGACAGTCAGGCCTCAGCCTCTGTTTGAAGTCAGTAGGAGGGAACAATAGAGTCACCAGGACAAATTCTTAGCTGTGCCTTTCAGGAAAGTGAAGATAGGTGAAGAAGCAAGACCTACAAGTATCGCACAGCTAGCTGTACCAGCAAGACAAGCTCTCTCTTCATCACTCTGTAGAGTCTTATTTATACCCTCCAGACATCTTGTGTCCTCCACATGACTAGCCTTATCATGTGCATCCAATCAGCCTGAATCTTTTCAGTCCCAACAAATGGAGCTTAACTACAGTGTAAGGTGGACCAATACATGCCTGTTGTTAGCAAAGAATCCTCCACCATATGTCCTTCCACACACTTGCTTCAGAAGAACGTCCTCTCTCCTGAGTCTACTTCAGCAAAACGTTCCTTCATGAGTGTGCCTTAGCCTCTCACCTGTGTCCACTTCATTCC
Source organism: Mastomys coucha (assembly GCF_008632895.1). NCBI lineage: Eukaryota > Metazoa > Chordata > Mammalia > Rodentia > Muridae > Mastomys > Mastomys coucha. The sequence continues at coordinate 62,818,669 of NW_022196903.1, read as the reverse complement.
TTCACGTATTTGCCCCAGCAAAACACCATCCAACCAACTTTACAAGTTTCCACTTCAGATTACATTTCCCTTGGGAGAGTAATGGGAAGATGTTCAAATGGCCTATCTAATAAAAATATATTAACAAGAGTTTTATGTACACAAAAGTATAGAACTAGGGAAATGAAAAAATGCAAGATTGGGACTATGAATTTCTACAAAATAGTTTTCTGAATCAGTATACATAGGTTTCAGTCACTTAGCATGATGTTCAAACTATGTAGAAGTGGATTAACATCATCTGAAGTCTTATTTTGTATTACATTGTAGCCTTGAATTGAAGGGGATAATTGATAAGACGTAGCAATTACAGATAGTTTAAGAATGAGGGAGTTCTACCCTGGAAAGAAATTACAGATGTGCTATTCTCTGACTGTCCTCAGACACCTGACAAAGAACAGCCTAAGAATACAGTATATTTTGGCCCCAGTTTGAGAGCATGGCCCATCATTGCATGCCATTGAGATCTGGAGGAGCAGGGTGGGGTGAATGAATGCGAATGCTCAATTCCCCCTACTCCCTACACCTCTTTATTGTTATTTTTTGAGAGAGGGTTTCTCCATAGCCCTGGCTGGCTGAAACTCAAGCCTCATGGCTGATTGGTTTTCTCTCTTTCATTTGGACCTAGACTGCAGCCCTTGGGTTAGTGTTACTCACATTCATAATGAGTCTTAGTTAAACCTTTCTAGAAACACACTCTAGACAAAACCTTGGGTCCAGATTATTTTAAATTCTCCCAAGTTGTCAATCAAGATTGGCCATTACAGTGGATAAATGGTGAATGGCCACATGGCTTTGGTGCTATTGTTGCCTGTAGACCATATTGGGAGCAGATGCATGCATGCATATGAATAAGTACTACAGCATATAAGTGTATTACAGCAATAAATGAACCAAAAAAAACCAGAGTATGATTTATGAACTTTAACTTGGAGTTTTCATCAAATGAAACAGCTTATTAATTTTTTATTCAAACATTGTGAATATCCCTACTTCCTAAATGCCATCTAAGTTGTCCTCAAAGTACTGTGTATATACACTTTGAATAGTAATTTTTGTTAAGATGTCTTTTCTGTGTCACATGTATGTATGTGTACTAATGAGGCATATTTAGTATGTATTTATATTCCTGTAAGACCATGGCATGTCTGTGGAACTATGTCATAAGAACTAACTTAAAGAAAATAGCTCATTCATTACCTTCTTTAATATTTGAGGTTATCACTTCTGTGATTAAGAAATAATTCTGAAAATAATAGTAAATTATTACAGTTTAAATACTAAGAACACAAGAAACAAAAAACAAAAACAAACAAACAAACAAAAAAACAACAACAACAAAAAAACAAAAAAATAGACTTGTCTTGGTCATGGTGTCTGTTACCAGCAGTAAAACCATAATGAAGGCAGTGGTTAATCTATCAAATTATAAGTAATAATCTTGTCTAAAGGCATTAAAACTTCCCTTTGCCCAGTACTACAAATAGAGTTCTAAAGACAGTTTTAATGATGAAGAACAGTCTATACAACAAATCATACTCTTGATAGATCACCACCTAATGGTCACAATGGTGATAATTTGTGAGGAAGTCTTAGCATAGGCTGAGCTACTCAGCACTTCTCTAACACATGTATACTTTCCAAGTGTTATGCAGAACCAAAAACTTAACACAAATAAGTAAAAAATAGGACATATTTAAAATAGGACTTATTTAAAAATAGAGGGAACAAACTGTTGAAGAAAATATTCTTGACAAATTGCCTGAAAAGGTCTTTGAACCAAATGGGAGCACTCTGGGAAGAGTGTGTTTACACTCTTACAAAGCCTGCAATAATATGACAACTCTTCAGCCTAAAAGTGCTATAGGATTGAGTAAGGTATGTCCCATACCCATTGCCATGGAAACAGTACTGGACCTCAGATGGAAGGAAGCATTTCCATGAGGTGATCAATTTAGAAGGTGATTACTATTTGGTCAGTACTAAATCAAGTGATTAATCTAGTTAAAGCTCCATAATCCCTTCTTGTCAATCTGTCTCCTGTCTCATATTCCAAAACTAAAAACCCTTTTTAAAAATTATATTTATATGAGTACACTGTAGCTGTCTTCAGACAGTCCCGAAGAGGGCATTGAACCCCATTACAGATGGTTGTGAGCCAAAATGTGGTTGCTGGGATTTGAACTCAGGACCTTTGGAAGAGCAGTCAGTGCTCTTAACCACTGAGCCATCCCTACAGCCCACTATAAACTCTTAAAATAGGAAATTTCCAGGACGATTATGCAGACAAATTTGGTTAGAGTTGAAATGACAGAGATATTCAGCATAGACATTTATTTCCATGTTTCTTCATGTGACAATATAATCCCTCAAAGGCTGTGGAAGAAAACAGAAAACGATAGAATGACTGTATTACTCATCTCTTTCTTTATACTTAGACATAGTATCATCTGGATTAACCAGATGATCCACATTTTATATGTACATAGATGTGCACAGAGATGCACATTTTACAAAGAATATTAACTCATCTATTCATAAATTAATGGATATCATTATATATCTTAGTATTAAGAGATAAGAAAGATATTACACTTCAAAAGTTATTTTCTTTCATATTTGATTTTTATTTATTTATTTATTTATTTGTTTATTTTTCCTAGAAGATGGTCTTAATATATCATACAGGAGAACAAACTTGCTAAGAAGATGTAGCAACCTAATTCCTCAACTTAAAATTTTGTTAATAGATTATAAACCTAAAGAACTAATGTATTTATATAAGAAAAATATTTTAGTATAAATGATAAATATTAAAACAAAGCCAGATTTTATTCCCTTCCCCAGTCCATTCCCTGACTGTTCCACATCCCATACCTCCTCCTGACCCCCTGTCTTCATGAAGTAGTCTCTACCTCCCACCAAACCAGACCTCAAAACCACCTGGGGCCTCCAGACTCTTGAGGGTTAGGTGCATTTTCTCTGACTAAACCCAGACCTGGCAGTCCTCTGTTGTATATGTGTTGGGGGCCTCATATCAGCTGGTGTATGCTGTCTGGTTGGTGTTTCAGTGTTTGAGAGATCCCTGGAGTACAGATTAATTGAGACTGCTGGTCCTCCTACAGGACCACCCTCCTCCTTAGCTTCTTCCAGCCTTTTCCTAATTCAACAACAGGGGTCAGCTGCTTCTGATACACAACCAATTGGTTGGGTCTTCCAGAGTGTTGTCATGATTAGTCCCATTTTGTGAGCACTCCGTAGCCTCAGTAATAGTGTTAGGCATAGTAATAGTGTTGGACTTCCCCTTGTGTTATATCCCACTTAGGGCCTGTCACTGGACCTTCTTTTCATCAGGCTTCTCTCCATTTCCATCCCTGAAGTGTGTCCAGACAGAAACAATTATGGGTCAGTTTTGACTGTAGGATGGCAACCTGTCCCTTGATGTCCTGATTTGCTGCAGGAGGTGGGCTCCATAAGTTCCCTCTCCCTAATGCTGGGCTTTTCATCAAAGGTCCCTCCCTTAGGGTTCTAACTCCCTTAGAGTTCTGAGAGTCTCTCACCTCTTAGGTCTCTAGTGCATTCTGGAGGGTCTCCTTCAACCTACTACCTCCTGAGGTTGCCTGTTACTATTGTTTCTGCTGGCCCTCAGGGATTCAGTCCTTTTCCCTCAACTAATACTGCAGAAAAGCCTTTCTGACTTTTGTATGATTTTTATGGTCCTCAACTTATGTTACTACATACAGTGCTTCAGTTGAGTATATACTCTACCATTATAAAGTTCCATTCTTTTACAAAATTACACAATATATTCAATAATTGCACACATTATTATTTATATTAAACAATTTGATACATTTTCAAGCATAGTATCCTCTAAGTTATTTTAGCCAGTTGTAGTCTCAGGTTCCCCTCTCTCTTACCTCACCCCTGTCCACTTCCCATCCCTGGTCCCTCACTCACTGTCCCCTTGTGATTGATTTCTTCTCCCTTCCTAGTGGGACTGAGGCATCCTCACTTCAGTCCTTCAGCTTGTTGATCTTTTTGAGTTCTGTGGTCTGTATCTTAGGTTCTGTACTTTTCTCTTTGATTAATACCCACATATTAGTGAGTACATACCATGCTTGTCCTTTTGGGTCTGAGTTACCTCAGTCAGGATGATACTTTTTAGTTCCATCCATTTGCCTGCAAAACTCAGGATGTCCTTATTCTTAATATCTGAGTAGTATTCCATTGTCTGTTTTGATTCTTCTGTCTTGGGGTATCTGGGTTGTATTCAGCTTCTGGCTATCACAAATAAGGCTGCTATGAACATAGTGGAACACATGCCCTTGTGGCATGGTATATTCCCAAGAGTGGGGCATCGTATATTCCCAAGAGTGATAATTCTGGGTCCTCTTGTAGATCTATTTCCAGCTTCCCAAGGAAACTCCAATTTGATTTCCAAAGTGGTTTTATGAGTTTTCCATTCCACCAGCAATGGAGGAATGCTGAAAAGTCATTTTCATTAAATGTGAACAACATTTATCCAATAAAATCCTCTGCCTTTCTGACTTTTGTATAATTTTTATGGTCCTCAACTTATGTCACTACATACAGAACTTCAATTGAGCAGTATTTTGCCATTATAAAGTGCCATTCTTTTACAAAATTACACAATATATTCAACAATTTGACACATTATTGCTTTATATTAAACAACTTGATACCTTTACAACCATAATAACCTCTATGTTATTTTAGCCAGTATGTCTATTTAGTATGTCATGAATTTCAACATAACATTCTTATAAGAATATATTCACTTTAGACACTTTTAAAGCAGTATTTAACATTTTTTCATTGACAAGTCTTTGTGTTATGGTGTGAATTGGAGTACTTGTGTACATGTACTGCATACATGCAACTGCATACACTTTATTTTTCTTTACTGCTTTGGCTACTGAAAGAAAAGAATTGTTCAAGTCTTGACTTTTCAACAGAAGTATCATTTTTTCTAAGCAAGCTAGTATTTATCACTGGCCATTGTGAATATAAGATTTTTTTCTCTAGATTTAAAATAAATGACAATACCCAGCTCTGTCTTCATTTGGGCGATGTTTCCAGAAGAGGGCACCATTAACACATAACTATTGATGTCATGAGCCTTAGAGATGCAATTATTCCACACCAGAATACAAAAATTCCCTGTCGCTTGATGCACTATACTAGGAAGATTTCCAAGTCTTTCTTCAATTCCTTGCAAGTTGTCTTGGTACTGCACACATTCACAGTTATTTCATTGAACATGATGAGTCAGAAGTTCACTGTCTTCAGAAGGGATGATTAAGCCTCTTCTAGAATTCTGGCTTCTAGCAACAGTCTTCTCTGCTTCAGTGGAATACATTTCCACTAGTAGTTTGTTGTAGTCTTAGTTCCAGAGGGAATTGAGAAAATTAATTATACTGAAGGTTGAGATATGATGTCCCAGTGGTAGGAAAAATGCTTCAGCAGATAAGACCACTTGTTTCTCTTATAGGAAATCATGATTTGAATTCCAGAACCGACATGACATTTTACAGCTCTGCATAACTCCAGTTCTCTGGTAACTGAAGCCCTCTTTTGACTTACTCAAGAATCAAACATGCATGTGTTGCTCAATATATATGTAGACAAATACCCATATACATAGAATAAAATAAATAAATATAAATAATTAGAAAGAAATGACCGTAAGTCCCTCATAGTCAGTAGGGCCAAGGAAATTATTATCACACTTTTGAGTTATATTTTGATTCAAATTGCAAGTGAGTTTCAGAACTCACTTGATGAAGATATCTTGTCTTTACCCACAAGGCTTATTATCTAATGTGCTGATTCATTTGTTTCTGTATCTTATATTAAACCACAGCTAGATTTACTGTTATTATTGATAAAATATCAAATCTGTAGTTACAATAATAAGGAAAGTTCTTTCATTCTGAAGAAGAAAAAGAACAATACTACCAAGTAACTACTAAACAAAAACAATGGGAAAAGAGACCACAGGTTATCCCCAAGGAAGAGAAGCCATTTACTTAGAAATGAGTTCTCCGAAATCATACTTTAAGTGGCAGATATTCTTTCTTATTTTTAAAAGTTTTATTTATTTATGTATGCAGTCTTCTGCCTGGGTATTTGCCTGAAGGCTGAAGCAGTCACCAGATCTCATTGTAGATGTTCATGAGCCAACATGGTGTTGCTGGGAATTGAACTCAGGACCTCTGGAAGAACTGCCAGTGCCTTTAACTTCTGAGCCATCTTTCCATTACTACATAAAATCAAGCAAGATCTCTATGATTCCTCATGCACAGTGTTTAAATTCACAGTTTTTAAGAATGAAATTAAAGTTTGCTGTAAGATGTGGTAACACTTTTAATAAAAATTATAAATTAATTTATTTCCTCAGTAGCTGTCACAGTTTAATAATTAAAGCATAGCTTAGATGAGAAGTATGCTCAAATAGTACAAGATAAAATATGATATAACCTAAACAGTAGCTGAACTTGCTTTGAAATTGAGTATGATGGTAATTTAGATGAGTACATTTGTCAGAACCTCCTAGACCTCATTTTTCTTAAAACCAGCTTGAGGCAGAGTACTCGACAAATAAATGTTGCCATGAAAACATCAGTGCTTGTATTTTCATTCAGTGGGAGGGCTCTTTTTCCTATTCTTCTGGATATAACATTAATGATTGAATATTACAGAAATGTCTCTAAAGACTCCTGAGTTCCGATAAAAGTCTTGAAAGCTGGTTTTCCCAGTCTTTAGTGAGCAGTCATATGATTATATAGGGTAGATGAATATCTTCTCAGCAGAGCAGCTTCTAAGGAAACAGGAAGCAGAAAGGGCTCCTGAGCAATCTGAGTCATCCCTTAGAAAGTCATCCAAAAATAACTTTATTATGGAAGAAGTATGAATGAAACTACTTAATAGAACTTGTCATGATAAAGAAGAGTAAATTAAGCAAGGTTTTGTAGAAACACGTGTACTATACTGTGGTAAGAATTATGTACCACATGGGATGAAGAGAAACATGAAAATTCCTTTCTTGTTGGCACAATGACTACAAATAAGTAGACACTCTCTTTTTTTTTTTTATTTTAGATATTTTCTTTATTTACATGCGAATTTCTCCTTTCCCAGTTTCCCCTCCAAAAAACAAAAAACCAAACAAAAACAAACCCCTGTTGCCTCCCCCCTCCCCATGCCTGCCACCCCACCCTCTCCCACTTTCTGGCCCTGGCATTCCCCTACACTGGGGCATAGAACCTTCACAGGGCCAAGGTCCTCTCCTCCTATTGATGATCGATTTTGCAATCCTCTACCATACACATGCTGCTTGAACAATCAGACCCCTCTATGTGCAGTCCTTGGTTGGTGGTTGAGACCCTGGGAGGCGCCGAAATAGCTCAGTTGGGAGAGCGTTAGACTGAAGTAGACACTCTCTTAGAGTAACTGGACATGCACCAAATGAAAGACCACATGAGTTTATAGGTGAAGAACTGCCTAGCCTATGTATGCTTACTATTTGCATATTTCATCTTCAGAAACCACAAACATTGCTTTAAAGAGATGTACTTATGAGAATACTGGGTATGTAACCTGAGATCGAGATTAAAAAACACAATGGATTTTCAGGTGCAGATATTCAGCTTCTTGCTTGTCAGTGTCTCAGGTAAGATACACCACAAAATATGAATTCAGAATGCAAGACCACCTGCCCTGGGGAAATCTGAAATTAAGATAAACTAATTTTTTTTTTTTTTTTATATATTTTTTGAGACAGGGTTTCTCTGTTTAGCCCTGGCTGTCCTGGAACTCACTCTGTAGACCAGGCTGGCCTCGAACTCAGAGATCCGCCTGCCTCTGCCTCCCAAGTGCTGGGATTAAAGGCGTGCGCCACCACCGCCCGGCTGATAAACTAATTTTTGATTTTTGTTCTTCTGAATATTTGGTGGCATCAAGTTATTTTTGTACTTCTATGTCTATAAACCTCTCTCTCTTTTATCTTTTTTCTCCTTATCATAGTGTCCAGTGGAGACATTGTGTTGACCCAGTCTCCATCATCCATGGTTGCATCTCTAGGGGAAAAGGTCACAATCACCTGCAGAGCCAGCTCAAGTATAAGTTCCAATTACTTACACTGGTACCAGCAGAAGCCAGGAGCCTTCCCTAAACTTGTGGTTTATAGAACATCCTATCTGGCCTCTGGAGTCCCAGCTCGCATCAGTGGCAGTGGGTCTGGGACTTCCTACTCTTTCACAATCAGCAGAATGGAGGCTGAAGATGGTGCCACTTACTACTGTCAGCAGGGGAGTAGTACACCACTACACAGTGCCACAGACTGGAACAAAAACTTCCATTGCCTCCCTAGGGCCCAGCTGCTTCTATCTAGAGATGAATTGTGGTAAACGTTTTGATTAACATGTAACAGTATGTCCCAAATTGTCTTTAATGCATACTTCATTATTTTTTAATTTTTAATTAATTAATTAATTTATTTATTTATTTATTTATTGCACTCCATATTTTATCACCCCACCCATCCAACCTCTGACTGTTCACATTCCATATGTCCTTCCCACTCCCCTGACCTAACATGGATTTCCCTACCCCCCACCCACCTGACCTCTAAACTTGCTGGGGCTTCCAGTCTCTTGAGGGTTAGATGTATCATCTCTGAATGAACACAGACTCCACAGTCCTCTACTGTATGTGTGTTGGGGGCCTCATATCAGTTGCTGTATTTTCGATGGTCAAGTATTCGAGATTTCTCAGGGGTCCAGATTAATTGAGACTGCTGTTTCTCCTACAGGATTACCCTTATCCTCAGCTTCTTCCAGCCTTTTCCTAATTCAACAACAAGGGTGAGCTGCTTCTGACCATTGGTTGGGTGCAAATATCTGCATCTGACTCTTTTAGCTGCTTGTTGGGTCTTCCAGACTGGGGTCCTGCGAGGTCCCATTTTGTGAGTGCTCTATAGCCTCAGTAATAGTGTCAGGTATGGGACCTCCCCTTGAGCTGGATCCCACTTTGGGCCTATAGCTCAACATTTTTTTCCCTCAGGCTCCTCTCCATTTCCATCCCTGAAGTTATTTTAGACAGAAACAATTATGGGTCAGAGTTTTGGCTATGGGATGATAACCCAACCCTGACTTGATGCCTTATTTTCATGCTGGAGGGAGTTAGGCTCCATAAGTTCCCTCACCCTACTGTTGAGCATTTCATCTAAGGTTCCTCCCACTGAGTCCTGAGAATCTCTCATGTCCCAGGTATCTGGTGCATTCTGGAGGGTCCTCCCAACCTCCTATCTCCTGAGATTGCCTGTTGCCATTCTTTCTGCTGGCCCTAGGGGCTTCAGTTCTTTTCCCTCAATGAATACCAGATCAGTTCCCCTCTTGCCCCTCACCCCTATCCACTTTCCCTCCCTGGCCCTCCTTCCCTCCCCACTTATGCTTCTGTTTGCTTTGTCCTTGCTCCCAAGTGTGACTGGGGTATCCTCACTTGAAAACTTATGCTTATCATTCTTTTTGAGTTCTGTGGACTGTATCTTGGGTATTCTGTACTTTTTTTTTGGGGGGGGGGCTAACATCTACTTATTAGTTCACACCTACCATGCATGTCTTTGGGTCTGAGTTACCTCACTCAGGATGATATTTTCTAGTTCTATCCATTTGCCTGCAAAACTCAGAATATCCTCATTCCAAATAGCTGAGTAAGCATTCGTTGCGTAAATAAATTTTTCTGTACTCATTTTTCTGTCTTGGGGCATATGGGTTGTTTCCAGCTTCTGGCTATCACAAGTAAGGCCACAATGAGCATAGGATCTCAGAAAATGGAGAGATCTCCCATCCTCATGGATTAGCAGAATTAACATAGGAAAACTGGGCATCCTACCAAAGGCATTCTATAGATTCAATTCAATCCCCATCAAAAATCCCAACACAATTCTTCAAAGACATGGAAAGAGAAAATCTCAAATTCATGTGAAAAGGCAAAAAAAAAATCAGAATAACAAAAACAATTCTTAAAAGTAAAATAATGGTGGAGGGAATCACCTTCTCTGACCTGAATATTACTACAGAGAAATAGTGATAAATACTGCATGGTATTCGTACAGAGACAGACATGTTGATCAATGCAATAGAATTGAAGACCCAGAAATAAAATCACACACTTATGGACACTTGATCTTCCTTAGAGAATCCAAAAATATACAATGGAAAAAAGAAAGCATCTTCAATAAATGGTGCTGGACAAACTGGTTATCTGTACGTAGAAAAATGAAAATAGCCCCATATTTGTCACCTTGCACAAAGCTCAAGTCCAAGTGGGTCAAGGACCTCAGCATAAAACCATATACACTGAATCTAACAGAAGAGAAAGTGGGAAAGAACTCATTGGGACAGTGGAAAATTTCCTAAACTCAACTCCAATGGATCATGCTCTAAGATCAAGTATCCATAAATGGAACCTCATTAAACTGGAAAGCTTCTGTAAGGCAGAGAACACAGTCAGTAAGATTAATCAGCAACCTACAGATTGTGAAAAAATCTTCACTAACCCCACATCCAATAGAGGTGTAATATCCAAAATATACAATGAACTCAAGAATCAAATCACCAAAAATAACCAAACAATGCAATAAAAAAATGGAGTATAGAACTAAATTGTGATTTCACAATTGAAGAATCTTGAATGGCTAAGAAGCACCTAAAGAAATGTGCAAAGTCATTAGTGATGAGAGAAATGCAAATCAAATGACCCTGAGATTCCATGTTTCATCAACCAGAATGGCTAAGATCAAAACCAGAGGTGGCAACACATGTTGGATAGGATGTGGAGAAAGAGGAACACTCCTTCATTGCTGGTGGGATTGCAAACTTGTTCAACCACTCTGGAAATCAATGTGGAGGTTCCTCAGAAAATTGAAAATAGATCTACCTGAAGAGCCAGCTATACCACTCTTGGGAATATACCCAAAAGATGCTCCACCATGCCACAGGGGTACCTGTTCCACTATGTTCGTAGCAGCTTCATTTATTTTTAAGAGACATATAGTTTTACCTAGTTTTAATGATTCTTATGTACAAATTTTTAAGGAAGATCTGTTAAATTATGTTAATTTGAATAATTTTGTTGGTTGATTGCATTCTCAGGAAAATGTATCTGGAATATAACCTGCCCTCTATGGGTTTTGCTGGGACTAGGGTAGACAGAGTGCTCTCCTCTCTTTGTGTCTTTGTAAATTTTAATTAACACCAGCAATGGTTACAAGTGCCCCAGTGTCTTTGGCTGTTGGTCTAGTGAGGCTTCTTTACCTAGTGGTATGTGGGACTTCTCAGTCTTGTGGGTTTTCCTGAAGGTCTGAGTAAGGTAGTTGAGGAACAGTGACATTATTGTATAATTTGTACTTGTTCCTAGGTTTCTTCAGTTTTTCTTCATGGATATGGCTGAATTGAAATTATCTAGGGTCTTGTGGGGGATTGGGTTATAATTGTACAAATTCTCCACACCTAGGTGCCAAATGTGACATCCAGATGACCCAGTCTCCATCCTCCCTGTCTGTCGCCTCTCTAGGAGACAGAGTCACCATCAGATGCAGTGCAAATGAGGATATTAGCTACTATTTAAAGTGGTATCAGCAGAAAGCAGATGGAACTGTTAAACTCCTGATCTACTATACATCCAATTTACAATCGAGAGTCCCATCAAGGTTCAGTGGCAGTGGGTCTGGGAAAGATTATTCTCTCACCATCAGCAGTCTGGAGCCTGAAGATATTGTTACTTATTACTGTCAACAATATAATAAATATCCTCCAGTTTGATGTGAACACCTGACTTCAGTTCAGTGTATTATACTGGCCATATCACAGGCTGTTATGCCAAGAGCAAAAGAGATTTTTTTCAGAGTATTGGCAAAGTGTTTTCTGTATAAAAAACCATAAGTTAAGAGGACTAGCAGCTCTTCCAGAGGTCCTGAGTTCAATTCCTAACAAATGTACAGTGGTTCACAAACATCAATATAGTAGTCTAATACCCTCTTCTTACATGCAAGTGTACATGCAGATAGAATACTTCTGCACATGAAATAAATAGATAAATCTTCAAAAGCATTTATAAGAAACTTTTAAAAATCGTTAATTTTAATCACAGGTAGTTTTTAAATCAGTGTAAATATTCCTATATATTTTGAGAAATGAAATCAGAAATACTCATGTATTAGATCAGAGTTGGACACATAAACATAGCACTTTAATTGTATAAAAAGATTATTAATGATTTTCATTTTACTATTATAAAATATTTTCTGAATTTTAGGTATTTCAGAAACTATTTTATACAAATAGAGTTTGTCAGAATAAATATCCTATAAAAATAATTATGAATCCTCATTGCTAATTTGTTTGTAAACCAGGTCTTTGTGATGCATTTAAGCATGTGAGATCCATGGTTTCTTACAAGGAGTACCATGAGCTCCATGACTAAATACTTCTCAAATAAAATCCTCCACACTGCTCTGACTCATCCCCCTTGCATTTAACACCCATTTTAATCAAGGCAGAAATACAATTCTTTAGCCAAGACTGTAGTGGTGCATTAAAAGAATTTATTGCATTCTTGCTATTGCAATGCAAAGAAAAGAGTTAAATTGTGCTCATAAATTGCATTTCCTCCACAAATAGATCAAGTAAACAGCTGAAGGTCTACAAAGAAGGAGTAAAAGCTGATAAAATTAAGAGAATTAGATATCTTCTAAGGTGAAAAAAAAGACATAGATAATGTTCTCAAAAACACCACCAAAAACAATTAGATGTATTATTTCTAGTGTATTGAATTTCATTGTTCCTAGGCTATTCCTTCAAGAATATTTATCATAAGAGATCGTTCCATCTTCTGAGATCTTCTTCAATTTCCTTCCTCAGAGGCTTGAAGTTCTTGTCAAATAGATCTTTTACTTGCTTAGTTATAGTCACACCAAGGTATTTTATATTATTTGTAACTATTGTGAAGGGTGTTGTTTCCCTAATTTCTTCCTCAGCCTGTTTATCCTTTGTGTATAGGAAGGCCACTGATTTACTTGACGTAATTTTATAATCCAGATACTTTGCTGAAGTTGTTTATCAGGTTTAGAAGCTATCTGGTGGAATTTTGGGGGTTACTTAAGTATACTATCATATCATCAGCAAATAGTGATAATTTGACTTCTTCCTTTCCAATTTGTATCCCTTTGATCTCCTTTTGTTGTCTAATTGCTCTGGCTGGGTCTTCAAGTACAATATTCAATATGTAGGAAGAGAGTGGGCAGCCTTGTCTAGTCCCTGATTTTAGTGGGATTACTTCAAGATTTTCTCCACTAAGTTTGATATTGGCTACTGGTTTGTTGTATATTGCTTTTACTATGTTTAAGTATGGGTCTTGAATTCCTGATCTTTCCAAGACTTTTATCATGAAGGGATGTTGGGTTTTGTCAAATGCTTTCTCAGCATCTCATGAGATGATCATATGTTTTTTTTTTCTTTCAGTTTGTTTATATAGTAAATTACATTGGTGGAATTCCGAATATTGAACCATCCCTGCATCCCTGGGAAGAAGCCTACTTGATCAGGATGGATGATCGTTTTGATATGTTCTTGGATTCAGTTTGCAAGAATTTTATTGAGTATTTTTGCATCAATATTCATAAGGAAAAATGGTGTGAAGTTTTCTTTCTTTGTTAGGTCTTTGTGTGGTTTAGGTATAAGAGTAATTGTGGCTTCATAAAATGAATTGGATAGAGTACCTTCCGTTTCTGTTTTGTGGAGTATTTTGAGGAGTATTGGTATTATGTCTTCTTTGAAGGTCTGATAAAACTCTGCACTAAACTCATCTGGTCCTGGGCATTTTTTGGTTGGGAGACTATTAATGACTGTTTCTACTTCATTAGCAGATATGGGACTGTTTAGATCGTTGATCTCATCTTGATTTAACTTTGGTACCTGGTACCTGTCTAGAAAATTGTCCATTTCATCCAGGTTATCCAGTTTTGTTGAGTATAGGCTTTTGTAGTAAGATCTCATAATTTTTTGGATTTCCTCAGGGTCTGTTGTTATGTCTCCCTTTTCATTTCTGATCTTGTCAATTAGGATGTGTGCCCTCTAGTTAATGTGACTAAGGGTTTATATATTTTGTTGATTTTCTCAAAGAACCAGCTCCTGGTTTGGTTGATTCTTTGTATA
>NW_022196903.1:62800454-62800952 GCF_008632895.1 Mastomys coucha | reverse complement strand
GGTACCATGAGGTGCTGAGAAGAAGGTATATCCTTTTGTTTTAGGATAAAACGTTCTATAGATATCTACTAAATCCATCTGTTTCATAGTTTCTGTTAGTGTCACTGTGTCCTTGTTTAGTTTCTGTTTCCATGATCTGTCCATTGCAGAGAGTATTGAAATCTCCCACTACTATTGTGTGCTGTGTAATGTGTGCTTTGAGCTTTAGTAACGTTTCTTTTATGAATGTAGATGCCCTTGTATTTGGAGCATAGAGGTTCAGAATTGAGAGTTCATTTTGTTAGATCTTAACTTTGATGAATATGAAGTGTCCCTCCTTATTTTTTTTGATCACTTTATGGTGAAAGTCAATTTTATTCGATATTAGAATGGCTACTCCAGCTTTTTTCTTGGGGCCATTGGCTTGGAGGATTGATTTCCAGCCTTTTAGTCTGAGGTAGTGTCTGTCTTTGTTACTGAGGTGGGTTTCCTGTATGCAGCAAAATGTTGGGTCCTGTT
>NW_022196903.1:62798831-62799009 GCF_008632895.1 Mastomys coucha | reverse complement strand
CCTGTGCCTCCCTGTTGTCTGCTCCAGGCTTAGGAACTCACTGGAGAGAAGATGGCAGCTCTCACTGGTGACTCTGGGTCAAAGCGGTCCCTGGAGGCAGACCCTCCTCGTGCAAGGGAGGAGCAGCTAAGGTTGCTGATCCACCTCTGCCACTTGGAAGCTGAGAGGATTCTGTCCC
>NW_022196903.1:62793040-62798731 GCF_008632895.1 Mastomys coucha | reverse complement strand
ACTCGTGGGGCCTGTGCCTCTCTGTTGTCTGTTCCCGGCTTAGGAACTCACTGGAGAGAAGATGGCAGATCTCACCGCTTCTTTTTCTTCTAGAGCTTTCAGATATATCAAATTGCTGGTATATGCTCTCTCCAGTTTCTTTTTGTAGGCACTTAAAGCTATGAGCTTTCATCTTAGGATTGCTTTCATTATGTTCCATAAGTTTGGGTATATTGTGGCTTTGTTTTCATTAAACTCTAGAAAGTCTTTAATTTCTTTCTTTATTTCTTCCTTGACCAAGTTATCATTGAGTAAAGTGTTGTTAAGCTTCCATGTATGTGTGAGCATTCTACTGTTTAGGTTGTTATTGAGGAGCAGCCTTAGGCCATGGTGATCTGATATGATGCAAGGAATTATTTCAATCTTCTTATATCTGTTGAGGCCTGATCTGTGACCAAATATATGGTCAATTTTGGAGAAGGTACCATGAGGTGCTAAGAAGAAGGTATATCCTTTTGTTTTAGGATAAAAAGTTCTATAGATATCTGTTAAATCCATTTGTTTTATAACTTCTGTTAGTCTTACTGTGTCTTTGTTTATTTTCTGTTTCTGTGATCTGTCCATTGCAAAGAGTGGAGTGTTGAAATCTCCCACTATTATTGTGTGTGTTACAATGTGTTCTTTGAGCTTTAGTAAAGTTTCTTGTATGAATGTAGATGCCCTTTTATTTGGAGCATAGAGGTTCAGAGTTAAAAGTTGTTCGTGGATTGGAAAGATTGATATTGTAAAAATGGTCATCTTTTCGAAAGCAATCTACAGATTCAATGCAATCCCCATCAAAATTCCAACTCAATTCTTCACAGACTTATAAAGAGGATATTACAATTTCATCTGCAATAACAAAAACCCAGGATAGTGAAAACTATTCTGAACAATAAAGGAACCTCTGGTGGAATCACCATCCTGGACCTTAAGCTGTACTACAGAGCAATTGTGATTAAAAACTGCATGGAATTGGTAAAGTGACAGACAGGTAGATCAATGGAATAGAATTGAAGACCCAGAAATGCATCCACAAACCTATTGCCACTTGATCTTTGAGAAAGGATCTAAAACCATCCAGTGGAAAAAAGACAGCATTTTCAAGAAATGGTGCTGGCTCAACTTTCCGTTAGCATGTAGAAGGATGCAAATTGATCCATTTTTATCTCCTTGTACAAAGTGGGCAAGAGCCTGTAGCACATAGGTACAGGTGAAAATTTCCTGAACAGAACTTCAATAGCTTATGCTCTAAGATCAAGAATCGACAAATGGGACCTCATAAAGTTGCAAAGCTTCTGTAAGGCAAAAGACACTGTCAATAGGATAAAACTGCAACCAACAAATTGGGAAAAGATCTTTACAAATACTATATCTGATAGAGGGCTAATATCCAATATATAGAAAGAACTCAAGAAGTTAGACTCCAGAGAACCAAATAACACTATCAAAAATGGGGTACAGAGCTAAACAAAGAATTCTGAATGGACGAATACCAAGTGGCTCAGAAGCACCTAAAGAAATGTTCAACATCCTTTTTCATCAGGGAAATGCAAATCAAAACAACCCTGAAGTTCCACCTCACACCAGTCAGAATGGCTAGGATAAAAAACTCCAATGACAGCAGATGCTGAAGAGGTTTTGGAGAAAGAGGAATACTCCTTCATTTCTGGTGGGACTGCAAGCTGGTACAACCCTCTGGAAATCAGTTTGGCTCTTCATTTAGAAATTTGACATAGTACTACCAGAGGACCCAGCTATACCACTCCTGGGCATATACCCAGAAGATGCTTCAACATTTAATAAGGACACATGCTCCACCATGTTTATAGCAGTCTTATTTCTAATAGCCTGAAACTGGAAACAACCCAGATATCCCTCAACAGAGGAATGGATACAGAAATTGTGGTACATCTACACAATGGAGTAGTACTCAGCTATTAAATTTGATTTTATTTGATTTTATGAAATTCTTAGGGAACTGGATGTATCTGGAGAATATCTTCCTGAGTGATGTAACCCAATCACAAAAGACCACACATGGTATGAATTCTCTGATAAGTGGTTATTAGCCCAGAAGTCTGGAATACCAGAAGAACAACCCACAAACCCCAAGAAACTCAAGAAGAAGGAAGACCAAAATGTGGACATTTCAATCATTCTTAAAAGGGGGAACAAATTACCCATGGAAGGAGTTGCAGAGACTAACTATGGAGCAGAGACTGAAGGAAGGACAATCCAGCCTTATATAGCTGTCTGCTGAGAGGCTCTAACAATCCCCTACTAATATAGAAGTAGAGGCTCATAACCATCCATTGAACTGAGTACAGGGTCCCTAATGAAGGAGTTAGAGAAAGGACCAAAGGAGCTGCAGGGTTTGCAGCCCCTTAGTACAAACAACAATATGAACTAACTAGTACTCTCAGAACTCCCAGGGACTCAACCCCCAAACAAGGAGTTCACATGGTGGGACTGATTGCTCTGTCAGCATGTATATAGTAGAGAATTGCAAAGTCAGTCATCAATGAGAGGAGAGGCCCTTGGCCCTGTGAAGGTTCTGTGCCCCAGTGTAGGAGAATGCCAGGGCCAATAATTGGGAGAGGATGGAGTGGCAAGCAGGGAGAGGATGGAGTGGCAGCAGGGGTTTGTTCTTGTTTTATTTTTTAGGGGAAACTGGGAAAGAAGAAATCATATGACATGTAAACAAAGAAAATATCTAAATTAAAAAAAAAAATAAAACCCAAATCAAACCAAACCAACCAACCAAATAAACATACAAACAAACAAAAACCAAATTATGATCTAATACATCATTATACATCTTTTGATTAGTGCCTTAAGGTGTCCTAGGGAATCCTTATGATTCCACTTCATGAAGAAAATAACCAATTATCAAAAAAAATTTAGTATGTTTCCATCAAAACATGAAAACTACAATCCCCCCATTCTTAGCTTTAGCTTAGATATAATATTACCTTACTTCAAGGAAAGGATGATGTTTAGTATTCTTCACTAATTGGTTTTATTGTAGCACTTAGGTTTTTTTAAACTTTTATTTATTTTAAATATTTCTTTATTTTTAATTATGTGTAGTTGCCTATGGAGTTATAGGTGATTTGAGCTGCCTTGGGTATGCTAGGAATCAAACCCAGATATTTTGCCAGATCAGTGAGCACTCTTAACCAGAGGAGCCATTGTAAGGCCCAAAGTCAGCCTGTAAACTGTACCTGTCCAAGGACCAGGTAGCTTCCTGGAATGCTGGGAGTTGTAGTTCCCAGCATTCCCAGGGACCCAATCCTCAACCCATCCCCTACAGTGGAGATAGCAAGCATTTTGTTTTTTAAATGGAGACCTTCTTTTGGTAAAATTATAGTGACATTTTAATACCTGGTTTCTGGATTCTGGCTATGGGGTATCCTATTGGAGAACGGGAGGACCTGATGATGTCTATGTATCCCCACTCAGGGTAAAATGATCTGTCCCATGGCCTGATGACTAATGCTGGTCCATTGGGGAGGTCAGCCAGAGTCACCAGCTTTTTGTTTTGTTTTGTTTTTCTTCTGACCTTCTCCGAGTGACCCTGGGACCACTATGCTCCTCCCACTTGGGTCGTTGTCAGCTAGGTTCAAAGGCTGAGGCTGCACAACAAAGCAGAGGAACCATAGATGCATTCCAGGTCCCTCTGGATCAAACTGAGGGTTTGGACTTTGCTAGCATGGTTTGGGGGGCTGAAGAGATCTCAGAGAGGCCAGGCCTCTGATGTTCCTAGCATTTGGGTTATATAAGAAGGCTATAAGGACATTTCTTTTCGTCAGACTAGTGGACTTCCAAAGCTGAGGACTCCAACTGTTAAATGTTGTCTCATGTTTTTTGTTGTCATTTGGATCTTTGTTTTTTGTGTTGATTTGACTCTGTGTCTTGTCTTATAGATATACCTCTTGTTTTTTTTTTTTCATATTCCAATCATTTTATTCAGAAAATTGTCTTCTGTAAAGTATCTAAGCATGCCCTATCATTGCCAAGCAACGTTTATTTTTAAATTTTTTCTTTTATTTAATTTGTTTTTTATTAGATATTTTCTTCATTTACATGTTATATTATTTCTCCTTTCTCAGTTTCCCCTCCAACAAACAAACAAACAAACAAACAAAAACAACAAGAACAAACCCCTGTTGCCTCTCCCCTCTCCATGCTTTCCCACATTTCCCTACAAGTTCAAGGTGGGATGTTGATGTTCTAAAGTGCATACTGTATCTCTACTGTTGCTTTTCTATATTTTTTCCCTGTCCCTGTCTTCCTACAAGTTTCAGTGAACACTGAATCCTCCTTTTCTGATTTTATTTATCATGGGAGGGTTGATCATTAAGCATGTCTATAAAAAAATCAAAGAAAGGAAAAAAGATCCTGACTAAGGTCTTTCTAGAAGATGTGACAACAAGTGAAGAAATGGAGAAATGACTTGCTGTTTCATTGTTGCCTCACAACTTAAAACCCTCAAGTTTCCAGTACAAAACTGTAGGTTTCTTGGTTGTATTATATTGCTGTGGCTCTCCACAAAATTCTCTCAAAGAAAAGCATTTATTTGGGACTTGCTTAGAGTTTAGATCATCATTCTCATGTTGGGGAACATGGCTGCATAAAGGTAGACATGAGACATGAGAGTTTAATACCTGAATCAGTTTGTATGGTACTAGCAAGAAATAAGTGCCAAACACTAAATTTCATGTAGTATTCAGCAATACATGAATGTAAAAGTGTTTCTTTTTTGGTTTATGTAGAGATTTTGCTTGAAGCAGTGTTCTTCTGTGCAGTTAGGGCTGCTGTTAAGCTCACGATCCTCATTATACAGTCTTTTATTTACTAGGATTAAGGTCAAATAACTGATTCTGAAAAAGCTTTCTGGACAAATTTTAATATATTAACAATGTGCTAAATAGCCATTAATATCTTGACTTCCTGTGTTGGTGACATTTTCTCCTAGAGATGCAGACAATGAGGCTGGTAACTGTGTCATCTGGATTTCATACCAACCACCTTACATTGGAAAATTGAAAACAAACTGTTACATAATTGTTTGTGTTATTGTGAAATGTAATTTAAATCTAATTAAAATGTAATTTAAATTTAAATGTGATTTACATTTAAATATTTTAAATAATTTTTGTTTCTCTATTTACAATGATAAAATTTCCTTTCACAGTAAGGTACACACACAAATGGATTCAAAGATAGCAATAAAGAAAAGTTAGCCCATGAGAGCCGCCATCCTCTCTCCATTGAGTTCCTAAGCTGGGAGCAGCCACCCGGGAGGCACAGGCCCCACAAGTCGTAGGGGAGCCACCGGGCAGCAGGGACAGGATCCTCTCAGCTTCCAAGTGGCAAAGGTGGATCAGCAATCTTAGCTGCCCCTCCCTTGCATGAGGAGGGTCTGCCTCCAAGGACCGCCTTTGACCCGGAGTCTCCCGTGAGAGCCACCATCTTCTCTCCAGTGAGTTCCTAAGCCGGGAGCAGCCACCTGGGAGGCACAGACCCCACAAGTCGCAGGGGTCTTGCAGGGCGTCAGGGACAGGACAAGCTCCAGTCAGAGTCATTAAGAACATCTATGACCAAAAATCAAGAGATGGTGAAAGGCAAACGCAAGAATCCTACCAACAGAAATCAAGACTACTTGGC
>NW_022196903.1:62773612-62785827 GCF_008632895.1 Mastomys coucha | reverse complement strand
TTTGTTTCTTTGTTTTTGGAGGGGAAAATGGGAATGGAGAAATTTACATGTAAATAAAGAAAATATCTTAAAAAAAAGAACAAAAAAAATAAAATTAAGATCCAAAAAAAAGAAAAATTAATGTCCATTTATTAATTTTCTGTTGTGTTATTGGTTTCTTTCTTAGTGGAGTGTTCCAATTACTTCCCATGAGGACAGAAAGGAAATATATATGATTGTCAATATTTTTTTAAATTTTTTGAGAAAAAATCATTTCAAGCAAATACAAACAGGGCAATTTAGTAGAGAAGAAAGTCTGCTAATAAAAATTAGATAACAGACTTTTTATAGGATGACAACATTAGTGTATTGTAAGTAAATGACTTTACCTAAAGTAAAATCTCCTATTAAGATGATCCTAAAATCAGTGAAAGTAGCAGAAACTAGATGTGAAATTTCATGGGGACTACCGGTAACATATCTGAGGAGAAGTGCCTGCCACACTTGTCTTCAACAAACAGAACGAGAATTGAGAATAAATAAACATAGGTGAAGTAGACTATTGAGAACAGCACTGGAGTAAAGTGGAATATTATTGAGACAGTTATTGAAAATGCAAATGACACTGTAAAGCAGAACATCCTATGTGGACTACTGTAATCAAACCCCTGGCCACATTTTATCTCTAGGAGGAAGTAGCTGGGCCCTAAGGAGTTAGAGGGTTTTTGTACCAGTCTGTATCACTGTGTGTGTGGAGAATTACAGCACTGCTGGCAGTAATAAGTGGCAGCATCTTCAGCCTCCATGTTGCTGATTGTGAGAGAGTAAGAGTTCCCAGACCTACTGCCACTGAAGCGAGCTGGGACTCCAGAAGCCAGGTTGGATGTGCTATAAATCCAGAGTTTGGGGGAGGCACCTGACTTCTGCTGGTACCAGTGCAAGTAACTTACACTTGAGCTGGCACTGCAGGTGATGGTGACCTTTTCCCCTGAAGATGCAGCCATGATTGCTGGAGACTGGGTGAGCACAATTTCTCCTCTGGACACTATGACTAGAAAAAAGCGACATAGAGAGAGAGAGGTATTAGTAGAAATAGAGATTAAAAATATTTTTTATATCATGGAAAGTTTAGAAGAAAGAAAAAGAAAAAAGTATATATTAGATTTCCCCAGGCAAAAGAATTTTGGTTGGATTCTCAGCTCAAACTCCCTGCCCTCTGTTACCTGTGACACTGATTAGCAAGAAGCTGAAAATCTGCACCCAAACATCCATTTTGTATTTGAATTTGTGTCTCTAGCTAATTACTGTTATTCTCATAAGTACATCGCTTTTAAGCAACTGTGAGATATTTGTGGTTTCTGAAGATGAAGTATGCAAATAGAAAGATATGGTCTAGGCAGTTCTTGGCTTATAAACACATGGTCTGTTAACTAGGCAAACCAGGTTAATCTAGGACAATATCTATTTATTAGTAGTCACTCTCTGATAAGGAAAGATATTTCTGTTTTCTCTTTTCTCCTTTTTAGGAAGAAAATCCTTGTCCTGTATTATTACATTTATATTTCCTTAAAGACAAGATTTATTTGATATAATAAACAAGGCATGTTCAATTGAGTAGTTAGAGGTATATTTCTCCCATAATGAAGTAGTATCAAGAATGACTGTTTATAATGATCACAGAAATCATTATCTGCTTCTTGTTTCCTTGAACTCTGCTCATTAGACTGCTCACCTACTCATTCCAGTCTGTTCAGATGATCATTCCCACAAAGCTAATGGCAAAATAGCACCTAAATGTAATCTTGAGTCCAGAGACATTTCTGTGCTCAGAGACATTTCTCCACTTTTCATGCACCAATGCCATCTCTAGAAGGATAGGAAAAATAATTCACCCAATGAAATTAATGGACACAATGGTTCCTCTGGATTTAAGAGAAAATGGTCTGGAGATTCATGGAGATGCACTCATCTAAAACTACTCTGAAAAATCACTTTTCTCAGGATGCACTGTGCCCTGAAACTGTTCAGTTCATGTTTCATTTATTATCTGAGAATATATGAGTACTTTTAAAATAAATTACATTTTAGTTATTAAAGATTGATAGCACCTGAGTCTGCAAATTCATGTCTAAGTTTGACCAAATGTTTTACTTACAGCAAAGACTGAGTGAATGGGAGAGAACTTGCATGAGGGGGTACTTGAAGGAGAGGGAGTGCTGATATAGGGTTGTAAAGTGAATAAAACTATTTATTTAAAAATAGTTTTACTTTATCTTAGGTAAAGTTTCAGTTATCTTCCTAAAACTTTGAAGTTAGTATACCAATAATGAAGCATGGCTATGTCTCTCTCTAGATCTTTCTTAAGAATGATTTCTCATTCCTCCCTTTATGAAAGACTTCTATTTTTATCAACAATTGTGAAAAAGAATTAAGGGACTCTGTGAAGAGATAGATGTATTGAGAGATACTGACCTAAGAATTGTTGCATTCCAATTTATTTTTGTTATTATTATTATTATTAATATTATTATTATTATTATTATTATTATTATTATTATTATTATTATTATTAGTTTTTCAAGACACGATTTCTCTGTATAGCCCTGGCTGTCCTGGAACTCACTCTGTACACCAGGCTGGCCTTGAACTCAGAAATCTGTCTGTCTCTGCCTCCTAAGTGCTGGGGTTAAAGGAGTGCACCAACACTGCCCATCTTCAAGTTAATTATTAAGTATGCCTTTATGAGCATGCAGTTCTAACTAAATGGCTACTATTCTTTCCAAATAACACATGGTCTCATTTTTCATTTTACTTAGCATCTAGTTGCTGATCTTATCCTGGTTACTTCAGAATAAAAAATGAAAAATCATCCATTATTTTTTTTTGTGAATATGGATTTTATATTTCACCAGTTAAGGATACTAAATCATCCTTGGTGTTATATAATACAAATAAATCAGCACACCGTGGGCAGTGGTGGCATATGCCTTTAATCTCAGTACTTGAGAGGCAGAGGCATGCAGATGTCTGAGTTTGAGTCCAGGGTAGTCTAAAGAGTGGGTCCAAGAGAGCCAGGACTGTACAGAGAAACCTTGTCTCAAAAAAAAAAAAAAATCCCACCGGGCAGTGGTGGCGCACCCCTTTAATCCCAGCACTTGGGAGGCAGAGGCAGGTGGATTTCTGAGTTTGAGGCCAGCCTGGTATACAAAGTGAGTTCCAGGACAGCCAGGGCTATAGAGAGAAACCCTGTCTCGAACCCCCCCCCCCAAAAAAAAATCCCAACAACAACAACAATAATCAGCACACCATTCCATGAACTTCATCATGGATAAAGAAAAGGATGTCTCCATCACACTAAGTGTGAAATTAGTGTGGGATTCTCAAGAAACCTCAAAAAATGAAATAATATTTTTGTCATTATTCTATTGAGATAGAAGGATATCTAATCTTTTTAAAATTTATTTATTTTATTCTGTTTATGAGTAGTTTTCTTGCATGAAGGTATGTGTATAACATGCATGTTTGATACCCAGGGAAGTCAGAAGAGGGCTTCACATACCCCAGTACTGGAGTAATGAATGACTGTAGGCCATTATGTAAATATCACCATTTGATTCCATGTTTTCCACAAAAGCAATAAATGCTCTCAAATGCTAAGAAATCTCCTGAACCACCAGAAACATAAAATATATTAACTTCTAACTAACACAGTTTTCTCAAAGAAGCTTTGGTATTGTGACTACAATGACTAATATTCAAAGCAAGCAGAAACTGGAGATCTTCTTTGATGCAAAGTGGATCAAGAGGTCTGAAACTTTTTGTCTCCTTTTTTTAAATTTAATTTAATTAATATATTTGTTTACTTATCCACTTTGCATCTGGCTCAGTGCTTTCTCCTGCTCCCCCTCTCACAAACTTTCCACCACTACACCTTGCCTTCTCCTCTGAGGAGGTGGGGGTCCCCGGAGTATTCCACCAACTCATGAACTTCAAGACTCTACCAGGCTAGGCAAGATAGCCCAGCTAGTAGAACATATCACATATCACAGGCATCAACTTTTGAGATAGCCCCAGCTTCAGTTGAGGTTCCATCTCACACCTACCAAAATGACTAAGACTAAAAACTCCAGAGATAGCACATGCAGGTGAGAATGTAGTGTGAGTAAAACACTCCTTCAATGGTGGTGGCAGTTCAAACATGTACAACCACTTTGGAAATTGATTTGGCATTTTCTCAGAAAACTAGCAGTAGTTCTACTTCAAGAGTTATATATACCACACCTGGGCATATACCCAAATGGTGATCCAACATCTCACAAATACTTTCAACCATGTACATGGCAGCTTTATTCATAATAGCCAGAAACTGGAAACACCCTAGTTGTCCTTCAACCAAAGAATGAATAAAGAAAATGTACATATACACAATGGAACACTATTTAGGTATTAAAAACCAAGACATCATGAACTTTTCAGGCAAATGGAAGGAACTTGAAAATATCATCCTGAGTGAGGTAACTCTGTCCTAAAAGGGCATTCCGTGTATGTACTCACTTATAAGTGGATTTTAACCAGAAAATACAGTACCATGTCATAGTTTACAGACCCAAAGAAGAAAAATAAGGAAGGCCCAAACAGAGAAGGTTGAATCTTAATTAGAAAGGAGAATGAAATAGTTATGAGAGGCATATTGTTGGAGTGAACTGGGAGGAAGAGGATGGGGAAAGGATTCAAGATCTTGTGTGGAGAAGGACAGACGAGATGGTTTGGTGTCCATGAAAATAAATTAAAATCTACAAATGACAGAGGTAAGAAGATAGGGAGCATCTGCAGGACTGCACTGAGAACTGTAATAGGGGAGGTGCCCAAGAATCAATGGGGATTACCTTAGCTCTGACTCACTATATTGGGGATATAAAACCTGAAAAAGCCACCTCCCTTAGCCTACAGGAAACCTATGGAACGAAAGAGACATCAACCTGCCCACAAAATTTTAACCCAAATTTTATCCTGTTTACAGGTAATACAGGGAAGGGGAAGTGAGCAGAGATCAAGGGATGAACTAACCAATAATTGGCCCAAATTGAGACATACCCCATAGGCAAGCACCAATCCCTAATACTGTTAACTATACTATATTATGCATGCAGACCAGAACATGTTGTCCTCTGAGAGGCTCCACCCAGTAGCTGACTCAGTCACAGACACCCACAGCCTAACACTGGATGGAACTTGGAGACTCTTATGGAAGAACAGGAAGAAGGATTGCAAGACCCCAAAGAGGATAGAAACTCTACATGAATACAAACAGAATCAACTATCCTGGACCCTTGGGTTTCTCAGAGTCTGAACTACCAGCTAAAGAATATCCAGAGTCTGGACATAGGCTTCCCTGCTCATATGTAGCTGATCTACAGCTTAACCTTCATGTGGGTCCTGAACAACTTCTTTTTGTTATTTTTTTCTTTCTTTTCCCTTTTCTTTTTTTTACACTCCAGATTTTATTCCCCTGCTGGGTCACCCTTTGATTATTCCACATCCCATACCTCCTCATGCCACACTGTCTCCATGGCGATGTCTCCACCATCTGAACACCCCACCAGACCTCTAAACTCACTAGGGCCTCTACTGTCTAGGGAGTTAGATACATCTTCTTGACTGAATCCAGATCTGGTGGTGTTGGGCTTTGAGGACAAACCCAAGCCTGACTCGAGCTTTGCAACTGGTCTCAGTCACTTCCATATTGGGGTTATTAAACAAGACCTTTTGGCCTCTGCCCCTAACTGTTGCTGAGGTAGAGCTTTGCCATTGGGCCTGTCAGTCACTCCACATCCTCCATCACCTTTCTCTGCCTCCTATGTCACTTTCCCCACCAAAAATCTCCCTCCCTGTGTTCAGGGCTTATATAAGTAAAAGGCTGATGGCATAGATCCTGCTTATATGAGACTCCCGGCTCAGTGTTTCTTTTGGACCATCAACACTTGCCATCCTGCTCAGCCCCAGAGAGACCCTGGTGGGACTGGGACCTACCAGCAAGTAGTCTGCATGGAGGTCTTCTGATACATATATATATATATATGGAACTTCATATCACCTGGTGTATGCTGCCTGGTTGGTGATCCAGTACCTGAGGGATCTTGGGGGTCCAGGTTAATTGAGACTACTGGTCCTCCTACAGGGTTGCCCTCCTCCTAAGCTTCTTCAATTTTTTTCCTAATTTAACCACAGGGCTCAGTTTCCTCCATTGCTTGAGTACAAATACCAGCATCTGAGTCATTCAGCTGCTGTTGGATCTTTCAGAATGCAGTCATGCTAGGTGCCTTTTTGTGAGCACTCCATAGCCTGAGTAATGGTTCCAGGCCTTGGGGTTTCCCCTTGAGCTGGATCCCACTTTGGGCCTGTCATTGGAAATTTTTTTCCTCAGGATCTTCTCCATTTCCATCCCTGTAGTTCTTTCAGACAGAAACAATTATGGGACAGATTTGTGACTGTGAGATGGCAACTCCCTCCCTTACTTGATGTCCTGTCATCCTGCTAGAGGTGGTCTCTATAAGTTTCCTCTCTCCACTGTAGTCATTCCACATAAGGTCCCTCCCTTTGAGTCCTGTGAGTTTCTCACTTCCCTGGTCTCTGGTATATTCCCAGGTCTCTGGTACATTCTGGTATACTAACTTTCAAGGTTGCATATTTCCATTCTTTCTGCTTGCCCTCAGGGCTTCAGTCCTTTTCCTCCACCCAATATCAGATCATGTTCCCCTCTCTGTACCTCCCATTCCATTTCCTTCCCAGGTCCCTCCTTTTCTCCTCACTTGTGGCTGATTTCTCCTCCCTTCCAAGTAGGACTAAGGTGTCCTTATTTGAGCCCTTCAGCTTGTTGACCTTTTTGAGTTCTGCAGACTCTATCTTGGGTATTCTGTACCTTTTTACTTTTGGCTAATATCTACTTATTATTGAGTACATACAATGCATGACTATTTGTGTCTGAGTTGCCACATTCAGGATGATATATTCTAGTTCCTTCCATTTGCCTACAAAACTCAGGATGTCCTTGTTCTCAATTGCTTTGTAGTATTCCATTGTGTAAATGAACCACATTTTCTGTATCCATTCTTCTGTTGTGGAACATCTGGATTTTTTCTAGCTTCTGGCTATCAAAACTTCTTTTTTTCTAATCTTAATGTAATTACAGCTCTAGGGTTGGTGATATTGACTGAATAGATATGTGATTGTGCTGCTATCTACTGTTAAATAGCTAAAATGAAGACAGGGTTACATAATGTCTATTTTGGAGTCTAGAATAAATACTATATTTATAGTGATGCATGCCAAGTAGTAGTGTGTTTAGAAAAAATATACTATGGCAGGTGGGACAATTCTTAGTTCTAGTGGTTATAGATGTAATGAAATATAGTGTTCACACTGACACTATATATATTCACACATATACCACATCATGCTATTATGAAGTGAAAAAAAACATAGATATTACCTATTCTCTTGTATAGTCAGATTACAAAAATATAAAACAGTATAGAACCTACTCTTGGTAATGATGGTACCAAGTTATTTAATATAAAGCCATAATACAGCAAACTGTAGACAATCAAATGAAGTTTTTAAAGGTTGGCACACTATGATGTGATCTTGCAATCATGAACAGATAATAGAGAGTAAGCTTGAGGAAGAAAACCATGCAGGGCCATAGATAAAATGATGGGCACAGACAACTTATCAAAATGGAACAGATGAGTTGGTTTATCTACAAGGGAGATATAAGAAGTGTTAGAAATAATAAACTGACATTGAACAAGACAGCTACTTACCTAATAAAACCCATTAGTTATATTTAGAATCTAAATTGTGATAGAGAATGTGGTTATTCATAGAAGTTAAACATGACATGTATTTTTATAATACCATTAAAATACCAACAGAAACTCATAGTTTACTTGGGCAAAGACATGAAGTCTATGAATAAATAGGTAAATATGTACTTCATATGTAGGCATGGAGATATTGTCCTACAACTTATAAGAAATCACTCATTATTTTATTATACAGTGTCAGACATGCTTGAATGACAATTCCTTCCATGGACTGATAATGTTTCTTTCAAAATCCATGGCATATTCAGCAAATTTTCCATTTTTCCAAAATGTGGGAAACCTTCCTACAAGTTCTCCAGGATGGCCTAAGGGGCTCAAAGCAAAGTAGAATATTGTTACTACTCTTTTCTGCCCACCAAATATAGATGGTAAAATTACATTGCTGAAGATACTGGGTATGCTGATCGCCTTAGAGACCTCAGAATGTCAATAATACTTACAGCATTCACTTAAAATAATGGCTTGCAAAAAATAAGTGCATTTTTCTACTGTCCCTAGGTTCTTGTACAGAAATTTTCAATGAGCCAAAACACAGTGTAATTACATTGGTAGATTTTGAATGAATTTCAGAGACTTATCTCCAATAATTGGAGACTTTTGTTTAGGATACACATGTGAGCAACATGGCTCTTTGTATGCCAAGTATAAAAAAATAAACCATCCAGATATTGTCCATATGGTTGAAGAAACTGTACAAGAAACCCACTTGCATTAGATGTTCTGGACTCTGATTCTCTGCTTCTTAGATTGTGATAACAACTCAAAATGTGGTCTCTCATCTATGAGACTTGTAGTTTATTATGTAGTTTATGGTTCCTGGGTAAAGCATATTCACCCCAAGTGACATAATCTTTTTACTGTTTGCTTTGGGCTATTTCTTCTCTATCAATTAGCATAGCTTCTTTCCTTTCAAATAGCAGTCTTAGAGGCTCGAATTCTCAGTGAAGTGTCACAGGGCCTTTGCATACTCTCCAGGTTGATAGGGAGAAGATCTAGATTTATTGTTTTCTAGCTCTAGTACATCAGTGGTTAAAATCTTTCCCTGATGTGTACCAACAAACAACAAGGTGTTTGTTCACAGGCAGCACTATCTTGACAAAGCTACTTGTAACTGTGCATCTGTAAGACTCAGGGGTTTCATTGTTTCATTTTTGTGATGCTTATTAATAATTTTCACCTTCAAAATATCTTTAGTAACTTAACTAGATAAGTCTCCTGGCACACCAGTGAGATATTCACAGTTGAGGTAGATTTCTAGGCATGCTTGGGAGATAATATCTTGGTTATTGTAACTGAAGTGGAACAATTCATCTTCCAACTAGAAGGCATAATCTGAAGGTTGTCAAGGTATGGGAAAAGGTTTTCAAAAAGGTGTTTTATACTTTGAAACTTGATGCTGAGGTCATTTTGTACCCCTTTTCCTTTTTTCTTAATGTATCTTCTATCCTGTCATCATCTTACTGCATAGCTCATTATCTACCCTCTCTCATCTTGTGTTGAGTTAACCAACTACTTTGTCCTTGTCTTGATGATGAATTCACCTACCATGTTAGTATCGCTGAAGGTATCAATGGTGGATTATCCTTTGCTATCATGAGAATCCAGATTTTTGTTCTTCTTCCACTTTTCTTCTCCTTCTTTTCTCCTTCTCCTTTCCTTCTCCTCCTTCTCCTTCTACTGCTACTTCTCCTTCTTCTGCTTCTCCTTCATCTTCCTCCTGTTTTTTCTTCTTCTTCCCTTTCCTCTTCCTCTTCTTTTTCTTCTTCTTTGTCTTCTATTTTCCATTCTCCTCTTCCCCACCTCACACTTTCTCCTCCTTCTCCTCCTCTTCATCCTTTTTCAGTCTATGATATGTTTAAATGTTGTGTGCATGTTTCACAATGTATACATAAACAAATTTCAAGAAACTTCTTACATCTTCTCATAGATATTTGGAGATCAAAGACAGATCATTTGGTTTGTATATTCTAAGCACTTTATGTATTGAGACAATTCTACAGGCCCAAGAACATTCTGTTAGATTTCTTCTTCTAATAGAGCTTCAGCATATTTTCAGCTACATATATATTAGCAATTGAAATTGACAGCAAAGGAAATTATCATATAAATATAGAAAGAGAGATTGGTGAATTATCAGCATGATGTACTCTCTTACAACTAAATGTAAAATAATAAATGCAATAGTGATGATTCATAGCAGAATCATTCACTGAGAGGAAGCCTCCCCAACTAAGAAGAGAGGGTTTGTTGATGTGTCTAACTTATATAGACTTCATATCTTTCTGTTCTCCAGTTATGGTCAAAAAAACTCACTTGAGTCCTTCAAAGTACAATTGAGTATACAGTAGTGATTCTCAACAAAATAATTTTATGTTTGTAGTTCACCAAGATAAGAGGAAGTTTATTAAATAATCTCAATATTAGGAGGATTGAAAACCTCTAGTATGTAGAAAAATGAGGGAAAACATGGAGAAATGTCCTAAGTTCTCCTTCTTTCTACAATTGATCCTGGGAGTCCAGGAATTACTCAGAGGTTCACATTAAATTAATACATGTTTTATACTTGAGAGAAGCATATTTATTATGAATATATGAAATTCTTAGGGAAATTGATAGACCTGAATAATATCATCCTGAGTGAGGTAACCCAATCACAAAAGAACACACATGGTATGCACTCTCTGGTAAGTAGATATTAGCCCAGAAGATCAGAATACACAAAGTACAAATCACAAACCATAAGAAATTCAAAAAGAAGACCAAAGTGTGGATACTTCATTCCTTCTTTAAAGGAGGAACAAAATACCCAAGGAAGGAGTTCTAGACACTAACTAGGGAGCAGAGACTAAAGGAAGGACAATTCAGAGACAGCTCCACCTGGGAATCCTTCCCATATTCAATCATCAAATCTAGACACTATTGTGGATGCCAGCAACTGCTAGATAACAGGACCCTGATATAGCTGTCTCCTGAGAGTCTCTGACAGTACCCAACTAATACAGAAGTTGAGGCTCATAGCCATCCATTGGACTGGGTACAAGGTCCCCAATGAATGAGCTAGAGAAAGGACCCAAGGAGATGAAAGGTTTGCAGTCTCTTAGGAGGAACAACAATATGAACTAAGTAGTACCCTCAGTGCTCCCAGAGATTAAAACACCAACCAAAGAGTGCATGTGGTGGGACTAATGGCTCTAGCAGCATATGTATAGCAGAGGATGGCCAAGTTGGTCATCAATGGGAAGAGAGGCTCCTGTACCTGTGAAGGTTCTATGCCCCAGTATAGGGGTATGCCAGGGCCAGTAAGCAGGAGGGGCTGGGGTGGTGAGCAGGGGGAGGGGGAAAGGAATAGAGGTTTGTTTTAGTTTTTGGTTTTTTTTTACATTTTTCTTTCTTTTTTTGGGGGGGGGAGGGGAACCTGGGAAAGGAGATATTGTAAGTAAAGAAAACATCTAATAAAAAATAATATTTATCATAGTGTGCGTGTGTGTGTGTTTGTGTGTGTGTGTGTGTATGCACATGCATGCATTTATGCATACATGCACATGCCTGACATGGTGCACAAGTACTCACAGGACAAACTAGGTTAATTTATTTTATATATTCTGTGATTTAAACTCTGGAAGTCAAGTTTAGTAGAAGATACATTGGCCATCTGAACCAGCTTTTACTACTACTACTACTACTACTACTACTACTACTACTACTATTACTTCTACCATTGTTATTATTATTTTACTATTTATTCAGTCCAGTCATTACCCCCTCCCAATTCACTGTCAAAGTTCCTCATCCCATTTCTCTTCCATGCTGTCTCCAAAATGATATCCCTGACAACCCCCATCCCCCCAGGACTTCCCACTCCCTGGAGCCTCAAGACCTTTGAGGGTTAGAGGATCAGGCACTTCTCTCACTGAGGCCAGACCAGACAGTCCTCTTCTGTATATGTGTTAGGGGCCTCAGACCAGCTGGTGCATGCTGCTTGGTTGGTGGCTCAGTGTCTGAGAAATCTCAGGAATCCAGGTTAGTTAAGAATGCAGATCTTGGATCCTCTCAGCTTCCAAGTGACAGAGGAGGTTCAGCGTCCTCCTCTGCCCCTTCCCTGCAAGTGGAGGGCCTACCTCCAGAGAGCTCATTAAGCCAGAGACCCGGGCGGAATCCGCCATTCTCTCTTGGGTGAGTTTCTGAGATCAGAACAGTCACCTTGGAGGAACAGGCCCCACGAGTTGCAGGGGACTTGCAGGGCAGCAGGGACAGGACAAGCTGTAGCCAGAGACACTAAGATCATCTAACAGCAAAAAGCAAAAGATGGCGAAAGGCAAACGCAAGAATCCTACCAACAGTAACCAGGCT
>NW_022196903.1:62756183-62767581 GCF_008632895.1 Mastomys coucha | reverse complement strand
AGGGCGGGGTGGCAGGCATGGGGAGGGGGGAGGTAACAGGGGTTTGTTTTTGTTTGTTTTTTTTTGTTGTTGTTGTTTTTTGGAGGGGAAACTTGGAATGGAGAAATTTGCATGTAAATAAAGAAAATATCTAAAATAAAAAAAAAAGAACTGGAAAAAAAAAAGAATGCAGATCTTCCCATGGGGTAGCCCTCCTCTTCCTCTTCTTCCACCCTTTCTCTAAATCATCCACAGGGGTACCCAACTTTAGTCCATTGGTTGGGTATAAGGATATGCCTCTGATTCTTTCAGCTTCTTGTTGGGCCTCTCAGAAGGCAGCCATGTTAGGCTCCTGACTGTAAAAACACCATACAATCAGTAATAGCATCAAGTCTTGGAAACTCCTCTTGAGATAGATTCCAAGTTACACCAGTCACTGGAACTCCTTTCCCTCAGTCTCTTCTCCATTTTTGTCCCTACTGTTCTTTTAAACAGGAACAATTCTGGGTCAGAGTTTTTGACTGTGGTATGTCAAACCTATCCCTCCACTTGATGTCCTGTTTTTCTACTGGAGGTAGAAATTTCTACAAGATCCCTCTCCCCACTGTGTGGCATTTCATGTAAGGTCCCTTTGATTTCTGAGACTCTCTTACCTCCCAGGTCTCTGGTACTTTCTAATTGGTTCCCCCATTCCCTACCCCCTGAGGTTGCATATTTCCCTTTTTTTCTGCTGGCCCTCAGGACTTCTCTCCTTCAGCACCCCTCAATACCTGATCATGTTCCTGTTTACCCCTTTCCCACCCAGCTCCCTTGCTCCCTCTGCCTCCAGTGATGGCTTTCTTCTCCTTCCCAAATGAAGTTGAAGCATCCTCACTTGGGCCCTTCTGCTTGTTAACTTCTAGAGTTCTGTGTATTGTATCCTCGGTATTCTGTACTTTTTGGTAAATATCCACTTATTAGTGAGCACATACTATACATGTCTTTTTGGGTCTTAGTTACCTCATTCTGGACAATATCTTATAGTTCCATCCATTTGCATGCAAAGCTTGTTATGTCCTTGTTTTTAATAGCTGAGTAATATTCCATTGTGTAAATGAACCACATTTTCTGTATCCATTCTTGCATTGTGAGACATCTGGGTAGTTTCCAGTTTCTGGCTATCACAGATAAGGCTGCTCTGAGCATAGTGCATAATGGACCATATGCTCATTTGGCAAGGTGGAGCATCATTTGGATATTTTCCCATGAGTGGTATAGCTGGGTTATCATGTAGACCTATTTCCAAATTTCTGAGAAATCTCCAGATTGATTTCAAGAGTAGTTATACCAGTTTTCAATTTTATCACCCATGGAAAAGTGTTACTCTTTCTCCACATCCTGGCCACCATGTGCTGTCATCTGAGTTTTTGATATTCATTCTGACTGTTGTTAGGTTGAATATCAGGGTTGTTCTGATGTGCATTTCCCTGATGACATCAACATAAATCCAAGTGTATTGACGTTATAGAAGAAAAAGTGGGGAAAAGTCCCAAACATATTGGCAAGGAGAGAATGTAATAAACATAATTCTAATGGAACCTCATGAAACTGAAAAGCTTCTGCCAGGCAAAGGTCATGTGAATCATTTTTTTTTTTACTTTTACA
Source organism: Mastomys coucha (assembly GCF_008632895.1). Classification (NCBI taxonomy): domain Eukaryota; kingdom Metazoa; phylum Chordata; class Mammalia; order Rodentia; family Muridae; genus Mastomys; species Mastomys coucha. Next base: position 62,765,958 of record NW_022196903.1, on the reverse strand, counting down.
ATATAATATTTTATGTCTGTCTGAAAACAATTTGGCTTTTAGGTTTTTATTAGATATTATATTTATTTACATTTCAAATGTTATCCCTTTTTCTGGTTTCCCCTGTGGATCCCCCCGTCAAATTCTCCCTCTCCCTGTTTCTATAGGGGTGCTCCCCCACCCACCCACTACCACCTCCCTGCCATGCCATTCCCCTACACTGGGGCATCAAGCCTTCCCAGGTCCTAGGGTCTCTCCTTCCATTGACGTCTCACAAGGCCATGCCCTGCTACATATGAAGATGGAGCTGTGGGTCCTTCCATGTTACTCTGGTTGGTGGTTTAGTCCTTGAAAGCTCTTAGGGGTCTAGTTGGTTGATTTTGTTCTTCCTATGGGTTTTCAAACATCTTCAGATCCTTCAGTCCTTTCTCTAACTCCTCCATTGGGAACCACATGTTCAGTCCAACTGATGGTATGAGCATCTACCTCTGTATTTGCAGGCTCTAGCAAAGCCTCTCAGGAGACAGCTATATCAGGGTCCTGTCTGCAAGCACTTAAGCATCCATAACAGTGTCTGAGTTTGGTGTCTATATATGGGATGGATCCCCTGGTGAGGCAGTCTCTGGATGGCCTTTCCTTCAGTCTCTGCTCCAAATTGTCTCTGTATTTCCTCCCTTGAGTATTTTGTTTCACCTTCTAAGAAGCAACTGAAGTATCTTCCTTCTTGAGATTCATATGATCTGTGAATTGTATCATGGGTATTCAGAGCTTTTGGGCTTATCAATGAGTGCATACCTTGTGTGTTCTTCTGTGACTGGGATACCTCACTGAGGATGATATTTTTGATTTCAATCCACTTATCAAAGAAATTAGTGAAAACAGTTTTTTAATAGCTAAGTAGTACTTCATTGTGTAAATTACAGCATTTTCTGTATCCAATCTTCTGTTGAAGGACACCTGGGTTGTTTCCAGCTTCTAGCTATTATAAATAAATCTGCTGAAACTCATACTGGAGCAAGTATGAACATGTATCCTTGTTATATGTTGGAGCATCTTCTGGGTTTAGGTCCAGGAGAGGTATAGTTGGGTCCTCAGATAATTCTATGACCACTTTTCTAAGGCATCTTCAAACTGATATCCTCTACTCAAAGGACATACACGCTGAGAAAGAAATTGGGAAAATAACACCTTCCAAAATAGCCACACATAATATAAAATTCCTTGGTGTGACACTTAACAAGCAAGAGAAAAATATGTGGCAAGAACTTCAAGTCTCTAAACAGAAGATGGAAAGATCTCCCATGCTCATGGATTGGCAGGATTAATATAGTAAAAATGGCGATCTTGCTGAAAACAATCTACAGAGTCAATGCAATCTCTATCACAATTTCAATTCAATTCTTCATAGAATTAGAAAGAGCAATAAGTAAATTCATTTGGAATAATAAAACACCCAGGACAGCTAAAAATATTCTCAAAAATAAAAGAAATTATGGGCAAATCACAGTCCCTAACCTCAAGCTGTAATGTAGAAAAATAGTGATAAAAACTGCATAGTATTGGTACAGTGACAGGCAGGTAGGTCAATGGAATAGAACTGAAGACCCAGAAATGAACCCACACACTTATCGTCACTTGATCTTTGACAAAAGAGCTAAAACAATCCAGTGGAAAAAAGACAGCATTTTTAACAAATGGTGTTGGTTCAGCTGGCAGTCAGCATGTAGAAGAATGCAGATCAATCCATTATTATTCCTTGTACAAATCTCAAGTCCAAGTAGATCAAGGATCTATACATAGAACCAGATATACTGAATCTAATAGAAGTGTAAGTAGGGAAGAGCCATGAACACATGGGCACAGGGGAAAATCTCCTGAACAGAACACCAATGGCTTATACTCTAAGATCAACAATCAATCAATGGGACCTTATAACATTGAAATGTTTCTGAAAGACAAAGTACACTATCAATAGAACAAAATTTCAATCAACAGATTGGGAAAAGAACTTTAACAATCCTACATATGATTCAGGGCTAATATCCAATATACACAAAGAACTCAAGACATTAGACTCCAGAGAACCCAATAACCATATTAAAAAATGGGAACAGAGCTAGATAGAGAATTCTCAAATGATGAAACTTAAATGGCTGATAAGCACCTAAAGAAATGTTCACCATCCTTAATCATCACGGAAATGCAAATCAAAACGACACTGAATTTCTAAATCCCACCAGTCAGAATGACTAAGGTCAAAAACTTAGGTGACAGCAGATGCTGGCAAGAATGTGGAGAAAGAGGAACACTCCTCCATTGGTGGTGGAATTGCAAGATGATACAACCACTCTGGAAATCAGTCTGGCAGTTCCTCAAAAAATTGAATATAGTACTACCTGAGGAACCAGATATATGACTCCTGGGCATAAACACAGAAGATGCTCCAACATATAACGAGGACATATGCTCTGCTATGTTCTTAGAAGAGAGAACAAACAACTCACAGGCTGAAATATGGAGATAAAGTGTGGTGCAGAGATAGGAGGAAAAGTCATCCAGAGACTGCCCCACCTTTGGATCCATCACATATAGAGTCACAAAACCTGGATTCTATTGTGGATGCTGGGAAGTGCTTGCTGACAGGACCCTGATATGGATGTCCCCTAAGAAGCTCTGCCAGAGCTTGACAAATATAGAGGCAGATGACCTCAGCCAACCATTGGACTGAGTATGGAATCCTAGGTGGAGGAGTTGGAAAAAGGACTGAACGAGCTGAGCTGATTTGCAACCACGTATCGAGAGCAACAGTGTCAACTGGCCAGACATCCAGGACCTCCCAGAGACTGGAGTACCAACCAAAGAGTACAAATGGAAGGACCCATGCCTTAGGCTGTATATGTGGCAGAGAATGGCCTTGTGTAACATAACTGGGTGAAACAGCCCTTAGGCCTGAGGAGGTTCAATGCCCCAGTGTAGGGGAATGTCAGGGTTAGAATACAGGAGTGGGTGGGTTGGGGAGTACTCTCATAGAGGCAGAGGGAGGAGGGATAGGATAGGGGGTGATGTAAGACAGAAAGGGCATATCATTTGAAAAATAAATAAAGAAAATATCTAATAAAAGAAAGATATATAATATATAAAATGTTAAAGGAAATAAGAGAATATTTTGATGCTGAATCCATCTATAAAATAATAATAGGAGGTTGGCACCTGGATCCTATGAGCTCCTCAACCTTTGGTTCTTGGCCAGATAAGATACACCAAGAATGGGATTTTTCCTTTGAAGCTGGCCTTAAATATATCTTTTAAAAGTCGTTAGAATGCTGCATAACATTTGTGCCACTCTTCATTATAACATATAGTACATTCAAACTCAGTATTGCAGGCCACATGGTTCATTGCCAGGTAAGACTGTTCATGCTATTTTCTCCTCAGCACCTCACATAATATCTTTCAGTACAATGAAAATCAGTGATCAGTGTCTCCCTTTTCCCTGATCAATTGACTTGATTTCTTCACATTCTTGGTCAAATTCTTGTTGTGTCTTTAAAAATACTATCTCACAATGGAATGTACTACAAACAGCTTATAGAAGTTTATTTTTATTATGTTTCCAGGTACTAAGAGCCCATGATAGTAGAGAAAGGGCATTGGTCCCATGAGCACTAGCTGTGAGGTAACATATGGAAGTACAAGCATTAAGTAAAGAACAAAACAGTCATTCACAGCTTTGAAATTTGAAATCCTGCTCCTAGTGATACACTTCTACCAGAGAGCTCACAATTCTAAGACATACAGTGACAGCAACCTGGAATCCAGTATTCAAACATTTGTTCTATTCAAGCCACTAGAGCAACTAAGAACACTGGCAATCACCTGTTTTGTATTGAGGAACTCCACTGTACCTTTGATCAACATGTTATTCCTCAAACGGTGGTATTACAAGCAGCCTAGCACAGGGCTTTTTCTAATCTATCTATAGTTTCTGTGATGAACATAATGTCCTGTGTAGGTAAAGTCAACTTAAACTCCTTTGTATTAGTAAGAATATATATGAAACTTAACAAATAATATTATAGGGTCATTTTACTAAACCCTTAATGATTGTTTTTCTTTATCATCTCCTTAGTTCCATCTTCTCATGTATCTCCTCACTGAACTCCCTTATCTATTATTCACTTTCCCTCTTTCATATAAATAGTGCTCTATCTCACCTACTTAGAATCTTTCTTTCACATCTCTACTCTAATGGTCCCTTTTTAGTTTTCTAGATTCAACAAATACTCCAAATTAAGTATAAAACCATAAAGATAAACTTAAAATATAATCTTTTCTAGCTATATCCATATACCTGGAAATTTTATAATTTTATATTTCTTCATATACAAATGGAATTTTTAAACCATAAAGTAAAGGAAGTTAACAAGACCTTAACAATAATGTCCTTTCATGTTATCTCATTTCCCAGGGGAGAACTCCTGTCTTTAGTGTCCCAGTAGGGCTACTGTCAGTATTCAAGGGAGTGGAAGACCACTCTTCTCCAATGTTCCTATAGGTCACCTCTCAGTGTGGACAAGAGTATGAGAACTTAAATCTTCAATGTCCCTCTAGGGGACCTGTCAGTATTCAAGAAAATGAGAGATCTCCTATCTTCAGTGTCCCTGAAGGACCTCTGTAAGTATCTATGAGTGTGGAAGTTCTGTAAAGCTGGTGCTAAGTTCTAACATCACATTTTTGTAGGAGTGAGACTTGTGAGGATGGAGAAAAGTGGAGAGTATAGAATATATAAGATGGCATAAACTCCATAATAATTGGTGCATGCATGAAAAATTAAGAAAATATCTTTTCCATATCTGTTCATGACAAATGTTATGCTGCCTCTTATTTTTTAGACCTGGGTGGTTTTTTACAGAGTTAGACATTATATATATATATATATATACATATATATATAAATATATATATATGTATATATGCATATATGTATTTATATATATATGTATATGTGTATATGTGTATTTATATATATATATATATGTATTGTATTTGACTACTATGATTTATAATACTTATGAATGTTTATCTTAGGAACAAATTATTAGAAATCTTCTTAAGCTTGAATCCACACCTTTAATGTGTAAAATCCCTCAAATATCACTAGGACAAATGTGTGTTTCTACTTCTATATTTTCAACATAAATACAAGCAGATTTCCATAGCTCTTTCAAAGATTTTTCTACATGGTAGTAACTCTGTCTTAGGTAGCCATAAACTGTGCACCCAGTGCCCCATCACTAATTATGAATGTCACATAGATGACATTTTTGTCCAGTGCTAAGAGCAGATATTTTATGTAATTTTTGTCCCAAAGGCTCTCCTTACTTAATGCTTGGCTCTTTTTAGACAATAGCAGATGTCTGTAAATTGCATATTTACCCTAGGGAAATCCATCCATGCAAGTCTAAACTTAAAGCTCAGTTGTTGTCTTGCTATGACTGCCAATTACTTCTCATGTCAAGTACTATATTTGAGGCCACCAGCTGTGTTTTGGTGGAAACAAATTCCATTGCTACAAACAACTGACTACTTGGAAGCAAAATGCACCTCAAATGCTGAGAGTAATGATTCCTCTGATTCTCATAAATAAATTTTAAAAGAAAAAAGAAGCCAATCTTTAATGAAAATTTTAAATCATACACATGCTTCTACTCTTTATAATTTTTACTGCAAATGTAGCATGCCCTCAAAAACAGAAATTAAATAGTTGAAAACACTTGCCTTCCCAATAAGAAATAACTGTGTTGGGAAAATTAATTTCTTACCTTTCATCAATGTTTATGTATATAATTTTTGGAATTCCCCAAATGCAGCCCATGTATTGGATACCAATCCTTGATTAAACAAAATACTGCATTGTACTGATATTTAGTAAAGATTATTTTTGAACACTCCTTTAGAATGTAGGTGTTTAGAATTTATGTAAGAATGTAGAATTTAACTTCACTATAATCACATTGGATTGTGAGGACCACCATCATGTTCTTGTTTATTTTTTGCATATATATATGTATAGATAAAATTTTAGAACTTACTAACTTTGTAATATGAGCACCAATATTGTTACCTTATCTTGTTATTTAACTACATAAAGTTTTCATGTAGATGATCATTGCCAAGAGACTGTTAAGCCAGAATCTGAAGATAAATAATTAACTCAAATTCTCATTATTTAAGAAGTTCTGTTTGCAGCAGTAGTGGAACCATGCATGACCAAAATATTTAAATCCAACACAAATGTTCAGGCATGGGTATAAATGGGAGACTTATTTTTAGAACAGAAGGTTCAAAAAGCTAAGATTCAGACTGTATTTGTAGATTACTACTGAGTTATTCAGGAAAGACCTTCTGTCCTGTGCCATGCTCCTAACATGGGCAAAAATGGGATAGGATATTTCTGAGATCTTAATTCCTTAATACTAAGGAGTGTTAAACTAGGCCAGATCCTACAATTATTCTGAGAATCTGAGAAATGAATACCTCAGAGGTGTGTCTGGTGCTGTTGTGCCTGTTCTCTTCAGGGCCTTGACTCTCACTAATCCTCACAGATCCACTGGACCTTCCAGAGAAGGTCAATAAATGATACAATGTCAGAAGGAATGGAAGGATGAAAATTGAGGAACAAATAGAAATGAAAGACTGCTACAATCTCCAGGCCGTATTACAAGGGTTTAAAAGACGTGTCTGATTCAAATTCTTTTGATGATTAATGAGGTTGTCACATGCAATCTATAGACATTTATATGAGATAGTTCATAACAACATATTTCTTCAAATAATTTAAGCTTCCAAGTTTCCTTAAGAATATATATTCTTACTAATATGAGACATAGACTTTCTTCCCAGATTTACAGTGGAAATGTTGCTATGGTCAGGATATTTTGCCAATCACAGAATTAAAAATAAAATGCTACATTCTTAATGTATAACATGCTCATGTAATAAGAAACAGTTCTTTCAGTAAAAGTAATTAGGTACGGTGGCACTGAATGACCATTCATACTACTATATTGTGGTAAGTAGTAGCTCAAGTGTTTAAAACAATTAAATATAGGTGGTCTCAAAATAGGGAAATATATAGCTATTTAGTCTCTGGTTATGAAATGACAGTGGAACTCTAAATGACATATTTTAAGAGTGCATAGAATTACCTATGCTCCAGCTAGAAAGTTTTTCAATTTCTGGAAACACAGGTCTAGATCTATGAAAATATACATATGAACTCATTAAAATGGTAGACATGGGCTGTCTTTTTTATTTTTCTAATCAAATTTGTGTAAGAATGAGGAAAATATTTTAAAAGTCCACGATCTTCTCTATGTTCACCAAATGTGGAAGTCGCTATGATTCCCTCTTATTAACAATTAAATAGTGTCACATAATGTTATGTCTCCTATAAATTTAGAAAATAGTCTCAAAAAAGCCTTTAGTAGTTCAAGATCATTAGAGAAGAAATGCAAATAGTGACTTCTTCCTTTCAAATTCATATCCTTTTGATGTCATTTTGTTGTCCAATTGCTCTGGCTAGGACTTCAAGTACAATATGGAATAGGTAGGGAGAGAGTGGGCAGCCTTGTCTAGTCCCTGATTTTAGTGGGATTGCTTCAAGTTTCTCTCCATTTAGTTTGATGTTGGCTACTGGTTTTCTGTATATTGTTTTTACTATGTTTAAATATGGGCCTTGATTTCCTGATCTTTCCAAGACTTTTATCATGAAGGGATGTTGGATTTTGTCAAATGCTTTCTCAGCATCTAATGAGATGAATATATTTTTTTCTTTGAGTTTTTTTATGTAGTGAATTACATTAATGGATTTCCATATATTGAACCATCCCTGCATCCCTGGGATGAAGCCTATTTGATCATGGTGGATGGCCATTTTGATTCTGATTGCTATCATTGGGAGCCTGCTATTTCTGAAGTAAAATCCAAGAGTAGGGCATCTGGAAGAGAAGTAAGTTTGGGGCTGGCAGACTTGGTAGAGTAGAAGGAGAGGAAGAAGTAGTTGGGATGTACTGTATGAGAAAATAATAAAAAAAGAAAAAATCTTTACATATACTGAGGATATTTGAATAGGACTTGTACATTTAAGGATATACACATGAACAGAAAATATATTTGTGTTCATAATATAAACCACTATAACAATATATTAAATGTATATGTCTTGCCTGCTTGTATATAGTACACAGTGTCTATGACCAGTGCCCTCAGGAGCCACAAAAGAGTGCTGGATCCTATGGAAATGAAGTTAAAGATAATTGTAGTTCAACATGTGGGTGATGAGATTTAAACCCAGATCCTCTTCAAGGTCAACAGTTGCTCTTAACCAGTGTGCATTCTCTCCAGCTCAATGAACAACTTTTAAGTATATATTTTTTCATAATTGCATATTAACCCAATGTAATGCAACTAATATTCCTGAAGGAATTTCTAAAGTTGATAAATTCATTCTAGAATTTATGTCAATGAATAGAATAACTAAGATTTTAGAAATGGAATATTATAATTTCTGATTTGATTGTTTTCTTTTGTATAAAACTATAATAATTAAGTCCATATGAATTGTAGAAACTCAGAGGAGAGAAGATGACAGCTCTCACTGAAGACTCCGGGTCAAGGCGGTCCCTGGAGGCAGGCCCTCCACTTGCAGGAAAGGAGCAGCTAAGGTCGCTGATCCACCTCAATGGAGCTGAGGGGTTTGCAGCCCCTTAGGATGAACAACAATATGAACTAACTAGTACCCTCAGAGCTCCCAGAGTCTCAACCACCAACCAAGGAGTACACACAGTGGGACTGATTGCTCTGGCAGCGTGTGTATAGTGGAGGATTGCAAATTCGATCATCAATGGGAGGAGAGGACCTCAGCCCTGTGAAGGTTCTGTGCCCCAGTGTGGGGGAATGCCAGGGCCTATAAGCAGGAGAGGGTGGGCTGGCAGGCATGGGGAGTGGGGAGGCAACTGGGGTTTGTTTTTGTTGTTTTCGCTTGTTTTTTGCTTTTTAGAGGGGAAACAGGGAAGGGAGAAATTTACATGTAAATAAAGAAAATATCTAATAAAAAATAATAATAAAAAAAAGAATTGTAGATACACAAATTAACAAAGAGGTGAATTGGACATCATGAAGATATAAAAATATAGATATATCTACACATAGTAGACTAGGATTCTAAGACAGAGAAGAGAAATAGAGAGAGAGTGAGAGAGAGAGAGAAAGAGAGAGAGAATGAGAGAGAGAAAGAAAAAATGGAAAGAGAGAGAGAAGGGGAGAAAGATTGAGAATATAGTATAGACCACTTTTGTTCTAGGGATATTTTATTTATTTTTAACATTGTATTAGTAAATATCAATTTTTCATTAATACCTCTTCTGGAATTATTTTAAAAACAACACCTTATCTTCTATAATTTCATATAGACAAATCTGTACTCCATATCACACACTGGAATTAAAAGTTATATAAGTGTGTTTCAGTATTGTTTGATTCTTATAAGCAGGACAGTTGACATAGGATCCAGAAGAATCCAGTGTAAAGTGCTAAAGACAAGCAAAGCATCTAAATCATCTGCTACAATTTCAAGACATAGCCAGGGATTACAATTAGACTACTTTCCTTTTCTCAGACACATGTGGTCTAGCTGTCGTAAAAAAAAACAAAACAAAACAAAACAGCAAACCCAGAAATCCTATGTACTGTCCCTTTTCTCAGTAATATTTATTTGCGTTTTAAATACTGGTGT
>NW_022196903.1:62751764-62755235 GCF_008632895.1 Mastomys coucha | reverse complement strand
ATTGGTTTTTAAATACTATATGTTATCCTTGTGAATTATTTTTTGTTTTGAATACTCATTTCTTTACACTAATATTATAGTATATTAGGACTCTTTTTGGTGAATTAAAAAGTAAGGTTAAGGTCTTGTTAACTTCCTTTACTTTATGGTTTAAAATTCCATTTGTATATGAAGAAATATAAAATTATAAAATTTCTAGGTATATGGATATAGCTAGAAAAGATAATATTTTATCTTTATGGTTTTATACTTAATTTGGAGTATTTGTCGAATATAGGAAGCTAAATAGAACCATTAGGGTAGAGGTCTCCACCAGAGAGCTTCTAAGCTTGATAAACAACTTCAGCAAAGTAGTTGGATATAAAATTAACTGAAGCAAATCAGAGGCCTAACTCTACACAAAGGATAAACAGGCAGAGAAAGAAATTAGGGAAACAATGCCCTTCATAATAGTTACAAATAATATAAAATACCTTGTTGTAACTCTAACTAAGCAAGTAAAAGATCTTTTTGACAAGAACTTCAAGTCTCTGAAGAAGGAAACTGAAGAAGATCTCAGAAGATGGAAAGATCTCCCATGCTCGTGGATTGGCAGGATTAATATAGTAAAAATTGCCATCTTACCGAAGGCAATCTACGATTCAATGTAATCCCCATCAAAATTCCAACTAAATTCTTCACATACTTAGAAAGAGCAATTTGCAGATTCATCTGGAACAGGATAGCAAAAACTATTCTCTACAATATAGGAAACTCTGTTAGAATCACAATCTCGGGCCTTAAACTGTACTACAGTGTAATTGTGATAAAAACTGCATGGTATTGGTACAGTGACAGGCAGGTAGATCAATGTAACTGAATTGAAGACCCAGTAATGAACCCACACACCTATGGTCACTTGATGTTTGACAAAGGAACTAAAATTATACAGTGGAAAAAAACATTTTCAACAGATGGTGCTGGCTCAAATAGCAGTTAGCATGTAGAAGAATGCAAATTGATCCATTCTTATCTCCTTGTACAAAGTGGGGAAGAGCCTCGAGCCATTGGCACAGGGGAAATTTTCTTGAACAAAATACCAATAGCTTATGCTCTAAGATCAAGAATCGACAAATGGGTCCTCATAAAGTTGCAAAGCTTCTGTAAGGCAAAAGACACTGTCAATAGGATAAAACCACAACCAACAAATTGGGAAAAGATCTTTACAAATACTATATCTGATAAAGGGCTAATATCCAATATATACAAAGAACTCAAGAAGTTAGACTCCAGAGAACCAAATAGCACTACCAAAAAATGGGGTACAGAGCTAAACAAAGAATTCTGAACTGATGAATAATGAATGGCTGAGAAGCATATAAAGAAATGTTCAACATCCTTTTTCATCAGGGAAATGCAAATCAAAACAACCCTGAGATTCCACTTCACACCAGTCAGAATGGCTAGGATAAAAAACTCAGGTGACAGCAGATGCTGGAGAGGTTTTGGAGAAAGAGGAACACTCCATCATTGCTGGTGGGATTCCAAGCTAGTACAACCACTCTGGAAATAAGTTTGGCATTTCCTCCAGAAATTGGACATAGTTCTATCAGAGTACCCAGCTATACCACTCCTGGGCATATACCCAGAAGATGCTCCAACATGTAATAAGGACACATGCTCCACCATGTTCATAGCAGCTTTATTTATAATAGCCAGAAACTGGAAACAACCCAGATGTCCCCCAACAGGGGAATAGATACAGAAATTGTGGTACATCTACACAATGGAATACTACTCAAAATACTACTCATTAAAAACAATGAAATTATGAAATTCTTAGGTAAATGGATGGATCTGGAGAATATCATCCTGAGTGAGGTAACCCAATCACAAAAGCACACACATGGTATGCACTCTCTGATAAATGGTATTAGCCCAGAAATTTGGAATACAGGAAGAACAACCCCCAAACCCCAAGAAACTCAAGAAGAAGGAAGACCAAAATGTGGATATTTCATTCCTTCTTAAAAGGGGGAACAAAATACCCACGGAAGGAGTTGCAGAGACTATGGAGCAGAGACTGAAGGAAGGACAAGCCAGCCTGATATAGCTATCTCCTGAGAGGTTCTGACAGTACCTGACTAATACAGATGTAGAGGCTCACAGCCATTCATTGAACTGAGTAAAGGGTCCCCAATGAAGGAGTTAGAGAAAGGACCAAAGGAGCTGAAGGGTTTGCAGCCCCTTAGGATGAACAATATAGCTAACTAGTACCCTCAGAGCTCCCAGGGACTCAACCACCAACCAAGGACTATACATGGTGGGGCTGATTGTTCTGGCAACATGTGTATAGTAGAGGATTGCAAAATTGATCATCAATGAGAGGAAAGGTCCTTGGCCCTGTGAAGATTCTGTGCCCCAGTGTAAGGGAATGCCACGGCCAATAAGTGGGAGAGTGTAGGGTGGCAACCATGGGGAGAGGAGAGGAAGCAGGGGTTTGTTATTGTTGTTTTTGTTTGTTTGGTTGGTTTTTGGAGGGGAAACTGGAAAAGGAGAAATCATATGACATGTAAATAAAGAAACTATCTAATTAAAAAAAATTTGGATGGGGGAAAAATGTAGAAATTTATGAAAGATAGTTCAAGAGTAGTAAAAATGTTTTTATATTTTTCTATTTAAAAGATAATAAAATATTTGTGAATTAAAAAAAAGAAATACTTCTTTGCAGACAAATATAATTGTCCTAGTTGGCCTTGACTCATGGGACACAAGACTGTGGTGAGTTACTAAGGTAAGCGATCCTGCAGTTGTATCTGTCCATTTTATGCTGATAGGCATGTGACCAAAGAAAAATCCACTGCCAAAGGACATAGTAATTGGCTAGTCCCACAGTGTACAATAGTCATTCTCAGGCAAGACAACTCATGATCATGAGGGCTTCCTCTCAATTAATAAGAACTACAACTGGAATATAACCAGGATATTATGTTCAGTATTGGCTGGTACACTGGAGATGTCCATGTTCCCCATGCTTAATTTTGTTGAGATTTATTATTTATCCAATCTCATGGACCAAATGTCACATGCAGAGATCCTAGTAGCAATGCTTTCTGTTGTAGTATTCAAGTACGTCTTTACTAGTCAAATATGAACGCTAAAGTATTGTGGTAAACAGTAGCAAATACAAGAAAAGCATTTAAGTGGAGGATCCCAAACTGAGCATCCCATTTAGCTCATGAGAATAAAAATACCTTCATATTCATATAGACTAAGAATTTCTAGTGATACAGTTTATTGGGATCAGGTGTTATATGTTCATGTATTCTGCGTTTACTCATTTATACTGTATTAAGCATGGCTAATTCTGTGAAACCTTACTTTTTAATTCATCAAAAAGAGTCCTAATATATTATAATTTTAATGTAAAGAAATGAGTATTCAAAACAAAAAATAATTCACAAGGATAACATATAGTATTTAAAAACCAAT
>NW_022196903.1:62671222-62750591 GCF_008632895.1 Mastomys coucha | reverse complement strand
ACACCAGTATTTAAAACGCAAATAAATATTACTGAGAAAAGGGACAGTACATAGGATTTCTGGGTTTGTTGTTTTGTTTTTTATGACAGCTAGATCACATGTGTCTGAGAAAAGGAAAGTAGTCTAATTATAATCCCTGGCTATGTCTTGAAATTGCAGCAGAGGATTTAAATGCTTTTGCTTGTCTTTAACACTTTAGACAGGATTCTTCTGGATCCTAAGTCTATTGTCCGGTTTATAAGAATCAAACAATACTGAAACATACTTATATAACTTTCAATCCCACTGTGTGATATGGAGTACAGATTTGTCTATATGAAATTATAGAAGGTAAGGTATTGTTTTTAAAATACTTCCAGAAGAGGTATTAATAAAAAATTGATATTTAATAATACAATTTTAGAAACAAATATAATATTCCTAGAACAAAAGTGGTCTATACTATATTCTCAATCTCTCTCCCCTTCTCTCTCTCTATTTCAATTTCTCTCCCTCCCTCTGTCTCTCTGTCTCTCTCTCTCTCTCTTTTCTGTCTTAGAAAACTAGTCTACTATGTGTAGATATATCTTTTTTCTTATTTTCCTGATGTCCAATTCACTTATTTGTTTATTTGTGTATGTACAATCATGTGAACTTAATTATTATAGTTTTATACAAAAGAGTACAATCAAATCATAAGTTATAATATTCCATTTCTAAAAGTTATTCTATTCATTGACATAAATTCTAGGATTAATTTATCAACTTTTGAAATTCCTTCAGGAATATTAGTTGACATTACATTGGGTCTTGTGCAAATATGAAAAAATATATCTTTATAGTTGTTTATCGAGCTGGAGAGAATACACCCTGGTTAAAAGCAACTGTTGAACTTGCAGAGGATCTGGGTTTGAATCTTGTCACCCACATGTTGAACTACAACTATCTTTAACTTCAGTTCCATAGGATCCAGCACTCTCTTGTGGCTCCTGAGGGCACTGGTCATAGACACTGTGTACTACATACAAGCAGGCAATACATATACATTTAAAATATTGTTATAGTGGTTTATATTATGAACACAAATATATTTTCTGTTCATGTGTATATCCTTAAATGTACAAGTCCTATTCAAATATCCTCAGTATATGTAAAGATTTTTTTCTTTTTTTGTTATTTTCTCATACAGTACATCCCAATCACTTCTTCCTCTCCTTTCACTCTACCAAGTCTGCCAGCCCCAAACTTACCTCTTTTCCAGATGCCCTACTCCTGGATTTTACTTCAGAAATAGTAGGCTCCTAATGATAGCAATCTAGCATGGAATAACAAGATGAAATAAGACTAGGCACAAATCCTCATATCAGGGTTGAATGAGAAAATCCAGTAAGAGGAAAGGGGTACCAAGAACAGGGAAAAGAGTAGAGATATCTCCACAAAACCACTAAGCTACAATATCACAACATATTTGCAGAGACAGTAGCACAGACCAAAGTAGCCTGTATTGGCTGTATTGCTACGTTACTCTCTATGAGCCCTTGTCAGCCCTGTTTTGTTGATGCTGTGAGCTGTGCTCCAACATGCTTGAAAACCTGTCTCCTACAATGCTTCCACATTTTCCTTCTTCCTTAGGGTTCTGTGGATTCTGCTTAATGTTTGTCTGTGGATCTCTGAATATGTTCACACAACCTACCAGTGAAAGCCTCTCCAGTGATGACTGGGCTAGACTGTGATCTGTGAGTATAGCACAACAACAAAGAATTATTTCATTGATTTTGTCTTGTTTGGTTCTACCTAAGCTCTCTTTGCTATGAGCTTTCTATTATGGTGTGAACTTTAAGTTAGATAAGTTATTGTTTAGTCATTCCCATGAGTTCCTAATCAACATTAATCCAACATATTTTGCTGTCAGGACAGGTTGTAGGTCAAAGGTATTGTGCCTTGATTGATTTCCAAGTCTACTGCTAGAAGACTTGCCTGGTTATAAAATATGGCCAGTTCAGGCTTCATATTCCCCACTACTAGGAAACTTTGTTAGGGTCACTCTTGTAAGAATCCAGGAAGTTTTCATTGCAGTAGGTTTCTGAAGCATAAACACTCCCACCACCCAATTCCAGTAATTTCCAAGTACACTCTTCCTCTACCACTTCCAACACCTAAATCTCATCCCTTCTACATCTCCATTTGTCTTCAGACCATCCATAGTATCTATTACATTTTCCCTTAGAGGGGAAATCCATACTTACCACCTTGACCCATTCTGTTACACAGATTCTCTGGTCCAAGGATTATAGAATGATTATTCTTTGCATACCAGCTAAAATCCACTTATAAGTAAGTAAATACCATGGTTATCTTCTGGGTATGCGTTATCTCATGAAGGATGATACTTTCTATTTTATCTATTTACGTGCAAATTTCACATTCATTTTAACAGCTTATTAATACTCTATTATGTAAATGAACCACATATTCATTATCCTTTCTTCTGAGGGGCATCTAGGATGTTTCCAATATCTAACTATCATAAATAAAGCTGCTATAAACATATTTGAACAAGTACCTGTGTGGTAGGAATAAGGGTCTTTGGGGCATATACCCAAGAGTCTTATGCTGGGACTTGAAGCAGATCAATTCCAATATTCTGAGAAACTGCCATGTTGATTTCCACAGTGGTTGCACAAGTTTGCACTCTCACCATAAATGGAGGAGTGTTCCTGTTGCTCCACATCATTACCTATTGAGATAATCTTCTTGTGTACTCTGTAAAATTTATCTTTTATTATTTATTTGTTGATTTCCATGTCAACAGAGAGTTGAATACTGTTTGAACTTTGCCATTGTTATTTTTAAAACATCATCTCACACAGTATTTTGTAAAATACAGGTGCTTGGACTAAGGAGAGCTAACAGGCTATGTGGCAGAATATAAATTAGTATAAACAGGTTAAACAAATTATATGCGCTAATTAGACAGAATCCAGCTAAAACCAAAGCTTTCACAAGTAAAAACAAATACTCGGAAGCTGGTGGGTAGAGACAATCCAGCAATACTCAGCAGCATGACCTATCACTTGTGCTTTTAATCACAGGTATGAGATGGAATCTCAAAGTTTTTTTGGTTTGGATTCTGAGATGGTAAAGAATGTTGTACATAAGAATTCTTTGTTTAGAATTGTACCCCATTTTTAATTGGTTTATTTGGTTTATAAATGTCTAGTTTCTTGAGTTCTTTATGTTTTGGATATTAGATATCTGTGGGATATAAAGTTGGTCTTTTCCAATTCTGTAGACTACTGTTTTGTCCTGTTGACAGTTTCCTTTGCCTTACAGAAGATTTTCAGTTTCATGAAGTACTATTTATTAATTGCTGATCTTAGTGCCCATGCTATTGATTTTGTTTTCAAGAAACTGTTTTCAGTGTCAATGTGTTTGTGGATATTTCCTACTTTATATATATATATATATTTTTTCATATTCAGTGTATCTTGTTTTATTATGAGGTTCCACTAACACTTTTGTTGTGGGAAATAATGAAAAGACTTGTAATATCCCTCTCTACACTGGGCACTAGCATGCCAAATGGCACCAGCAGGATGTTCTTTTCTCGGCAGACTCTCTGGCCCAGAGCTCCAGAAACATCTAAGCTAATAGCTAAGTTCCCTCTGGTAGGTTGCTACTATGCCAGCCCCATGCTTCAATACCCCTCACCCCTGCCTTTTGTGGTGCACATCTGGCAAACCCATGCTTTGCCACCATACCTTTCTGTGTGGAACCTAGCTGAACCACTGCATGAAGGAAAACACCACACAAACTTAGTTCAGGAACAATGTTAACTCAATATCTGGGGGCAGCAACACTATAGCTACATCTTGTCCTCCCACTATCCCCTACCAAAAGCCCCTAACTCTCTCTGTCTTCCTCTCTTCCTCTGTACAACATGGAAGTGCCACCTATTTGCCCAGTAATTGGTTCCTTTATTCATTGGGGGAAGGTTAACAAGAAGTCACCCGAATAAGTGACTCATTCCTAGGTCTAGACAACCTTTCCTGGGAAAGCAGAATTAACATCAAAATACAGGCAGCACCAGGACCATCCACAACAACCTTGAATTTTGTGCAGAATGTACATTCTTCTACATGCAGATAGTGATATCTCAAGAAATTCTTTGATTGTTCAGAATTGTTTTACTTATCGTATGATTTTTGTTTTCCTGTATGAAATAGGTCCATATGAGGACTTTCCTTTGAAACTCTGTAAGGAATTGTGTTATAATTTTGATAGGGATTGCATTGATTCTGTTAATTGCTTTTGGTAGGATAGCAATTTTTACTAGGTTAATTCAACTGATACATGATCATGGGAGAAATTTCCATCTTCTGATATCTCCTTCAATTTCTTTCAATAAAGACTTGAAGTTTTTAATCCTACATCTCTTTCATTTATTTTGATAGAATACACCAAGATATTTTGTATTATTTTTGGCTATTATTAAGGGTAATTTTTCCCTGATATTCTTTTTCAGCCTATTTATCAGTATATAGGAGTGTTAATATTTTTACTTTTATATATTTAATTATATATACATTAATTAATTCATTCATTCATTTTACTGGTTTATATATTTATATTTGTTAATTTTATACCCAGCCACATACCTGTAGTTGTTTATTAGCTTGAGGAGTTCTATGGTAAAATTTGGGGACTTGAATATATATATTATCTTATCATCATTTGCCATGCAAAACACTTTTTAAAATGAGCTCACATTTATTGATCTAAGTGCCCATGGTAATAGCATTCTGTTGAGAAGTCTATTCCTATGCAATGAGTTCAGGGCTATTCCTTAATGTTTCTTCTATCAGAGTTAGTGTATGTTTTAATTTAATTTTTGCTCATTCAGTTTACATCCTGCTCAATGCCCCTCCCAGTCACCCCCACCCACAATCCTTCCCTCATCTTCCCTCCCCTTATCCTCTGAGCAGGTGGGGTACCCCTGGCTATCACCCCAACTTGGCACATCAATTCTCTGCAAGGCTCAGGGCTTCCTCTTCCAATGAGGCCAGACAAGGCAGGCCAGCTAGAAGAATATACCCCACATACAGGCAACAGCTTTTGGGATAGCCTCTGTTCCAGTTGTTCAGGATAAGCATGAAGACCAAGCTGCCCATCTGCTACATATGTGCAGAGAGGCCTAGGTCCAGCCTGGAGTATATGTTTTTATCTTGAAATCTTTGATTGATTTGGAGTTAAGTTTTGTGTGAAGTTTTACTTATAGATTTTTATGTATTCTTCTATGTTCAGATATCCAATTTAGCCAGTATGAATTGTTAAAGATGCTGTCTTTTTCCCAGTGAATCTTTTATAGATCTTTATAAAAATAAAATCAGGTGAAGGGAGGTGTCTCCTCTTATTTAAAATTGATTTGCCATGTTTGTTTATGTATCCCTGGGAGACCTGATCTTTTCTAAAGAAAAACAGAGAAGAGTGGATCTGACAGGTAGGAGAGTTGTGGGGGGAGGTGTGAGAAGAGGAGGTAAGATATACTGCTGTTCTGTTGTACTATATGAAGAGGAGTAAAAGAACACCAGGTGTCCATAGATGTGTAAATTTATTTTTAATTCTTCAATTTTATTTCAATATTCAATACTTTTGTTTTTGTACTAATATTTTACTTTTTATTACTATAGTTCTGTAGAACAGGGTAGTGATATCTCCAGCAGTACTTTTATTATCTGAGAATGTTTTAAGCATCCTGATGTGTGTGCATTTCTATATGAAGTTAAAAATGGTCCTTTTAAGATTTATAATAACTTGCATTGAAATTTGAAAAGGATGTCAATGAATCTATAGACTGCTATTAGTAGAATATCCATTTTAAATATATTTATCTAACTTATCCAAGAGGATAGGGGATTACTTTATCTTTGGATTTATCAATTTCTTTCTTCAAAGACTTAAAGGGTTTTTTTATTTGTTTTTGTTTTTTGTTTACTTCCTTGGTTAAAGTTACTTAAAGATATTTTATATTATTTGAGTATATTCTAAAAGGTGTTGTTTCTTTTATTCATTCTCAGTCACTTTTATATAGGAGAAACTGATATTGTGAGAAAATTTTGTATCCAGTTACTTTGCTGAAAGAGTTTATTTAGCTTAATTTGTTTTCCAATAGAACTTTTAGAGTCGCTTATATGTACTCTTATCCTCAACTAAAGATACTTAGACTTCTTTCCAATTTATAGCTTCTTGATTTACTTAAGTTCTCCTACTACTCTAGACAAGACTTCAAATAATATATTTCTTTTTTGTTTGTTTGTTTGTTTTGTTTTGTTATTTTGTTTTTTTTTTCCGAGACAGGTTTTCTCTGTATAGCCCTGGCTGTCCTGGAACTCACTCTGTATACCAGGCTGGCCTCGAACTCAGAAATCTGTCTGCCTCTGCCTCCCAAGTGCTAGGATTAAAAGCATGTGCCACCACCGCTAGGCTCAAGTAATGTGTTTCAATTGGCATGGAGAGAGTATACAATCTTTTCCTGTTCCTGATTTTAATGGAATTGCTATGAGCTTCTCTCCTTAAGTTTATATTGACTCAAGGCTTTCTGTAAACTGTATTATGGTGATGTGTGTCCCTAGTATTCATAATGTTACCAGGACTGGTATCATGAAAGATTGTTGGATGTTTGTGAAAGGTACATCTACTGAGATGATCATGTCATTTTGTGTCTTAGTTTATTTATATGGCAGATTACACTTATCAAATTATGTATACTAAAACATCCCTATTGTGTCACCTCACATTCATCATCATAAAATAATTTATAAAAAGTTTCATGTTATGAAGCAATGTGTTGTAGAATTGCCTTCAACTATCATATAAACAAAATTAAAAGGAAATTGTTTGAGGAAATCATTCTCTGTATGCACCAGTGTGACAGTACACTCTTTTAATTAAGATAAGCCATATGTAAACATTGACAAAATGCTACAATAAAAAAAATCTTAGTGAGTAGTACATAAGACAGGAGAAAATGTTGCCTCTTCCTTTCTGAAGGAAAAGTTGGACAGTACATAAAGATAAAATACTTGACAAATTCCATGGCTGAAAGCCTAGAGGATTGTTAATGCAAGTAAAATTATTAAAATGATAAGAGCTATGATCTCCACCACAGCAAGTGATCAAATATCCTTGAAAACTACAGAAGTATATTTTAAAATAAGTGTTATTATTTTCAGTTTTATATAAGTTATTACTGAGGCAAAACATGTTAAATCATTTTCCAGGGGAAGATGATCATTTATAAGTGTGATGTTATGAATGACCAACAGTAATAAAGTAGAAAAGAAAAAAGGAGAAAACATTGGAAATTGTAGAAGAGAGTATAAGAATGACTAGAAAGATGGCTGTGCAGTTAAGAGCCCTAGTTACTCATACAGAGAACCTATGTTCAGTTTCCAGAACTCACCTGAGTAGATCACAACAGTTTATACCTCCACTTCCAAGGTATCTGTGTGCTGCTCTGACATCTTTAGATACCAATTATACATGGTGTCATATATTCATGCAGGCAAAAATACTCTTTTCTTTAAAATGAACGTGTATTGCTTCAGTGCTTTTTAGAAGGGTGAACAAAATACTCACAGGAGGAGTATGGAGACAAAACGTGGAGCAGAGACTAAAGGAAAGTCCATCCTGAGACTACCCCACCTGGGGATCAATCCCATATACACCCACCAAACCCGGACTTTATTTTGGATGCCTGGAAGTGCTTGCTGATAGAAGCTTGATATGGCTGTCTCCTGAGAGGCTCTGCGGAGCCTGACAAATACAGAGGAGGAAGCTCACAGCCAACCATTGGACTGAACTCGGCAGTTCCCATTGAACGGGGTTGTGAAGGAGCTGAGGGGATTTGCAAACCCATGGAGGGAACAACAGTGTCAACAGGCCAGACCCCACTGGAGTTCTTGTGGTTTGGACCACCAACTGAAGAATACACATGGAGCAACCCATGGTGCTGGTCATATATGTGCCAGAAAATGACTTTGTTGGACAACAGAGGGAGGAGAGACATGAGGGTGTTCAACGCTCCAGTGTAAGGGAATGTCAGGGCTGTAAGATGGTAGTGTGTGGGTGGGGGAGCACATTAATAGAGTCAGGGTGCGGGAGGATGGTATAGGGGGTTTCCAAAGGGAAATGGTTTGAAATATAAATAAAGAAAAATTCTAAGAAAAAAAAAATAAACATGTCTTTAGAAAGAAAGAAAGAAAGAAAGAAAGAAAGAAAGGAAGGAAGGAAGGAAGGAAGAAAGATAGGTAGAAAAAGAAACAAAGGAAAAAGCTGAATAACAAGAACCTGGAAGAATATCGATTACTGTGGAGGCCTCCCAGTATTGAATGCGTTGAAGCAAGACACATAGTCAGATACAGATATACCATTAAAGACTGAAGGTCACTGGACACGCTTACTCTCTAACTATACAGAATGTTTGATGATGACTTTTAAAAACTTTTTTGCTCATTTTGAGATTTAAAACTGTTTTTGGCGATTAACACCTGTAGCATAGTCACAGGGTCTTGTGGAATGTATTATGTTTAAATGCTGCTTATGAGGCCACTTACATTTATAGGTATTTTGCTACTTTTTTCTGAGTCAGATTCCTCCTATAAGTTTAATTTTTCCTCTTCTGGTTCATCAATATCCTCTCCTTAGCTACCATTCTCAGACTTTTCTGTTGAAGAGTATACTTTGTTCTTAGATTCTGAGTGAAATCATTGTAACAGTGTCCCTTCATGAAGAAATGAATCTGATGTCTCCTGGGAAACTAAGGCCCTTTTATCAACTGACAATGTTTGCTAAAGTACATTTCAAATAGTGAATGTTGTAAGCAGCATGCATTTTCCTCCATTTGATATAAAACAGTTTTTAATATCTAACCCAACTTTCTCTCATGCATCTACATTCAAAGTTCCTCTCTCTGAAAATGAAAGACTGGATGTTTTTACATTCTGAATAAAGTCAGTCAACTGGCTAGTGCATTTAATAACATCTGTGAGGAATTTTGTAGAGTCTGTCTGTACATTCACTTTGTCCCGTACTGAGAGATACCCATAAAATACACACAACCCAAAGTTGATGGCTCCTGACCTAAGATGGATGCTGATAGCTCCCAACAAAACAGCTAGGCACAAATGACACCTACTATCAGCCCCTGTTGATGGCAGTAGGCAATACCAGCTTCTATTTCTCAATCTCTACTGCTTCACTGAGGAGTTTACAGGACCCAGCTGAGAGTTCTATCTGTGTTGAGTTACATTTTTAAAGGTCCATTTTCAAGTGTCAATTTAGGTGCTAGGGGCCAACATCAGCAGTTCTTTCATTCTTGGTTCTTTCTTGAAGGATAGTTAAGGGTGAAGAGTGTTGGTGATATTTCAGGTTACTGTTTAATAAGAAAATGTTTACCTGTCCTAAGTCTAAGTTACACTGTTGCAGTAGCTGACCTGCCTGTTTCAGTTGCTCTGAGGTCAGAAAACAGGAGTCTCTGGCATTTAGCACCTCATAATAAAACAGGGGCAGGTAAGAGGGTGGTGATTAAATAAGGTAGCCCTTATTTCTGAGTTTTTTAGTTCTCCAAAAAGTTTCTACAAAAGTTCTCTCTAAAAAGTTCTCCAGGAAATTCACTAAGAAAGTTCTGTCTTGTTCTCTAAAAAGTTCTTTCTGCTCTCTTCTTCTAATCTTGCTCTTTCTTCCTGCTGTGATGTGTCAAATAATAATGTTCCTACTATAAATGATTTACTCATCATGCCTTTACTGCCCATACCTTTATTCCCAGGGCTTTTACTCCCAATACTTTTCTCTCAGGGCTATGCAATGCCATGCTTCCTAGTCTTTTGTACACTCTCTAGGAAAATAGTTTACATAGTTTTTCTAAGCATATCTTTTCTACAAAAGTTCACAAGAAGTTCAAAGATAAACTCAAATCATAAATTAAATAACAAGTTTACAACAGAAAATATTTACATACATATTCATTATGAGTAATTATCTAGTTAATTTGTCATAAACTCAGAGGGTTCAATGAAAGTTTAAAAAGCATAATTTTTATGACTAAGATATTATTGAAGTTTTGTACAGATAAACCAAGTCAATATATTTTGTCCTTGACCTATAATAAATCATTAGTTAACTATTTATGAACTTTAGTTAATTGTTTTACAACCTCTTTGAATGTGCTCTAAGTTGTAGATGCCTGCTTGCTATCTCAGAAGCAATTAACTCAGGACACTTGAGGACTGGCAGAGTTTTCATTGGAGTTTTGACATCAAAAAGGACTTAATTGCAGTCCTACTATAAAAGATCTTAATAATTCCTAGTATAGTTTTAGGAATTCATATAGAATCATGATTAAAAATTTAAAAATTATCTATTTTTTTTCTACATAGAATCACTACAAGACTGTCTATGTTCATTGTTCAGCAGAGATCTCCTCAAAAGGGGCAGCTAATACTAGTAACTGTTTTATATATAGATATAGATATAGATATAGAAATAGATATATATATAGATATAGATATAGATATATGTATATGTATGAAAATACACATATATGTATTACTACATACATATAATATATAATTAAATATATATATTTAATAATAACAGGAAAAGCATATTAATAGTAGGAATCTTTCATACAATGTGATTTCCTTGGTATTGACTAAAGATGTGAATATATCCATAACTTTCCAGTCCATGGCAGAACAATCTCAGGAAGATCAACTGCTAATTTTTAGATTCTCTTAGATGGGTCCTGGCAGATTACAAAGAAGGAAAAAGCCTATAATTCAAGGGAGAGCTCATTTGATAGAATTCAGTGATGGGTATGTCACAAGCTAAAACAGGCTACCCTGTTAAGAACAGACTGGCATTCCTACACACAGAAAAAGCCCATAGTTTACAAAATCCTTAATACACTGATGACATTAATGTTTTAATGATTCTTCCTGCACTGTAGTGTAGGCTGGCATTTGAGGAATCAAGAAATCTCTCTCATATATATATATATATGGATATATATATATATATGGATATATATATATCCATATATATATATATGCATATATAAATATATATGTTTGTGTGTGTTTATGTGTGTGTACATGTATGTATATGTATACATGTGTATGTATATGTATGTATGCATATTCATGTATATGTGTGTATATTATCATGTATTCATATATCTACAAAGATATTATCATATATCATACATATATGATATGAATATGATTAAAATAGAAACATAATGATAATAAAAATACAATTCATATAAGTAGAGATAATTTAATATAATTAGTATAATATATATATATATATCATATGTATATTGGAGAGAAAGAGAGAGAGAGAAAGAGAGAGAGAGAGAGAGAGAGAGAGAGAGAGAGAGACTCTATCTATCAAAGTTTACAAACCTGGAAATAAGGAGCAAGAACAAGTAACATAGTCATAGGCAACTTCCAATGATGTATTCATGGAAGACTAAATATGAAGATGCTGAGAATTAGTAGTAGCAGTCATATCATGTCATGGATTACACATTGGTCAGTGGCTACATAAACCATGGGGATATCAAATATTTTCATCTGAGGATAACAGCAAAAACCAACAGCCTTAAGTTCTTAGCCTCTGCTGTTACTCCCCAGTGGCATGCTGATTTCATGGATATTAAGCCTCCTCTAACAAATCACTAGATTTTTTCAGCATCCTCTCTTCTACAGAGTAGTGTGCTGGGAAAGATCAGAAAGTATTAAGGACCTAAGCTAGATTTCCAGTTATACCAAAGACACTTTATTCCTGTGTAGATGGTGTTTAACTGAATATGCATCCCTATTCCTATGTCCATGTAGACTCAGAAAAGGAATGAACATAGTCTTAATCTTACCACACCCATACCTGAAAGAGTCCAGTTAGAGGATGAGGAAAAGTACTTTTTTCACATATTTTAATATTTATTCTTTTAAATATAGTTTAACATTGTTTAATTTTTATTGTTATCTTTTAGAAAGATAAATGTCATCAGAAAATGTATTGTTTTAGAATAAAACCAGAAGAAGAAGGAGAAGGAGGGGGAGGAGAGGAAGAAGAGGGAGAAGAAGAAGAAGAAAAACAAGAATAAGAATAAGAATAAGAATAAGAATAAGAATAAGAATAAGAATAAGAAGAAGAAGAAGAAGAAGAAGAAGAAGAAGAAGAAGAAGAGGAGGAGGAGGAGGAGGAGGAGGAAGAATCAGGGCAATAGTAGAACACATGTAAAATGAATGAAGGAGAAGATACTGAGGACTAAATGATTAAGCAAGGATAATGGCAAATGGATTACGGAAATGATAGAAGACAGTGAATGAGTTAACCAAAGGCTTTATGGTAACTAAAAATTAGTAACTTACTTTCAATAGAATTTAAAGAAAAAAGAGGTGTTGATAGAATTACCAGATATGACTATATTTTGCCTTGACCAAATTACATGGATTATCACATGCATGAGATACTAAGTAGGTATTCTACCTAGTAACTCTAGTAATATTTCTTGCTCATAGCTGTTCCAGAGATCTCCAAAACCACAGAGACTATTGTCATTTTACTTGCTTACTTACCATTTCTCATTGCCAAGACCCTATAGCTAATAACCCCATATACTTTGGTTAGAACATATACAGAAACCAATGTTGAGGCAGCCAGGAAAATTCCACCCTGCTTGATAGTTTTTATAGCTCTGAATTAAGCTTAGCATAGTATGAGAAAGAAAAAAAAACAATGGTCTTCTTTATGACAGTATACTGAAGATGTAATATATCTGTCAGGCAAGTGTGCATAGTAGTGTAATAATGATAAGGTAGAGAAACAGACTGGAAATGAAAGGATGGAAACAATCCATCAGAAAAGGAGAAGCTGAAAAGAGACAGGTGTTGTTTTGCTCCTACAGAAAATAAAATACAAACAAAATTTGGTGTGGATACATAAAAAAAAAATAAAATATTTGGACAATGTTGTTTGGAATTTCAGTTATTGTGGCCTATACAGAAAATGGTGAGGAGGTTGTTATGAAAACTAAAACACCTCCCCTTTATTATAGTGATAGACATGAACTGTCATTAACACAAATGTATATAAATTAATCTTTAGAGAGATACTTACGCAAGTATTTAGTTGAGCATGCTTTACAATATCCATTTAAGGAGTCAGCCTAGATGTCTAATATCTTCAAATAAATAAGTAATATGTGGTATAATACACATTGGATATCTATCCAGGCATAAGATGAATTAACTTATATATGCAGTGAAAAAGTGATATAATTGGAGGTAGTTATGTTAGGCAAAGTATGGGAGGGTCAGAGGAAGTATGTAATTTTTTCAAATGTGTAGATTTCAGACCATATATAGATACATATATATTTATATGTATTTGTGTGTCTGTGTGTACCATATATAATATATGTGTAATAGAAAGGAATAGTAAAAGGAAAATAATAGAAATATATAAAACTAAAAGGTACCTTGGTAAGAAGAATGAGATGTACTTCTATTTTCATTAAAAAGGAAGCTGACTGACACTCCATGACAGGGTAAGCACATGTTTGAACTCAGCTTGAATGGCAACAACTAAACTGTCACTATTGGCCACAATTGTTTACTTCAATTAGCATCAATAAGTCTGTTTCAAAGAAACAAAGAAAACAAACAGAAGAATAAAATAGTCAGAAATTAGCATATTTAGGGGAATGCTATATAAGGTGTGAGAACATATGCCAAAAATCTCTACACTGTGTTTACATTGGAACAATCATGAACCAAATAAAGCCATCTGTGTGCAGAAATTGAAAGTAAAGAAAAATGAAAGCTATAGTCCCCACAGACAAGTACAGCTTTTCAGATGACCCCATGTAAGTCTGAAGCTGAGTGAGTGAATGGTTCTTTCCTTGGACATTGCATGTTTCCCTGAGATATCTGCTTGATCCTGCTCTCTGCAGAGTTGTGGCCCCTCCTGAGCATACATCATTATGGCTCTTGAAGTGTTGACCTCTGTTAATTCATCCAGATAATGAGACAGAGTCACAGACTTCAAAAAAAAATCATTTAGTCAGTGAACAAAGCAGATTTTTCATGTAAATATACATGCATTCATTTACCTATCCATCTTTTCCTTGTTGATGTGTGAAATGGGACGACCAATGGACGTATTTCTGTGAGAACAATACATTCTACCCTGTCTTAAGCAAGACCTTTTATACAGAATACCTGTGATTGAATTGCTTTAGTGTAAGAAAAAAATATTTCTACTGCTTGGAATATGTTACTCCTGTTTTGCATGGTACCCCTAGTGTTTACTAGAACCCATATTAACATCCAGACAAGAACTCTGGGGAAGATCTGCCTCAAGCAGAACCCCAGTTAAACACTGAAGTGCCAGCTCAACTCATATGTCTCCAATAATTTTAGGTCCAGGGTAAGGGAAATTTTAGACTGAATTGGAAGTCTATTTAAATTCAATGTTGAATCCAGTGTCATTCCAATGCAGCTCTGCAAGCACAGCATTTAAATCTGATTGAAATTCAATCACAAATTTTCAGTTTAGAAAAATATGTGTAATACAAATTACATCAGTGAATTTTCTGTTTTGATTCTAATCTCAGACATCAGAGAAGTTCTACTGATATGTACTCCACCTTTCATCTCTATTGGTTGGAAAGAGCCACTGTCTCCTGCAGGGCTGTTTAGAGTGTTAGTAACTTCTTGGCTTACTACCAGAAAATACCCTTCTGTGCTCCTAGTTTCATTGTTTGAAGTGCAAGCACAAGTACTACATGGGTCCCAGCCTTATTCCATGGCTGTGGGTCTGGGGCAGCATTCACTCTCACAATCAGTAGCCTGGAACCTGAATATGAAACAAAATCTGCATGTGAATGTTGTTTATTGTAGCAGGTGTTCCCTTTCAGCACAACAGGTGCTGTCTCAGTGCACACTTTCATCCTTCCTAATCTATTTAAGCAAAATAAAACTACTCTGTAAAAATGTTATTAAAAACATTAATACCAATATTCCTTAAGTTATATAAGATAATGAGAAGAGGAAATACCAAAAATAACATATTCTATGATGGAAGTATTATGCACCCTCCCAAAATAGATGAATACAGAAATACAGACACACATACATATACTCAGAAAGAGAGAGAAAGAGAGAGAGAGACAGACAGAGACAGAGATAGAGACAGAGAGAGAGAGAGACACAGAGAGGGTGGGAGAGGGAGATAAATATAGTTACACATGAACAGAAGAAGTGATACACATAGGGAGAAAACATGATACATGCACACACAGAAACACACAGATACACACACATACACATATACACTCACACACAGAGAGAAAGAGAGAGAGAGAAAACAATATAAATTTTTCTGTCTCATAGAAAGCACCCGTGTCTGCAAAGCTTGAACATCTGATTGAAACCAATATAATTTGGAGAGATTGGTAAGTAGCAGATCCAGAGAACCGTACCTCACACAGCTATCCATTCTCCACCTGTGTCAGAACTTTCATCCACAGACAAATAGGTAAAAACACTTTAGAATCTGTTAATTTAGCAGACCACTAGTTTCTACCAACACAAAGCCTAAGAATGTAATAAAACCATTTCATAGCTCTATAGATATGCTTTCTCCATCTTTCTGTAACTATTTCTATAATGTAGCCACCAATGTATTTTAAATATTACTTGACAGGGCTTTCTTTGTTATGTAAGACAATGCACTCTATGAATCCACTTCCATGTTAAAATCTGAAGTTTTACTTAACTAAATCTACTTTCCATGGTGGTGGTCCCCTGAAATAGCAACTAAATAAACTCTCTTAGAATCTGTTTAAGGTAAGAACCATTCATTTTATTTTTTTAAATGAGAGCTGTCCTTAAAACCTTGCATAAAACTTCTCCTTTGTTGGTTATATTCATGTCTTTTAAATTTTCTTTTGTTTATTCTACTCTCATATATTACATCTCTACAACAGTTTCCCTTTCCTCCTCTTTCTCTGATCTTTCTCACAGAAACTCAGTTCTCCCCCAGAATCACCCATCCACCTTCCCTCATGAAAGAACAGGCTTCCAAGTGACTTCAACCAAATATAGCACAACAAGCTACAATAAGACCAGGCACATACCATTACAACAAATATGGACAAGGCAAGCTGGCAGAATGAAAAGTGTTCTACAAGTAAGCAAAAGGGTCACTTTGTTAGCATTCTCACAGGATTACCAAGCTACTCAGCCATACCATATATGCAGAGAACCTAGGTCAGATCTATAGAGGCTCTCTGATCTTTTAAATCCACAGGAGTTCCAGTCAGTGGATTCTGTGGGTTGTTTTTTCATAGTGTGTCACTGTCTTCCCTGGTTCCTCCAATACTCCCATCTCCTCTACAGGACTGTACCTCCCCAGCAGAAGTCTGTGGGAATTGGTGGTAGAGTCCCTATTCAAAGGTTGGAAGTGAGGTTGCAAAGGGGTTAGGACAGTGGAATGTATATTTGTCATCTGAATCTAAGAAGTGGACGAGTTAAGCTGACAATCAGGTGGCTCACCTCTTTTTCTGAAAGGTTTCTAAAAGGTGTGACCAGTACCTCTACATTCATGTTTTAATGACTTCATTCATCCTGTTCTTGTCTTTTTCTATGTCAATGTTCTTGTGGCATATGGCTATAAAACAATGGCTTGTAATTTGGAGAGAGAGAGAGAGAGAGAGAGAGAGAGAGAGAGAGAGAGAGAGAGAGAGAGAGAGAGAGAGAACAGTATTACAGTATTACAGGCTCCACAGTGCAACTGGAATGAGGACAGTGAGAAGCCCACTAGCCACTTTACTGAACCTACTAAAATGTGCAAATATGTCGTAGACAAATGGAGAGAAAGAGAAGTTTAAGAGTTTGAGCATTACAACAAGAAGTGGTACTAGGGGTTAGAAGATGGAAAGGAAGAACCTGTTATGGGTAGCTAGCCCTGCCATCTGAGGACATGATGACATTCCAGCTAATGCAGATGCTGAGTGACTCATCTCAGTCCATGGCTGTGCAGCACTAAGAGTCTCTTGATGTCCTTCTCTCATATTACCACTAAAAATCATGTAGAGATTCTTGTTTGGGGGCAGTTACCTGTCACCATGTAGATGTTCAAGGGCTGTGAAGAGCGGGCCTCATCCTCCACTGTGTGCTGTGCTCTAGAGAACAGGTCCTACTTCTCAGGGGCTACACAACTAGAGATGGCAGGCTATGTACCTCACTTGTGTAGCACAGTAAAGCTGGCTCTAATGCTGAAGGCACAGGTAACCGAGCCTCAAGAGTGTGAGAACTGGAGAATTAGCCCTGTCCCCTATCTGCTACAGTATTGGGTGACCCAACTGGGGCAATGATGCAGAGCTTATCATGGTGGTGTGGGTTCAGGAGAGCTAGAGAGCTGCCCAACTCAGCTTCCATTGATGCCCAGACCCAGGGCTTTGAGATAACCCACTCAAAGGTCAACCTCCTCTATGAACTGCTGGAGACTGCAAAAGGTTTTATCCTGCTGATTCAAAGCTATATGATCTTTATGAAACAAAGCAACAACAGGATAACCAGGAGGAATATGTTGAGGATTCGATATTGATGATATGACAAAAACCAGAAGCTGCGAATCAGATCAACTAATCATTAAAATGAATACTTGCAAGTGGAGTTATGTGGACAAAAGTGTATAGTGTGGGATACAATGTAACACACTGCAGCTACTATGACAAAACATTTTCTTATGTTTTGTTTTGATTTTAGTTTTTATTTTCTTTTTGGATGAGATTGCTAGGGCAGATATAAAGTAGAAAAATTGATGTGTTACATGATGTGGAAATCACAAAGAATCAATAAAATGTTTTTGAAAATGAGCATTATTTTCTCATTACTCTTCATTGAAAAACATCTGTCTTAAACCAAATCCAAGATAGTGACTTGGTTTTCACCAAATCATTATAACATAAAATGTCAAAAGAAGACATTTAAGAAGTTTAATGAAAGAATGTTGAGGCCACCAAGAGTTGTATATTAAGTTAAACTTCACTTCAAAGTTAAAAGCTATCTCATGCACACAATGCTTAAGAAACTTGACAGAGATAGGATCACAGTCAGTCCAATAACACCCAGAGGAAGCCCAACTCCCAAGCACTCTAGCATAGGATCAGAGGTGAGGAGGATATAACATCTGTCCCCAAAACAGGTATAACTGGGACCAGAATGACCCAGGCACACAGGAGCTCTGCCAGACTAGTGGCATGGATTCCTTCTGGTCTGCATTAGTGGCCTGAGTAGAACTTTGGCACAAACTCTGCAGACAGTCCCAAAATATGCAGATGAAGTTCCACTTCCAGATGTTCTAAAACACCCAGGATCCCAGGATCCCAAGAGCTTGGTGATACCAGGATCTCAGGGTCCCAGAGACAAGTTGACTCCCAGGAACTCTGACAAACCCATGATCTCAGCATCACAGGATTTCAGAATCACACGATCACAGAGACAGCTTGCATCTGAGGAGTTATGACACAACCAAGATCACAGGAAGAATGATCTGAAGTCAGATTTAGTCAGGGCAGGTAGCACTAGAGATAATCAAATGGAGGGAGGGAAGCATAAGAAAATAAGCAACCCAAACCAAGGTTACTTGGCATCATCAGAATCCAATTCTCCCATCATAGCAAGTCCTGAACACCCCATCACACAGGAAAAGGAAGATTCATACCTAAAATCACTTCTCATGATGATGATAGAGGACTTTAAGAAGGACAGAAATGACTCCCTTAAAGAAATACAAGAAAACACAATCAAACAGGTGAAGGAAACAAACAAAATTATCCAGGATCTAAAAATGGAATTAGAAAAAAAATAATGAAATCACAACAGGAGACAACCCTGGAGTTAGAAAACCTAGGAAAGAGATCAGGAATCCTAGATGCAAGTATCACCAACAGAATACAAGAGATAGAAGAGAGAATCTCAGGGGCAGAAGATACCATAGAAAACACTGACACAACAGTCAAAGAAAATGGAAAAAGCAAAAAGCTCCTAACCCAAAACATCAAGGAAATCCAGGACAAAATGAGAAGACCATACCTAAGGATAATAGGTATAGAAGAGAGTTAAGATTCCCAACTTAAAGGGCCAGTAAATATCTTCTATAAAATTATTGAAGAAGACTTCCCTAACCTAAAGAAAGAGATGCCCATGAACATACAAGAAGCCTACAGAACTCTAAATAGACTGGGCCAGAAAAGAAATTCCTCCCATCACATAATAATCAAAACACCAAATGCACTAAATAAAAAAGAATTTTAAAAGCAGTAAGAGGAAAAGGTCAAGTAATATATAAAGGCAGGCCTATTTGAATTACAGCAGATTTCTTGCTAGAGACTATGAAAGCTAGAAGATCTTGGGCATATGTCATACAGACCCTAAGAGAACACAAATGCCAACCCAGACTATTATACCCAGCAAAACTCTCAATTATTATAAACAGAGAAAACAAGATATTCCATGACAAAACCAACCAACTTTACACAATATCTTTCCACAAATCAATCCCTACAAAGGATAATTGATGGAAAACACCAACACAAGGAGTGAAGCTACACCCTAGAAAAATCAAGAAAGTAATCTTTCAAAAAACTCACACCAACGTAATTCCCTCTTTAACAACAAAAATAACAGGAAGTAACAGTCACTTTTTCTTAATATCTCTGAATGTGAAAATTAATATTACCAACATATCCTAATCAATTGAAATTTAAAAATATGAGGAATTAGAAATTTATTGGCTGTCATCCAGCGATCTCTCTAATTTGGTAATTGGAGAAATAGGTCCAATATTGTACAATCCATATATACTTTCTGCTTGTTTTTACATGACAGTGTCATGCTGTGTTCCACATAATGGTCTTGAAATCATGCTTCTCTTATCTCAGCCTCTATTATTAAGATTGTTTATTTGATGTTCTTTCTCTATATTATGGTTTTTTGAGCAGCTTACATATTTCAAAATTATTTATACATCCAAAATAAACATAGACAATTAGTTTGGAAGGTGGGTGTTAAGAGAACAACAAAGAGTGAGACTGAATGTTTTACTTGATATTTATAATTATTGTAACCATTTTGAAGAAGAGGAACTTATAAGATACTCTTTTTCTGACATTAATGCTTTTCAAAATCATCACAGCCAATGAACCAGAATCTTACCCTTACCTAATTCCTGTGCCACCTTCCAAGCAGAACCATTGTTCCCTGAAACATTTAAAGAATTAATTTGTGGGTACAGCATCTTAATACACACACCATTTCTTAAATGAATGTAACCTGCTCCCTATGGGCTGAAAATGATGACAATCACTCAAGTCAAATAGGTTTGACCATAGCAGGAAAGCTGTATCCAAATAATCATGCCTACAATTTATTCCTTGGTGTCAATTCTTAGCTTAGCTACTATGGAGGTAAAATCATTTAGCAATGTGAGGGACATTGAAGTACAGCCTTATTACAATGAACTCTAATGTATGAAAACCAAACCAACCAAACAAAAGGACTTTATCTATTTATGTTCATTTAATAACATGTCCAGCATTTTTACAATTGATATAAAAATATATATTGTATTGCATATAATAAAAAATACACATTAAAAATTAAAACAACCTTGAAATAAAATAATGTGTAGAAACTTGAGAGAAAGTCCTTTGGCATTAAGGCAGTCACAAACAATCCCTCAAGGCTGCAAGTTAAAAAGAAACAAGCAGACAAATCCTAGAAGATTAGAAACAAGTTTGGAACAAGAATATAGCTAAAACAGAAATAGTATAGTTTATTTTTATAGTAATTACATGATATTCAAGTGAAGGAAAACCTACCTCTTGTGGCAGGTAGAGGAAAATATATCTTTTAGGGAAGTTATAGGACTACTAATAGTCAGAGCAACAAACATATGCAAATCTGTAGATTTGAGGTCAACCTGAGATAAAATGACTTCCCAGGAGGAATAGGCTACAGATTAACATCCTGTTTCTAAAAATAAGGGAAAATGAAAAACAGGTAATGTCAGGTGCTACATGGTTATGAATGTGGTTGTATGAAACAGTTCCAGCTGCGGGAGCACTGTTAACCAGAATAATGCATCTCTAGCTTTCTAGAAAACAAATGGTGTTGCTCTTTCTAGTATGTTTGCCTGTTTTCTCATTTTCTATACCATACTAGTCTTCAAAAACAACTCTAGTTAAAAACAAAATCTAAGAAAATGATTGAGGGCATTACTAGAGAAGAAAAGGTGTTGTAGGTGGCCCTGGTGCTGTTTGTATTCTGATATTAATTCTGCTACCTCAAGAGGGGCTGCCCCAACAAGGAGAGCCTCTATTACTCAGGTGATTGCATGTGAACCATTTCCCCATTTTAATTTGACAAATAAAGGCTAGAGCCTGTTATTAGGTAGTGGAAGGGAAAGGTGGGGCTGGAGGTTTTAGAGAAAGGGGAAAGAGAGAGAGAGAGGGGAAGAAGACAGAGGAAGAGGAAGTAGAAGAAAAACAGAGCAGAACTGCATGGCCTGGAGAAGTCACAATCTTGTATATGGGAATCATGCACAGATGTCAATTAACCATTGACATTTTATCAGGTGACAGCAGTGGGAGACAAAATAAACTCAGAGAAGAAAACAGGCAGGTGGTTGATTGACACTCTTAGTATTTAAAATAAATAAACTCGGGATCATTTAGATTAAGATGAGATGTCACAGGAATAATTTTAGATGGGAAGATAACATCACAATTTACAGTGTCTCCCTTTCAGCCTATAGCGATATTTTATGTATGTGAATATGTTATAGATTCTATGTACAAATTAGAAATTGTGCTCTTACAGATAACACTCTGTACCCTAAAACCAGTTTATGTAAGAAAGGAAGACAGAAGGAAAGAAGGGAGGATGGAAGGAAAGAAAGAAAGAAAAGAAAGGAAGGAAGGAAGGAAGAAAGAAAGGATGAAAGAAAGAAAGAAAGAAAGAAAGAAAGAAAGAAAGAAAGAAAGAAAGAAAGAAAGGCAGGAAGAAAGAACGAACTTAACATTCAATCAGCACTCTTATTAAAGACCCTCTGACCTAGCTTTGGAAGGACTAAATTTCTTCCTGGTCTTGAAGTTAACAACCAATTATTGCCCGATTTATTTTAAAATTTCCATGAGTTAATTTTGATTCAAACATATCTCTCAGTTCCTGAAAACATAGTAGATTGTAACATTTCCCTTCCTATTTAAAAGAGATACATTAGCATTTTTAAGTACTCATAGTTTTCTCTGGGATATATAATATTTTAGGCTTCCTTAATTAGCCCACCATACTAGTGATCTATAACATAACCAGCAGTACATTATTTTATTCATCTTTCCGTTTGTGTACTCTGACACACATCTTAATGTAGCATTTCATAATATTTTCTTTTTTAAAAATTTTTTTTGAATTAATGATAAACATAGCTAATTGGTATCTCCAAATATGTTACTTTGTAATACTCACAAATCATGTGATTTTCATTAATGTTTATTAAAATGCAATAAAATACCTATATGAAAGTCAAACACTTTTATTAGAAGCACACAATTTCATAGATGTTGTCATATAAGTAAAGTATTCATAAATTAAAAGTAATATTTAAAAAATAATATGAAATTAGGAGGTATCATCAACAGCAAAGCTGACCTGGGACCATTAATGAAATTCTACAAATATAAAAAGAAGGCATTCCTATTAATTGGAACTATTTATTTTGTTGTAACAATGGATGATAGTCACTGAATTGCAAAAGGGTTATATAGTGTAGGGCAGTGGTCTCTTTAGGCAACTTAGGCTTAGTTGAGCCCCAGTGGCTAGTTTCTGCCTGCAGGGGGCAGAAGGAATTTGTCTATAACTCCTGAGTATTTGGCTCCTGTTTCAGTCACAACCTCTCACAGCTGGCCCCACAAGGAGGTGTGTGCTTTATCAGGCGACAATCCCCCAAGCTCCCAGCATTCTAGCTGGACCCTATTCCCAGTCATCTGACTACAGCCAGACATGCCTTACCCCAAAGGCAGATAGCCACACCTCATACAATATAAAGGGCAGTTTGCCCCCTCCTCCCTCTCTTGCTCTTTGTCTCCTCTCTTGTCCTCTTCCTTCTCTCTCTTGCTCTTTGTCTCTCTTGTCCTATTTCCTCTCTTGTCTTCTTTCGTTCTTTCCTGCTTTTTGTTCTCTTCTCTTGTCTTTGTGGTCTCTTGCTTTCTTTTCTTTCCTTTCTCTCTCCCTTCTTCTCTTCTCCTCTCCTTCCCCTTCCTTCCTTCTCTCTACTTGACTGGCCTATTTTCTCTTTCCTATAATAAAATATCTCATTTATACATTGTTACTTTTTAAACTAGCATGCCCTGCCACAGGCCTAAGCAGAAGAGAGACAGAGCCATCTGCAGCAGCAGAGACACACATGCCCCACAATATAGTGTTTCATGTTCATATTCTGAGGTATAAAAGAATTTCAATTTCTTCTTGTATTTACACAGAATTATTGTCTCTAATATGGAGATTTTTCTCCACTTCTCTGTAAAAATCTGATAATAAAATAAAGTAATTGAGGAATGATGACTTTAAATACAAGACATTTGTTGAGCATGGTATTCCTGTCACCAAACAAGAAGTTATACCTTTCCATCACTTAACAAATTTCCCTCAAATTCTGCTTAGTTGTACTATGAGTTTTAATTTTCACCTTTATGTCCTTGTGGTAAACATATAAGATGTCCCTTCCTAGTATTATATTCGCTTTCTACTCATACTCATACTCATTCAATTTTTCAGGTATCAGAGAAGACAGTCCTGTGTCAGCATATAGCATTCTTAATTTCTTCCACAAACCAGTGTGTTCTGTCCACATCTTAAATGACTCCTCTCAGGAGGAGTTTCTCAATGTCTCAGTGTCTCAATGACTCTCTCTCTCTCTCTCTCTCTCTCTCTCTCTCTCTCTCTCTCTCTCTTTGTGTGTGTGTGTGTGTGTGTGTGTGTGTGTGTGTGTGTGTGGTGTATGAATATAGGTGGATATTTTGTATTTGAGAGAGACACACAGAAAGAGACAGACACAGATGAATTCAGCCTAATCTAATATGTCTCATTTTCTCAAAGTCTTTTAGTATCTCAGTGAAATAATTGAGAAATATGATCTGGTTAAATTTATTCCTTTGCTGTTATCTGTTGGGCTTATTTGTCTCTTTTTCAGTTTTAACTGTGTGTAAACAAATATAAATATTAAATGCAGCTCCCTCTTGTTTTCTGTTTATGCAAGATAAATTTTTTTACTGAAAGTTTTATACTATGTCCTTTTGAAATTTATTCTAAGTCTTTAACCCATAGCTGAAGTCTTGAGATTCTGTGAGGTCTAAGTATACACAGATCACATTTCTATGGTCAATTAAGCTAAAATTGTCACTTGAAATTTTTAAATTTTAATACATTTTTCATCTTTATGTTCTGATTTTTTTCAACCTTACCAGATAATCATTTTCTCCACTTATCTATTAGCCATTCCAGCCAATTTAAAAGCACAGAACTATATGAAATGAGACAAATTCATTTCAACTTCAACAATTCAGGTCAACAATGTACCATTCCCTAGTTACTAACACAAGTCCTATCCTGATGTTGACTATAAGAACAGGGAATCTCATCCAACATAGGTGAAGTAATTGTTTATGTAACCCAGTGACCAAAATACAAGAGAAAAAATTAAAATATTTATTTATTCCTAGACACAGATTCCTTTATTATACTGATACTTCAAAACAATTCTAGTTGCAAGGTGACTGACATAATCAGAGTAGCACTGAATGAAATATTTTCAAGTTTGAAGGTAGTTAAAGTAAAAAGAAATGTATCTCACGGTTCAGAAATGGGTATGAAGTCAATTCCATCCAGTTGCTAGCAGTTTGTTAGGTGCATTTTTTGTCCTGAGATATATTTTCATATCACATTCAGGAAAGATTCTCAGGATGCTAAGTGCATTCATGTATGTGCATATTCTAAACTGGAGTTCCAGGTTGCTAAGCTAATCCATACACTTCATATTTCAAAGCTACTACATGTATGAAACAGACACATCCTGGAGAGACTGGAAGGGAAAAGATGTGTAATAACAAAGGAAAGAGTTGCTGGCATAGACAGCAGTTGTCTGATATCTGATGTATAGTGTTCTTTTTCATGGAATAGAATAACAAGAACAATTCTCTTCTCTGCAGGAGGTTCCTTACAGCCCTCATCATCTTTGTTCTTTCTCGAATGGTTTTTGGATATTTGCCCTGAATACTTAAAGTATTTCAAAATATAGCTTATTCAGAGTACTTATCCTCAGTGCATTGACATTGTTGTCATCTAAAATTTTATTGTAACTTCCTTTTGTTCATTGTCATTTAATTAACACTCCAACTTTAAATTACAGTATTTAATTCACATTGACAGACATTTATCTTGGCATAATCGATGCTTCCAACATTTTGCTTGTCTATGTTTTGTGGTTGATATTTTTAATTGAAGATGTTAAGGGTATGTGGACATGTGTGTGCCGTTTTCAACACTTCATCCTAAAAGAAAATCAATAGGAAGATGGTGTTAGTGCACAGTTGTGCCCTCACAGGTGTTGTGATTGATGAGTAAACACTTGTTCAAATGCTTACAAACTAAAGCCTCTTGACTTTACTCTCATCATGTATTTTTTGTTTGTTGATATTCACTGTAGAGAAAATAATGTATATTATTAAAACAGTCACAATATCCCCCAAGAGTGCAAAATGTCAAAATATTTGCATTGGTATTTTTTATATCCAGAAGTAAGTAAAAAATGCTGTACCATATACTTCCTTCAGAAAACAAAAATAAAAACAAAAAAAGAAACTAAACAAAACAAAACAAAAAGCCCACTTACATATAGAAGAATTGTGTGCAAACTTCTCTTTTGAGATTCATGAAGAATTGTGTGCAAACTTCTCTTTTTTTTCTTTTAGATATTTTCTTTATTTACATGTAAATTTCTCCATTCCCAGTTTCCCCTCCAAAAAACAAAGAAACAAACAAAAACAACTAAAACAAACCCCTGTTGCCTATGGCATTTTGTAACAATAAAGGGAAAAGTACCTGTAGTTTATAACATGACAGTGAGTTCAGTTTTCAAAATAAACTAAAGCACCTCTAATTAGGGGAAAAGATTTGCCATTCTAGAAGCTGTTTAGAATAAAGCAGTCAACTTAAGTTCTGTATGCCTTTGAATCAGGATTCTTCTCCCACCAACCTGGACCTGAAGAGTATCTGAAAAGAGGTCAATTTAAATTCAATCCTCATCCTAGGAAATCCTCTCACTTAAGGAAAGATTTCCACTGTATTCTTGGGCATGAATAAGCTTCAATGTGTCTTATGTCATATCCTTACCATACTGCTATAGAAAGTTATGAGTTGATAGAACTACAGGATAGTCTATTAAACATGTGATTCCATTTGATGACATACATATTTAAGCCAGGTGTCCAATTCATGGAAATTATTGCACCCTGCCAGTTTGATATTCCCATAATAAGAAGCATATGGGAATATCAAATCGTTGTAATACAGGTTGCCTGCTTGACTTCATCTTCACACTTGGCCATGGTCAAAATTAGAGACACATCATAGAGACTGATTTCTTTCTTTGACTCAGACAGTATTTATTCTCACCCTCCTTTGTGAAACTTTTAATGTCCAATGAGCTTTTTGTGCATGTGACTCTGGGTCAGTGTATTGTCTGGAGACACTAGAGACCATTACTCAATAAGCAAAAAAGATTTTTTCAGAATAAGGACTGTAGTGCTTTCTGTATAAATACAATATTAGAAAATAAAACAATCGTTATTTTGGATCATGAGTAGCTTTTCATACATATCAGTCTTCACAATTTATTTCAGAGAAAGTATAATCAAAAACTTTCATGAGTTAGACTGGAGATAAAGATTTAAAAGTGTTATATTTCTATTACTTTATTTTTGTTATTTTTATTTTTTATATTAGATGTTTTCTTTATTTACAATATCTACTTTCCCAGGTTCCCCTCAAAAAATAAAAAAATAAAATAAAAAACTAAAACAAACCCTTGTTCACTCCCCTTTCCCCCTACGCACCACCCACCCCCTCCTGCTTACTAGTCCTGGCATTCCTCTACAATGGGGCATAGAACCTTCACCGGGCCAAGGGCCTCTCCTCCCATTGATGACCAACTTGCCCATCCTCTGCTATGCATATGCTGCTGGAGCCATTAGTCCCACCATGTGTACTCTTTGGTTAGTATTTTAGTCCCTGGGAGCTCTGAGGGTACTAGCTATTTCATATTGTTGTTTGTCCTAAGGTGCTGCAAACACTTCAGCTACTTGGGTCCTTTCTCTAGCTCCTTCATTGGGGACTCTGTACTCAGTCTGTGAACTACTACTTCTGTATTAGTTGGGTACTGTCAGAGCCTCTCAGGAGACAGCTATATCAGGCTCCTGTCATCCAGCACTTGCTGGTATCCTCAATAGTGTCGAGATTTGAGGATTGAATATGGGAAGGATTCTCAGGTAGAGCAGTCTCTGAATTGAACTTCCTTTAGTCTCTGCTCCATCGTTAGTCTGTACAACTCCTTCCATGGGTATTTTGTTCCCCCTTTTAAGGAGGAACAAAGTATCCACTTTTGTCTTCCTTCTTGTATTTCTTATGGTTTGTGGATTGTACTTTGTGTATCCCGATCTTCTGGGCTAATATCCTCTTATCAGAGAATGTATACAATGTGTGTTCTTCTGAGATTGGGTTACCTCACTCAGGAAAATTTCCTGAATGGACCACCAATAGCTTATGTTCTAAGATCAAGAATCGACAAATGGGACCTCATAAAATTGCATAGCTTCTGTAAGGCAAAAGACACTGTCAATAGGACAAAATGGCAACCAACAAATTGGGAAAAGATCTTTATCAATCCTATATCTGGTAGAGGGCTAATATCCAATGTATACAAAGAACTCAAGAAGTTAGACTCCAGAGAAACAAATAACCCTATTAAAAAATGGGGTACAGAGCTAAACAAAGAATTCTCAACTGATGAATAACGAATGGCTGAGAAGCACCTAAAGAAATGTTCAACATCCTTAGTCATCAGGGAAATACAAATCAAAACAACCCTGATATTTCACCTCACACCCGTCAGAATGGCTAGGATAAAAAATTCAGGTGACAGCAGATACTGGAGAGGTTGTGGAGGAAGAGGAACATTCCTTCATTATTGGTGGGATTGCAAGCTGGTACAACCACTCTGAAAATCAGTTTGGTGGTTCCTCCAGAAATTGAACATAGTTCTACCGGAGGATCCAGCTATACCACTCCTGGGCATATACCCAGAAGATGCTCAAATATATGATAAGGATACATGTAATAAAAATCCAGATGTCCCTCAACAGAGGAATGGATACAGACATTGTGGTACATCTACACAATGGAGTACTACTCAGCAATTAAAAACAATGAATTTATGAAATTCTTAGGAAAATGGGTGGATCTGGAGAATATCATCCTGAGTGAGGTAACCCAATCACAAAAGAACACACATGGTATTCACTCTCTGATAAGTGGTTATTAGCGTAGTAGTTAGGAATAAACAAAGTACAATCCACAAACCACAAGAAACTCAGGAAGAAGGAAGACCAAAATGTGGACACTTCATTCCTTCTTAAATGGGGGAACAAAACACCCATGGAAGAAGTTGCAGAGACTAACTATGGAGTAGAGACTGAAGGAAGGATAATCCAGCCTGATATAGCTGTCTCCCCAGAGGCTCTGACAGTAACTAACACAGAAGTAGAGAATTTGTGAAATTCTTGGGGACCTGGAGAATTAAAAGTGTTATTTTAATGTCACATAAAGATTATTGGAAATCTCATTTTACTATATTGTCTGGACTTGTGATATTTTAAAGCATATTTTTAAAAAATAGCATTTTACATAAATCTTCTATTAAAGATTAGAAATCTCAGTGCTAATTTTTCTTGTAATCCAAGTCTTCGCTGTTTCAAGTACACAATAAATGCATTTTTGACAGAGAACTTCACTTCAAGTCCAGACATGAACAACCATGAATTTCAGATCTAAACCAATACCAGTCTGAAATCAGTCCCTCAGCACAGCTCTGACACTTGTCCCTTTCCTTTAACACCTATATTAATCAGGATAGAAAATTCAAATATTGGGGAAATTTGTAGTGTTACATTAAATCAATAGGTTGGATTCTTGTTATTATAGTGCATAAAAAACAATTTTAAATTGTGCTCAGTAGTCATGTCTGCTGCATATACAGAGCAAAAGGGAGACTGAAGTTTCAACAAAGAAGAATTTAAATATAATAAGCTTGAAAGAATTAGAATCTTTACCAGGAAAAAATATAGTCTTGAATAGACCTCTCAAAATATCACATAAAAAAGAAGTTGATAAAATTATTGCTAGTGTACTGCATCTTATTGTCCACAGGCCATTCTTAAAATTTTTTTGTATGTCTGTCCATCTGTTCATATGCCTGCCATGGTAAAAAGATGTTAAGAGGATATTTTCAGTTATGTGATTTTCTGATTTGGACAATAAAACTCAGAGAGTCTTAGATGCAGGAACTCTTGTCATGTGAGTCATCTTGATTTCCCACTTTAGGAAATTCTTAATACTCTTACTTATACAGTGAACACATTTGGTGAGGATGAACAATAGCATAATATTAGTAATAAATTGTATAAATTGTTACAAGGAATTTTCATATTTATATGAGTGAAAAATGTTCTCTTTGTTTTGCCACAGAGGAGGACATTAGGTTTAACTGTAAATGACAAGGTTAAATTTTATTTATTTTTTGTCATTATTAACTTTATAAAATGTCCTAATTCTTATAAGACTCTACTTCAACTATTTTAAATTCCTGATGCTGATAAGTTCTTAAGTATTAATATCAGTGAAGAAGATTCTAACTCCAACTTTATCTAGAATAGCCTTCAAGAAGCCAATCAAGCTGCCCATTCTCCTACAAACCTATGGCAAGAATGAACACCTGCATGAAATTTATGCCTGTGGTGCTACTTCAACATGCCAGAGTCTTATAGATAATTAATGTCTCTCTTTCAGCATATTCAGCTTTTTCCAGTAGAGAATATCTTTGAATGTCTCTGCTACAGGAATGAACTACTGTATTTGCTTTCTACAAATAGGAGAAACTTTATGTTGTTTCACTCTAAAGAGGGAGATTTCCTCTCATTTTGGTACTCTTCACACAGCTGTAATAACAAGTGAATTTGCACATTGCTCCCTAGGGTGGATCTCTCCTTACCAGTCCAAGACAAAAGCTAGCCTATCTTTCTAACTTTGACTACTCAGGACTCTTCATAAAATTCTCAGAATGAGATACCCTGTTCAGCTCCTGGTGTTGCTTTTGCCCTGGATATCTGGTAAGGAGAGGAACAAAAATTAAGAAGGGAGACATGGAGTGATGTGAATTTCTGGGGACCTGACGATGCAGATGCATATTATGTCCATGTGTGACAGTTTTGTTTTCAGGAATGGGCTTGTAAGGTTTAGAGGATGAGAGGAGGGGAACTTGTGTTCTTGTGG
Source organism: Mastomys coucha (assembly GCF_008632895.1). NCBI lineage: Eukaryota > Metazoa > Chordata > Mammalia > Rodentia > Muridae > Mastomys > Mastomys coucha. The sequence continues at coordinate 62,719,875 of NW_022196903.1, read as the reverse complement.
TGACTCTGGCAAGTACAAAAATGAACAGAGAATCCGGGCAGTGGTGGCATATACCTTTCATCCCAGCACTTGGGAGGCAGAGGCAGGTGGATTTCTGAGTTCGAGGCCAGCCTGGTCTACAGAGTGAGTTCCAGGACAGTCAGGGCTAAACAAAGAAACCTTGTCTCAAAAACAAACAAACAAACAAACAAACCAGAAACAAACAAACAAAAATGTACAAAGAGATTTCTTGTTCTCTTTATACAGGTCTCTTATGCAGAACATTTTTATATTATGAATGATAGTCATAAACACAATAAGAAGGAAGTAAAGAAAAAAGCATTTTAAAATATAAGTGTGTTCATTCATAACTTTCATTTCTCTTATTTCAGGAGTAACTGGGGTTATTGTGATGACCCAGGATATACCCTCCATACTTGTAACTCCTGGAGAGGCAGTCTCCATCTCCTGCAAATCTAGTAAAAGTCTCCTGTATAGTGATGGCAAGACTTATTTGAATTGGTACCAGCAGAGGCCAGGCCAGTCTATACAGCTTCTGATCTATTTCTCATCTACCCGTGCCTCTGAAGTCCCAGACAGGTTCAGTGGCAGTGGGTCAGGAACAGATTTCACACTGAGAGTCAGTAGAGTAGAGGTTGAAGATATGGGTATTTATTTTTGTCAGCAAAGTCTAGATAGTCTTCCCACAGTGATGCAGTTCTGAACAAAAACCTCTCAGCTTAGGCAGACCCAGATTCATCATGTGTTTCTTGTCTGGAGAACATCGTAGAAAACTCTGTTTGTATGAAAAAATATCTAGAATGATAACTACATAATCAAATGTAAGACTGATTGTATTACAGATAGGTTTTTTTTTTCACTTTTTGCTTTGGGGTTGGTACCTTTCAGTATGCATGCAACATAAAAATATTTGATATTGTTAAGAAAGAGTTTCTCTTTCTTCCTTTCTACCATCTTTTAACCTAGAACCTCTCCACTTTGGAAAGGAATGAATAGGGATATCTTCACACTTAAGAAAGTAGGCTAGAGATACTATTTATTATTGGTTTTATGCTGAAGACAATAACTTGGTAAATGGAAACCAAAAATAAATGCCATGGGTCAGAGGACTCTCTCATGGCTTTGGATGAAGATTAGATATTTCCAAAATTCTAAAGATGACTATTTGAAATAAAGCAGAAACCTAAAATTGTGAGATAATAAAGGAGTGAAGGTCTTACTCCTCATAATGTGAATGAATGAAATAAGAACAACAAGAAATATTCACGCCTGAAGATTATCATCATCTCAGAGTGAGGGAGAGTGAGAATAAATATAGGAAGTGACTAAATGACCTGGTTTTTCTCCCTGTAGTGGAAGAATAGCACTGATTCTCACTGATGGTACCCTGGCTAGTTTAATGTTAACTCGAAACAAGATAGAGTTGTCTAAAAGTAGAAAACCTCAGTTGAAAAGGTGCCTTAATATGATTGAGCTATGAAGCATTTTTTAAATTTGTGATTGATGAGGAGTGACAAAACCCATTGTGGGTGTGTTCCCATTCCTACCCTGGTCCTAGGATCTATAAGAAAGTAGAGTTACTATCCCATGAGGGGCAAGCCAGTAAGCAGCATTCCTCCATGGCCTCTGGATCCACACCTGCCTCTAGATTTTTGTCCTATTTGACTTCCTTTGATGATGAACAGTGGCACTGAGGAATAAGGCAAATAAACACTGTCTTTTCCAAATTGTTTTGGTTATGGTGTTTCATTGTAGCAGTAGTGAATAGATGACAGCAAACTCTAGTCAAGAAATATAAACAAACGAAACAACATCTGGAGCTGGACAGAGAAGAGTAGAAATAGTGAAGGTACCATAAACTATAGGATAATAGCACAACTGGAGTTTGTGAAGCAAACTTTTTATTGCCAGATTTCAAAGAGTAGAGGAAGAGATAGGGAGTTGAGGAGCTACAAAATTGAAATCTGAGTAGCAATGGAAACATGAATGGAAAAATAGTCTACGGCAAGAACTTCTAAATAAAAAGAAAGAAAGAAAGAAAGAAAGAAAGAAAGAAAGAAAGAAAGAAAGAAAGAAAGGAAGGAAGAAAGAAAGAAAGAAAGAAAGAAAGAATTAAAGAAAGAAAGAATACATAGTTTTGATGAAAACAAATAATGATAATATCAATTAGAAGCACAAACTCTAGAGAAGGAGTCAGGCATAAAATTTTTTTCAATATGGCAGGCATACATTCAGTACCTACAAGGAAGAATCCAGGGCAGAAATAGATGGTGAATAGATGTGAGAGCTGTTGAAAGAACCTTTTACAGAGTCAGTAACTGGAGCCCCAACAGATTCTGTGTAGTGCACCACAGGGAAATGCCTTTAACAAGACTTTAGGTGCTATCACATTCTTTAAATATAGGTCCCCAGGAATTAGAATTCCATTAAGAAGTTTCTGATGGGGTAAGGAAAACACTGAAGTCCTGGTGAAATGTAGGAAGAGATTTCAAAAATTATCAAAATATTTCATTCAGGACATGATATTTTTGTCAATGAAGGCTTTCTTAATGGTGGTAAGGACTAGTCTTGCCCAAGACTCCTTAATTTTGTGTATCTCTTGGCTTCTATTAACATTTTAACTCAAAACTGATGTTGCAGATGAAAATTATAGTAAAAGACACATGTCATCAGCAAAAACAGAGGTCTCATTGCAAAACAAAAAAGGATTACAGGAATCTAAATAGTATTCCTCAAAAAGCTGGAAAAGTGGTTGTTTGTTGGTTGGTTTGCTTTATTAATCTTTCAGTTTTACCAATAAAGACCCAGGAACCAGATGCTGAGGTGAAAGCCTTCTAACTCAGAGAGGCAGAGAAAGCACCTAGCTGACCTTCCTCAGTTGATATCCAGAAGAAATGCCCCTCTCCCACATAGTCTCTCTAATCTCTTTAATGTCCCTTCCTTCTGTTTCCTGTTCATACCTATGTTCACTTCCTGTCAACTGGTTGCTTACTCTGCCTCCTAAGCCATGATTGACTTCATTTAATCCTGTCTATAATATTCAAGCTGAAAGCTCTTGGATTAAGAGTTTGTGCTATGCTGATCCACATCAGAACTTAAAACATTTTCTTCTTTTCCAGTAAAAAACAAAAACAAAAAATAAAATAAAACACAATTTTGGGTTTCACAGTGTGATCAGATAGCCTGAAACATTGGTTTCTCTTTTTCATGAAAGTCATTAATTTTTCTTATCTGCTTCCAATATTCTATTACCTTAGGCAAAACATATTTAGATTCTGATTATCCTAAATAGCCACCAACATATCAAAGCCTCCATGGTAATACCCAGGCTATTCTTGAATGTACTCCACAAACAGCTACTATCTTTCACCAATAAAAATGGCAAGGTTATTCCCTGAGGCAGCTTGTGTCTCACAAATTTGCTTTCTTCTATGCTTATAGATTGATCTGGTTTGGTGATTTTGTAAGCCTTGATTTATTTATTTATCTATTTTCCCCATGAGTCACACTGGAGAAACAAACAAAAAACAAAACACTTTGTTTTTTAGTTTTGTGCTCTTACTAAGCTCTCTACATTTTTAAATATGTTTAGACTTTTAATTTTTTTCTCATATATTACATTGCAAATGTAGTTTTCCTCATTGCACTCTTCCAAGTTCTTCCTTCCCTCCCATCTCACACTCATATCCATGTCAGCTCCTTTTCTGTCATAGAAGAACAGGCCTCCCAGGAATTTGAACCAAACACAGTACAACAAATTTCAACCAAAATAGAAAGATACCCTAATATAAAGGCTGAACAATTCCATAGAGTAGAAAGAAAGGTGTTCCAAAAGCAGGCAAAAGAGTCCTAATTCAAAACTTGAGGAAATTCGGGAATCGTTTTTTTCTAGTAAGTTTTCTGACTTACTAATGACCTATCCAGAGAACTTTTAAAGTTTTTGTAGCATATTTTCTGACTTTGGTTCAGAAAACTCAAAAGCTATATCAAGCAGAGAGGAAGTTGTCTGGAGCATCGAGCTGTCTCAAGCAGAGAACAAGCTTGAGGAGTCTACAGATCCAGGAACTATCTACAGAGCTAGCTAGCTAGCTATCTTGAGCAGACTGCAGAACTGTCAACTTGCATCCCATCATTGACTTAGAGTCATTTCTTCTGATGTTCCCCTTAGGCAGGACACACTCTCCAAATTGGCCCACAGCTCTACTTGTATCCTAGGAGGCAAGCTGCAGCCCAGGATAACCAGGTGAGATCCCCACAGCCCAATCCCTCTCTGTCAGGTCCCCTGGCAAGCTCAGCAGCTGTAAATTATTTCCTGTCCCCTCTAAGCTCAGTCTTTTGGTCCACAACTCTATCTGCAATCCCAGATGCCTACAGCCACCTGGGAATAGCAGATGGGATGATCACCCCAATTCTCAACTTGCCTCAGGACCCTGCAGGCAAACCCAGCAGTAGTGAAGGTGAGTTTTGTCCTGTCACTTCTGCACTCCATTCTCTGGGCACTACTGTCCCTGAAACCCCAGAGCACTATTTCTACTTGGAACTACCAGAGGTCTGAAGCCATAAGGGACTGCCAGCTCTGCCTGCATCCCTTGATGTAACCACCTAGTATAACTAGTTTTACCTGCAGTCCCAGAGGCTTGATGCCATCAGAGACTATCAGGTCTGCCTGAAGTCCCAGAGACCTGCTGCCATCAGGGACTTCCAGTCCTGCCAACACCAGGAACAACCCGATGGCTAAAAGCCAGATTAAGAGTACAATCACTAAAACCAGGGCAATATGGCACCACCAGAACCCACGAATTTTATTACAGCAAGCCCAGGATATCCTTGCAGAGCTGAAGTTCAAGAAAATGACCCCAAATCTATTCATATGAGGATAACAGAGACCTTAAAAGAACAATAAATAAATCCCATAAAGAAATACAGGAAAGTTAAAAACAAGTAGGTAACTTTAAAGAAGTAATGAATAACTATAAATAAATATAGGAACCAATTACAACCAAATAGGTAAAGAAATTAAATAAGACTGTTCAGGAACTGACAATGGAAACAGAACCAATAAAAAAACAAACAAACAAATAAACAAAAACAACAACACACACAAAAAAACACAAATCGAGGCAATTCTTGAGATAGAAAACCTAGGAGATAAAAGAGGAACTATAGATACAATCATTGTCAATAGCATATAAGAGATGGAAAACAAAATTACAGGCATAAAAGTACAATAGAAGAAATTGACACATTGGTCTAAGAAAATGCTAAATCTAAAAGTTTTCTGACATAAAACATCAAGGAAATCTGGGATACTGTAAAAAAGAAAAAAAACTTAAGTATAATAGGAATAGAGGAGGTCAAGAATCCTAGCTCCAAGGCTCAGAAAATATCTTCAACAAAATTGTTGAAGAAAATTTCCCAAATCTAAAGAAAGAGATGCCTATAAATGTACAAGAAGCTTACAGAACAACAAATATATTGGACTAGAAAATGAAATACTTATGCAACCTAATAATCAAAACACTAAATATACAAAACAAAGAAAGAATACTAAAAGATGCAAGGGGAAAAATATGAAGTCATATATAAAGGCAGACCTATCAGAATTACACCTGCCGTCTCAACAGAGATTTTAAAAGCCAGAGGGCCTGAGCAGAAGTCTTGAAGACAAGAAGAGACCATAGATATCAGCCCATACTGCTATACCCAGCAAAATTTTCAGTCACCGTAGATGGAGAGAATAAAATATTCCAAGACAAAACCAAATTTAAACAATATCTTTCAACTAAACCAGCCTTATAGACGATATTAGAAGGAAAACTCCAACACAAAGAAAGTTAACTATACCAAGAAAACATAAAAAATAAATAATTTCACAATATCAAATCCAGAAGAAGAGAAATACCCCCAAAACACTCTCACACATAACCACCACCAACATTATCAGAATAACAGGAGCTAACAATGATTGTCCATTAATATCTCAAAACATCATTGGACTTAATTCACCAGTAAAAAAGACACAGGCTAACAGAATGGATATATAAACAGGATCAGTAAATCTGCAGCATATAAGAAATATACCTCAGCAACAACTAAATTGCCAAAAAAGGTTTTCTAAATATGTGGACCCCAGAAACAAGTTGGAACAGTCATTATAACATCTAATAGAATATACTCTCAATCTAAAGTAGTCAAAAGAGATGGGGAAGGGTACATTACATTCATCAAAGGAAAAATCCACCAATATCACATCTCAATTCTGAAGTCTAGACCCCAAATACAACGATACCCACATTTGTAAAAGAAACATTATTAGAGCTTAAATCATGCATGGAATTCCACATTTAATAATGGGAGACACTAACACCCCATGGTCTCCATTAGACAGGTTATTAAAACAGAAAGTAATTCAAGAAATATTGAAACTAACAGATGTCACGAAGCAAATGGACCTAACAGATATCTACAGAATAGTTTACCCAAACACAAAAGAATATCCCTTCTTCTAAGCACTTCATGAATTCTTCTCCAAAACTAACCATATACTTGGTCACAAACCAAGCCTCAAGAAATACAAGAAGACTTGAATAAACCCTTGCATGATCACCATGGCTTAAAGTTGGATTTCAGCAACAATAGAAACAACAGAATACCTATAAATTCATGGAAACTCTTTTCAATGACAACTGGATAGAAGAAATGAAAAAAAGAAATTAAAGTCTCTGAAGAAATACATTGAAAAAGATGTCAGAAGATGGAAAGATCTCATATTATAATGGATTTCATCAAAGTACAGATCTACCTTACAGCAATGAGAATGGAAACTGATGACATAGTTCATGGGGAAGAGGGTGAAGAACAAGGAGGACATTTCTCCATTTGTGGCGCAAGCATGTACAACCACTGTGGAAAACAATTTGGTGATTTCTCAGAAAATTAGGAGTAGTTCTACCTCAAGACCCAGCTATACCACTCCTGGGCATATACCCAAAGATGCTTTATCATACTAAGAGGACACTTGCTCAAGTATGTTCACAGCAGCTTTATATGTAATAGACCAAAAACTGGAAAAAATCATGATGTCCCTCAACTGAAGAATGAATAAAGAAAATGTGGTTCATTTACACAGGGCAATCCTACTTAGCTATTAAAAACAAAGATATCAGAAATATGCAGCAAGTGAAATGAACTAGAAAACATCATCCTAAATGAGGTAATCCAGACAAAAAAGGATATGCGTAATAATCTGTACTCACTTATAAGTGGAAATTAGCCACAAAATACAGGATAGTCACTTTACAATCTGTAGAACCTATGAGGCAAAATAACAAGGGCTCAAGAGAGGATTCTTGAATCTCACAAAGAAGGGCAGACAAAATAGATATCAGAGTTGAATGGAGGAAGGAAACTTGGTGGGTGAGTGGACAAGGAGGGGAAGAGGTGGGGACAGATGTAGAGAGATCCAGGAAGATATGGTCTAGAGAGGGAATGGAAATCGGCATCATGCCAGGAATGTGGGGGCATTTCTAGGATGTGTCAAAGACCTGGTGATGGGGAGGTTTGAGGGAGTCTATGAGGGTGACTCCTAGCTGAGACGCCTAGTAATGGAGGGAAGGATATAGGTCTGAAGTGGCCACCTCCTGTAACCTGGCAGGGCTCCCAGTGTAACTTCCCCCTCAGCTTCTGTTCTGCTGACAGAGCTGGCCCACCTAGGGTGGAGTTTTCCTGAGATAAGGAAGGCTCTTTTGTCTCTGTGACTTGCTTCTCCACTGTTTCTCTGCCTCTTCTGAAGTTCCTGTTAGGAGCCACCACCTGCTGAGCTTCTGTGCCTTCCTGCCTGGCAGGCTTAATGACCCCACTAGATTATGGCACTGATAGAGTTGCTTTCATTTTCTGAGATAGATAGATAGATAGATAGATAGATAGATAGATAGATAGATAGATAGATAGATAGATAATTTTTTCCTCGTAAAGTTGGACATTGATCAGAGCCTATTGACTTGGTCTATTTTTTTCTCTTGCCATCTGATTCCCATATATTTTTTCTAGGATCTTTCCTCTCCTTCAGAAAGGAGAGGGATAAGGACATAAACTTACAAAATCTTCAACCCAAATTTTGCCCTGCCTACATGAAGTATAAGGAAACAGATGGGGCCGAGACTGAAGGAATGTCCAACCAATGACAGTCAATTTGAGACTCATCCTATAGGCAAGAAAAATCCTTGGCATTATTAATAATACTCAATTGGGCTTGCAGACAGGAGCCTGGTATAACAGTCTTCTGATAGACTTCACCAAGAAGCTGACCCAGATGCAGAGACCCATAGCTAAATATTAGATATAGCTCATGGAGTCTTCTGAAAGAGATAGGGTAGGGATTAAGGGACCCAAATTGGATAGGATCTCCACAAGAGACAAACAAAGTCAATTAGTGTGGACCCCTGGTGGTCCAAACCACGAACCAAAGAGCAAGCATGGCTTTGATATATATCCTTCTCAATATGAAGCAGTTATGCAGCTTGGTCTTTATGGAGGTCCCCCAACAACTGGAGCAGAGATTGCCCCTAACTAGTTGCCTGCTTGGGAATCATGTTCCCTTAACTGAGTTACTGTGTCTGGCCTCAGTGGGAGAGGATGTGCCTACTTATGAAGTGACTTGTTGAGCCAGGGTGGGTTGGAACCCGGGGGGGGGCCTCTTCCTTATCAGGAGCAAAAAAGGAAGAGACATGGTAAGATAGGCTGTATGAGAAGGGCTGGAAGGAAGGCAGGACTGCAATTAGGATGTAAATTATATAAATCAACTAATGGAAAAAGGATATATATCTTCTTAGTGTCTATATTTAATTCTGTGCTCCCATGGAGAATAATTCAACAAGTCATAGGAAAGGCAGTTTCCAAATTTATTTAAGGGTCTTAAAATAACAGGTTTTTCTATGAAATTGATGACAAATGAGAAAAAGCATAGTTATTTTACACATAGAGAAGGGTTGCATATATATGCCTTTATTTTTCTCCCTCCCAGTGTTTCTGTAAGATAGTACTTATTATCTATGTTGTTTAGATTGATAGATCCTAGCATGTTTGTTCCCATCAAGTGTTCAGTTTTTTTGTTGTTGTTGGTTTTTTTCCTATCATCACTTCAAATATGGATAGTATTTTTATTTTTATATTTATTTTATTTAATTTCTCCTCAATTGTTTCCCTTATTTATTTGGCCTTTGCATATTGCTCTGTAGGGAAGAAACACCTTTGCTAGTCTCAGATAAAAGTTCAATAGTTATCTTGTGACTAATCAGTCTCCTCAGGCTGCCTCCTCAAAATGAAGTTTCATACTCATATCTTGCTGCTGCTGCTGGTCTGGATTCCTGGTGAGAACAGAGGGAAGTAAGAAAGAAGAATGGGTATGGAGGATGAGCCCTGGGTCCCACTGCTGATCATAAGTGTTCTTCCTATGAATGAGAAGACAGGCAGATCTTATCCAAGAAGATAGGGCCTATGTGTTTGAGAACTGTAGGAGGGTGGTTCTAGATGGGAGAGAACATGTGTGCTATACAAAAAATTTGATGAAGAGGGACTGGAATGATCAAAATAATGCTTAGAAGCTCGTTAGGGTTTTCAATTCACTTATTTTGTTAAGAAGTGCTATGTGTAAAAATAATAAAAATAATAAAAAATCTGTTTGACTAAATATCAAAAAATGATAGATTGTTCATGAGTATGCTCATAATTTTGTACATCTCTTTCAGTGTTTCAGTTTCCTAGGGTGATGTGATGACCGAAACTCCACTTTCCTGACTGGCAGCCTTGGCAATCAAGCCTTTCTATCTTGCAGGCCTAGTTAGAGCCTTGTATGTAGTAATGGGAACACTTATTTGTATTGGTCCATGCAGAAGACAGGCCAATCTCCATGGCTCCTGACCTACAAGGTTTCCACCCAATTTTCTGGGGTCCCAAACAGGTTCAATAGCAGTAGGTCAGGCAGAGATTTCACAACACTCAAGATCAGCAGAACAGAGCCTGGGAATTTGGGAGTTTATTACTCCCCCTAAGTTTCATATCTAACTCCCACAGTGATACTGACCCTAATGAATATGTCATTGCTTGTGGTTGCCTACCTCCTAAATATGTGACTCATCTTTGTGAAGGAGATGTTGAGGAACTCAAGATTATTGATTCCACCTGTGGGCCTTGCGCATGACTACCTTGATCACACCTCAAGAGTTATACATTTCTGACCTCCTCAGCTGCAAAAAGGAGATTGGGAGAACAGGTGCTTTTTCTGCAACCAGGAATGATGAAGGCCAAGCTGAATGTAAACCCATTCTTGTCCAATAGTCCTTGCATACAGTTTCTCGGTTAACATTATTCCCCCCCCCCCAAAAAAAATGACTGGAAACTGAGATGTATTCCACTATGAAACTGTCTCACTTATTATATATACTTACTTCATATGCTACATTTTATGCTTTTGACTTAAATCTCACTTCATTAATATAAATATGTCATATCCTACTCCCTTTTCTGCTACATCCATGAAATATGTTCACTGACTCCCTAGTTTACAAACTATGTCTTGTTTCATGAAGTGTTTCTTTTTTGACAATCCAGTGTTTCTCTTTTTTTCCACCTAGTCAAGCTACCCATTTTGACTCCAGATTTTATCCCAATTGCATGCACAATGATCAGTGAGCAACATATCTGCTTGTTTCATGGATTTTCTTTCCTTTGTCCCTAAATGTTTGTGGGTTTTGGTTTGTTTTTAAATAACAATAAATTTCCTCGTTTTTCCTCCTTAACTTTTGTGAATTTTAGAGAATTTAATGTATACATCTTTTCAGATTAAATTACCTTTTGTTTGTTTGTTTCAAGAGAGCAGTTGTTTTTCCTTATTTCTAGGTTTTGTGGTAATTGTATTTACTTTGTTCCAACAATCCCACTCCATTTGTACTTACTTTTTTTCTTTTTCGCCCTTCCTTTTATTTATAACTCAGTAAGTTAATTTATATTTTCTTTCCTCAACATGAGTTGTAGATTTTTTCCCTGAAACATAGCAGATTATGACTGTCTACAAAGCTACAGAGAATGAAAATTTATTTCCCAGCAATCATTAACTGCTTAGCCTGTCAATGAACAATAGGAACTCAGTAGCTACCCCCATGTACATAAACAAATACTGATATATCTAATTGCATACATATCTTTTACAGATAGAGACAGTAATGAGTTTAAAAGTACAATGATCATGCCTAGAATTCACTATTTCACAGAATTCTTTGCTAACCTCTTGGTCTTATCTTCTTTTCACAACTAATATTGTTTTATTTGTTTACATTCCAGTCATTGCCCTCCAGGTTTCCCCTCCCACAGTTCCACATCCCACTCCTCCAGTCCCTTGAAGGTGTTCTATCCCACCAGGCCACCCCCTTCTCTGGGACCTTAAGTCACTCAATGATTAAGCCCATCTTCTACCACTGAGGCATGACTAGGCAGACCACTACTACATTAATGACTCAAAGCAGCCCTTATATGCTCCTAGTTGATGGCTTAGTCTCTGAGCTTCCTGGAGTCTGGGTAAATTGAGATGGCTGGTCTTCCTATGGAGTCACTCTCCCCTTCAGCTTCTTCAATCTTTCCCCTATTTCAACCATATACTTCAGTATAATCTTTGACTTCAGTTTAATCTTTGGGTGTGAGTATCTGTTTCAGTCAGCTGCTTGTTGGGCCTCTCAGGAGACAGACATGCTAGGCTCATGTCTGTAAGCACATCATAGTATCAGAAATAGTGTCAGGCCTTGGTGCCCTCCCATGAGATGGTTCTCAAGTTTGGTTGGTAATTTGACTGCATTTCCTTCAGTCTTCTCTCCATTTTTGTCCCAGAAGTTTTTTTAGACAAGAATAGTTCTGGGCCAGAAAATTTCACTGTGGGTTAATAACTCTGTCCCTCAACTTGAGGCCCTGTCTGTCTACAGACTCTTCATGTTCTCTCTCCCCAATGTCGAGCATTTTGGCTAAGGTCACTACCACTGAGTACTTAGAGTCTCTCATCTCCCTCACCTCTGGTAATTTCTAGAGGGTCCTTCCACCCATCCCCACCCTGATGCTGCTTATCTTCATTCATTCTCTTGGCCTTCTGGGCTTCTCTCATGCGATACCCCACCTCATACCTGATCCTATTCCACTTTTCCCTTCCCCTTCCCCAGGTCTCCCCTTCCATCTGCTCTTGTGATTATTTCTTTTCCCCTTTTAAGTAGAACTGAAAAATCCCTGCTTGGGCCTTTCAGCTTGTTACACTTCTTATAGTCTGTGAGTTGTATCCTAGATATTCTGTACTTTTTGGCTAATGTCTACTTATCACTGAGTACATACCATACATGTTGTTTTGGGTTTGAGTTACCTCACTCAGGATAATGTTTTCTAGTTCCATCCATTTGACTGCAAAATTCATGATGTCCTTGTTTTTAATAGCTGAATAGCATTCCATTGTGTAAATGAACCACACTTTCTGTATTCATTCTTCAGTTGAGGGACACCTGGGTTGTTTTCAGATTCTGTCTATTACAAATAAGGCTGGTATGAACATAGTGGAGCACATGTCCATAAGGGGCATCTTTTGGGTATAAGCCCAAGAGTGGTATAGGTGGGTCTTCAGGTATGTCTGTTTGCAATTTTCTAAGAAACCGCCAGATTGAATTCCAGAGTAGTCATACCAGTTTGCAATCCCACCAGCAATCAAGGATTAGCCCAGAATCTTGGAGTATGTCAGTAGCATGAGAGCTGAATGGAAGTAACCACCCATTTAGCAAAACATAGATTAAAACAGATGGTATATTAAGTTATAATCTTACAAGAGAACAGCCAAAGCTCATGGTCTCGGGATTTGTATTTAAAAAAAAAAGTAAAAGGAATGTATTGTTTTTACTTAGAATTATGAGGCATCCTAACATGCACATAATTATGTCAATAAATCAAACATTTCACAGCTTTTATCTAGATTTATTGTTTGTATATTAACTGATGTTTTAACTATTAAGCTATTAGAAATCAGAAATGAACAGAGGGTAAGAAAGTAATAAGAGTGTCTTATGAAAGGAATGAGTCTGAACATCAAAAAAATTGCTCTGTGTAGGTTTTTCTATAAAAAAATGTTGCCTGATAGATATTAAGGGTGGGGTGACAGGCATGGGGAGTGGGGAGGCAACAAGGGTTTGTTCTTGTTGTTTTTGCTGGTTTGTTTGTTAGTATTTTGGAGGGAAAAACTGGGAAAGAGAAATTTACATGAAAATATAGAAAATATCTAAAATAAAAAAGAAAGAAAGAAAGGAAGGAAGGAAGGAAGAAAGAAAGAAAGAAAGAAAGAAAGAAAGAAAGAAAGAGAGAGAGAGAGAGAGAGAAAGAGAGAGAAAAAGTTAATGGGGGTATAACAGCAGGTTTTGAGAATGTTTTATCATAGGAGAGGGATCAGACACAGGGTTTAACCATAAATAATGTAAAAGTTAAACTGTTATCGTAATGGGCACTTCTGTTTGGTTTTTCATGGATGCTTTGCATCCCCTTAACAGAACAGGGATTTCCATAGGAAATCCATGAAATATAGGCTACAGGAAATTGGCAGCATTACTAATAGGTTTCATGAAGGTAGTGGGAAAAAATGACTGCTGGTCCCATCAGGTGTTGGCCACTGACAATTCCAACAAAGCTTACCAAACATGAACCCAGTGATGATCTAGACAGGAACAGCCATATTCATCATGAACTATATTATTTCTATAGCCCTATTTTCCCCTACAGGAGCATGACTGAGGTCATGACTATGAGTTGAGAGGCGGAACAAATGTCCTCTAAACTTAGGAGATTTTTTTTTTCTGACATGGCATAAAAACTCACAGGTAAAATGAAAGTGAATACATAACCTCCTCTCATCAGTCTCCAAGATGAGATTGATATATTTAGTAATGGTTCTTGATAAGCAAGACACTAATAAGGCTAAATGTTGGTTGGCTTGTTGAGTAACCCCTGATTGGTCCCAAGTTATTGCCTTAAATATAGGATGGTATATTCTTGCCAGGAAATGTGATTATAAAGCTTAATTTTGAAGAATCATATAAATTGTATTGGTGCACAGAACACTGTTCAGATTGTGTTCACTGGGCAGGAACTAAGGAGTACATAATATTTGCCTAAGTTGACATCTAGATACAATCTCTGCCAAAAGAAAAAAATAAAGAAAAAAGAAAAAAGATCAGGTTATATCACAAGGATGGATAAGGTATTGAAATTCTTTGTTATATATATATGGAGTTATACAAAGCGATGTCAAGACCAGAAATCTTGCAGAGTGAAGTTGGGTAAGAGGAAAAATTAAATGAGAATTGGTATGAGAGAGTGAAAGGAGAGACTCACAAGGTTATGTTGGAAAGAAGTAGATAGATCAAATATTGTATCCAGGCCTAGGAGCAAAGTATCTTGGATTTCTTCTGCCTGGAAATGGAAAAAGAACAACAGCAGAAGGAAGAAGATTATCATTCAGGAAAAGCGAAGTTAGGACAGGAATCTAAGTCACAAGTGTTAGCATTCCTTCTAGGCTCCAGCCTAATTACCTAGCAATATCCAGGTATGTCTGGCTTACTATAAAAGTTGTTTGCCCTCTTCTCTTTCTCTTGTATACTCTCTGTCCCTTCTCTCCCTGACCCATTTCTCCCCTTTTCCCTGCTGCCTCTGTCTCCATGTGTTCCTGGCCAGCTTCTCCTTCTCCTTCTCCTTCTCCTTCTTCCCCTTCCTCTTCCTCTTCCTCTTCTTCCTCTTCCTCTTCCTCTTCCTCTTCCTCTTCCTCTTCTTCTTCTTCTTCTTCTTCTTCTTCTTCTTCTTCTTCTTCTTCTTCTTCTTCTTCTTCTTCTTCTTCTTCTTCTTCTTCTCTTGTCTGTTTCTGCTGTTCTACCTCTTTGTTCAATCAAGGAAACATGTGAATTTGTTTATTCATTACTGTTAGGGGTGCCCGGTAGCTAAAGTAATTTCTCATTTAAGATGTTTAATCCTATGGGTATTTGACTAACATCGTTATGTCAGTTTACAGATACCACACACTCCAACCTTCTTCTCTACAAATCTAGGAGACAAAGTCAGCATTGCTTGCTGGTCAGGTTATTATCAGTATAAAACAGAAAAATCTACTAAGCTCCCAATGTACAATACATTTAACTTGGAAGAGTGAATCCCTTCAAAGTTCACTACCAGTGGACAGGTTGTACTTCCATATCCCAAAGCCTAGAGTCTGAAATTGTTACTTATGACTATCTGTACTATTGGAGTAAACCTCCATCAGTGAGACAAGTCATAAAATAAGCCACTCAGAGACACAGGAAGAAACTGAACTGCAGATGCTTTTGGACTGTTGTAGAGTACATTGATTTAAAACATCTCAGATGCAACCTAGCTTAAAGTTACTGTAAAGTTGTAGCATAAGCAACAACACAACTCGGCATCCTTGTCTTCTGCTTTAGTAGTACAGAAATAAATATTCTGCTCAATGTTCCATGAGCAAATAGGTCACTGCACACTAGACCTCTGTATTGGATCAATAATTGGGAACATAGAGAAAAATGAAGGCACTTTCAACATGAGAAATGGGACTCTCTTAACACAGAAATATAGATTGTACATTATATCCATTTTGTATCTGTTAACTGGCTTGAATAATATTGTATCAGATGGTCAGAAAAGTTTATGCTATATGTTAGTAAGATTCTGCATATTCCCTGGAAGACAGTGCTCATCTGTCAAAAAAAAAAAACTTAATATTGCATTCTCCCATTTTGATTCTGAAATCTCATTAAAAGAAAACAATATATTGGCCAAAAATTAGTATATAATTCAAAAGATTTTAATCTATATAACCAGTCAGATTTTTAGAAATAAAATTTAGCCCTCTTCCTCCTAGATTATTTGAGAATATTTGCATAGTAAATATAAGAATAATTTGAAGCTACTGTCATGTAATCAATGTCTCCTCTTTTGGTCACTGTGAAAATTAAAAAAAATTCTTGACTTGTTTATTCACCTACTCTCAACTCTCCCTTCTACTAGTACTTCCAATATTGTATTTCCCCACATTCTGTTTTCTAAAACATTTTAGTTTACAGACTTGCTGTGCAACATGAATGCATTAAGCATATACATAATGCTATGTGATGATTGTACAGAATCTGGAAAATTCCAGTCTTGTATTTGAGGGACAAGGAGCATCATGATTCCATCCTTTTGTTTCCCTTGACATGTCTGGAGCAGCTTGTATGGACTGATGTACTGTGGATAAGCACTAATAATTTGGAGTCACTCTGTTAATTCCTTGGATTTAGGATATAAATATATACAGATAATATTTATGCAAAGATATCCTCTCCTCTCCCTCCCCAGTTAAACTACCTACACCAGCTTGGCTACACACAACTAAGGTTTCTAGAACCTACCTTAGTAATTTGTAAAGCTGGTGACCACATATTTAAAATGAGAGCTTTAGAAGACATTATAGCATCACATCATGACACAAGACATGAAGGTGCTGTTATCTATATAGTAGCTTCCAGAATTTAGTCTTTCTTGAGTTATCTTTAGATGTATCTTTATACTGTATGAATCACATATATAGTTTATCTAAGATTACTCAAACAGAAGAGTCTGCTCTTGAGCAAATTTTCAGACAGTTTGTCATATCTGTACTATTGGGCCAAAGAGGAGATTTAGAAGCAGAGAGGTTACAGTTACAATTCTCTTCAAAAGTCCCAAAGGCTCTCAAAGCCCAGAAGAACTGAAAATAAAACATTTGTGGGTAATGACACTAGGAGGAGCAGTTGGTGCTGCTCAGTCCTACTCCCTGAACCATAGAGAAGTTTTTGTTATAAGTTGTATCACTGTGTCAACAGCTCTGATGCTGTAGACAATGGTAAGTGGCAATGTCTTCAGGCTGCAAGCTGCTAATAATGAGAGTAAAATCTGTTCCATATCCACTGCCACTGAATCTTGATGGGACTCCTGTTTGAAGTTTGGTTGCCTTATAGATCAATAGTTTAGGAGCATTCCCTGATTTTTGTTGCTACCAGGCTAACCAACCATTGATGTTCTGACTGGCATGGCAAGTGATAGTGAGTCTGTCTCCAAGAGATGCAGACAAAATGGATGGAGACTGGGTCATCTGGATGTCACATCTCACACCTGAGGTTTGAAACATACAACAAACATACAGTGTTGAACACTGTAATATAATATCCATGAAAATTCAAGAAGCACTCACTATCCTGGTTGCAAAGTTCACTGCTTCTGTCTCCCTTACCTGAAAACCAGAGCAGCAGCAGCCCCAGGAACTCAGAAAGAACTCTCATGTTGATGCTGTATCCTCACTAAGAGTTACTTCTGAACATCATATCAACATCCTTTAAATATATCCTTAAAACAGTGGCCTGTGCTCTGGGCACATGCAAATTAGCAGAAGGGTGTAGGGTTGGGGTCAGCTACAGCATTGAATGGGCTCTTCTCAGAGCCTTGGCATAAACACCAGAGTCAGCAGGCATCCAAGACAGAGTACTACTAGATATTTGTCTTCAGATAACATTGTCTTTTCTGTGAGTCAAAGATCAATGTCAGAGTAGGAATGTGTAAGAGGTGACTTTGTTTTTTTAATCACCCTGTATACTTCTTTATGTCTTTCTGTAGTAATTCTTTTTAAGCATGGTAACCTTCTGAAGTAATCCCAGAAATTTAAAGAAGCTATATTTATCCATTTCGTTTTTTATTTAAAAAAAAGAAAGTTATAAACTTTATAATATAAATCCTTTAGATCAATAACAACTTCAAAATCCAAAATTAACTAGAACCAAAGTCTATACAACTTAGTGAAACCCTATACATATGGAATGGAAGCTGTGAAGTTTCACATCATATTTTATACTTTCAAATGTATTTTATGCACTCTTCCATAACCAAAACCAAAATATCCATGACAAAATTGAAAAAAAAACCCAGTTCTATTTCCTCTTTCATGACCTCTAGGTCACTCGTTTTATTTGTGGCTATTTATATCACTGATCACAAAAATGCTCTTTGCTCTGAACCCTGATACTCTTGAAATGAACATGAACAACACTTAAACTAATTGATTGTTAAGTATTGCCTTTATTAAGGGGTGGGTCTTTCTTCTCCTTCTAAGCAATCTTATATTGCTCCATCTATCAGTTTTCTGGGAAGTTCTTATTTGGTTTGATTTAGTTTGGATTTATTTATTTATTTATTTATTTATTTATTTATTTATTTATTTCCCAAATGCTGCCTCCCTCCTGGTATCCTCCTCAGAGATTCTCTCCCTCTACCCCCTCTGCTTCTTCTCTGAGAGGATGGGCCTCCTGTGGGTATCCCCTAATGATTGCAAATCAAGTCTCTGAATGATTAGGGACATCCTCTTCCACTGAGGACAAACACAGTATCCTTGTTTGGGAATTGATACCACAGTCAGGCTACAAGTTTTGGAACATCCTCCACTCCAGTTCTTGAGGGACCCACATGTAAACTGATCTTAATATCTGTTACACATGTGCCATGGCATTGGTCAAGCCCATGTATACTCCTTGGTAGTTCAATCACTGAGAGCTTCCAGAGGTCCAGCATAGTTGACTGTGTTAGTCCTCCTGTGGGGTTCCCATCCTTTTCAGGGTTTTCAATCCTTCTCCCAACTCTTCCATAAGAGTCCATGACCTTCATCCAATGTTTGACTGGGGGTAACTGCATTTGTTTTAGTCAGCTGATGGGTAGAGCCTCTCAGAAGACATTTATGATAGGCTCCAGTCTGTAAGAATTACAGAGCATCATTAATAATGTCAGCGATTTCTTCTTGGGCCTATTATGGTTGGCCATTCCTTCAGTCTCTGCTCCATCTTTTTTCCCTGTATTTCTTTTAAATAGGGTTTAAGTTTTGTGGGTGGGTTGGTTTCCTTATCCCTCTACTCGTGTCCTGCCTAGCTACAGAAAGAAGTCTCTTGAGTTTCATGTCCCTATTGGTAAGCATCTCAGCTAAGGTCACCTTCATTGACTTCTGGGAACTTCCCCCATCCCAGGTCTCTGGGACTTCCTAGATTCTCCCCTCCAACTACACCCCACAGCCCCTGCATATTTCCATTCATTCTTCCCTCCCTCTGGACTTCTCTCATGTCTCTTCCCACACAAAATCTTGACGACCTACTCCTCCCCCCTCCACTTTCTGATTCAGTTCCTTCTATCCTTCTGTCTCCTCTGACTATTTTGTTCTCCACTATCTATTGTTTACATAAATCTGTGTCTGATCTTCACTGCATGCTCAGGCTTTTTTCTACCTCATGCTTTACTAGGCCGCTCTGCTCAGAAAGAATGATCTTCTCCCTGCTGTTGACTAATCTGTACCAATCCATCTAGCAAAGTAGCATTTAGCATATATGTGTGTGTATGTGTGTGTGTGTGTGTGTGTGTGTGTGTAGTGTATCTTGATCATATATGCAATGTATCTTGATCCTGTTCACTTTAATTAAAACACCTCATTATTGTCCTTTGGGTCAACTGTCATTAAGCTCTTTTTAACTTCTTCCTTTAAATCTTAGATTATATTATCCAAGGCCCTTGTTCCAAACAAAGAACATTCACTGCCTCCAAACACACACCAACAACTGTCTGTGCACTTCATGTCCTCTACATTCACCCTGACTCCATCCAGTTAGTGCTTCCTCTTGGAATGCTGACTGATCTTGTTCATTGGCCCTGCTGCAAAAGATGCATACAGGTATCATGACTTATCTAAGTTCCCGAATGCAACAGGCATGTCATATCAAGAAGATACCATTTCACCACACTCTTGCCAGTCATCTGGCTTTACATTACTTCAGTCCCCTCCTGTGTAATTTGTAGGTCTTAACTTTTGCAAGTGATGATCCCATCATCACTAAGTCTTACTAATTTCTTAAGCTTTCAATAGCTCTCTTTAGAAGAGTATAAATATGTAGTTATTGTGTGTGGCATTTTACATGCAATCTAAATTTTCAATACACATGTAAAACTATCTTAATGATATGTAAAACAATAGCAAAATATTCTACTTTGTGGAAATATGCTATATGATAAAAAGCAATGAACTTTATATGCTATAAAGTTTATAATATCAAGTTATAAGTTCTGTACATCTGTTATAAGTCTGCCTATTGTTTATAAACGTGTCTACATGGGTTCAGTGCACTGCAGAAATCCAGAAGAAGGAATATACTATGTAAATAGAAAAAACACAAAGCTAAGCAAAGACTCTGATATTCCCTGATATATTTAACAATAGAAGTAATTATGAAGTTGTGATATTTTCTCTTAATTGGATTAACTCTTAGTTTTTTATTTTACTGTCACATTTTCCATGAATTCATTCCTTTTGGCTTTCAGTGAATTTTGCAAAGTAAGCCACAAGGTTACATTAGCTATACATTTGTATAATATAAGAAGTTATTACTTATATTAGTTTTATTACTGTTACTCATTTAATAAGAACTATTCCCATTCACTATCATATGAAACAGGAAAATGCTTGATACATTTAATTTAAAATTTCTATCTTGATGGCAAAACTATTTGCAAACAGATATACAAATTTCTCAGTTTCATATGAGACTATTTACAGTGGTTTAATTAAATTTTTCTCTACAATTTTCAATGCCTGTAATTAAAAAAAACTTATTTCAATCATATTTGTCCATCTTGCTGCAGAGCAATGGCAACAATTCACAGCTCAGACCACATTACTGTTGTGGATTGCCTTAGTGCTATTTGTATTTTGATGCTTATCTTACCCCTGTTGAGTTGTGGATCACATACTCAGGTGATTCCATGTGAACCTGCTCATCACTTTAATTTTCTTTATAAATGTTGCTGTGGTCATGGTATCTATTTACACCAACAAAACACTGACTACAACAATGAGGAACTCTCTGATTTGGTTTCCGATGATTTTTTTCTCCCATGCCACCAAGATTTGCTCTCATCATCATCCTTGGCATTTTTCCTTTAAGTTCTTACTTGCCCTATTACCCATATTTCCAGCAGAGGGCAATACATTTATCTAGATAGAGTCATCACCCTTAGGACTAACAAGTACACTAAATGAGAAAGAGAAAGAAGTTCTTGGGCACTTGATCCACTTAGAATTCATAAATTCCTCCAGACCTTTGTCTACTTCTGTTAGGCTGGTCTAATCATATTTTGTTGACACATCTTTTGGAAGCTGGTGACCATAAAATTCACTGTTTTAGAGAGGGAAAATAGCTTCTCCCAGATGCTCACTTCTGTTTATAAAAATAGCCATGGCTCAGGAAGATTAGAAGCCCAAGGTCCTCTTAAAATGAGCTTGAGTCCAAATGTTAGATCCATAATAGACAATACAAAATCAATATCTATTGTCCTTTCTGTTTCCCAAATGAGTGGTTTTAGTATGTGACTTCTGTGGAAATATCCTTAAAAATACCTGAGTTCCAGATCACATACTTGCACAATTATGTTCTTAGAGCATTGAGGACTCAAGGTCATTTGATAGACTGGGATGAATGAGCAAAGCCTTACCTGAGGAGTCACCAGATCTAGAGAAAGATCTGGAGCCTTAAGTGTTCAAATGTTCATTCCATTCATCAGTAATGTATATCTTGGAAAAATAAATCCCACATACATCACAGTGGAACTTCTCTTTAGCTCATAGGAAGCCTAATTGGAAAAAAAGGAGAAAAAAAAAGCCCAAAGGCATATGCCCTCCAGGAGGATGCAACACTATAGAAAACAAGGAAACAAACAAAACAAAAAACAAACCAAAAACAAAACAAAACCTCCAGAGACTTGGGTTTTTACCAAATTAAATAAAACGTGAAATGACCACATGTGTTTATGAGCTAAAAACATTGAAACCTATATTCTGTTGTTGGCATATTTAGTCCTCAGAAACCACAAATAACTCAGACTTGTTTTCAAGAGAATAAACTTAGGAAATATGTTTGTAGTCAGAGATACAGATCAGACAACAAGATGGGTTGGCTTGTGTAAATTGTCAATTTGCTGCGACAAAGTGTTGTGGGTGACAAGAGGGGAGGCTCCAAGCTCAATCCTAGCTTCCTGTTCTTCAAAGATATATATTCAACCTGAATTCTGGAATAGCAGTTGTCCTCAGTGGCAGATAGTGGGACTTCTTATTCTCTAAAAGACAGCATCATGAATGCTGAAGATGTATTTTGCTACTGTTGGCAGAAGGACAGAATTTCATTCATACAGTTCCACAAAACTGAACAAAAACATCTATCTGCTTCTCAGGACCCAGCTGCTTCTCCTGCATAAGGTGTAATATGGTCAGACATTTGACTTAAATGTGACAGAATATCCCAGTATTTCTGCAATGGAAACAGGGATGAATTTCACTCAAGGCCTTAAGGATCCCTTTTCTGCAAAAAGAAGAGAACATGTGTAGATGGAAATAATAGAAAAAGACAAGTAGATGCTCTGTCTTCGTAGCATCCTGTACAGAGGGATATTTGAGAAATGTGGTTCAGATATCCTGACCCAGGCATTTATCCTGGGAAGGACGTCATTGAGATTTTGAGAATATATACCAGGATTTAGAAATTTGCATATTCATAAAACTTAGGGAGGATAAATTGCTCTGTTGAAGAATAGTCCTAAATCAGAGACTCTCTGTGTCCACAAAGTGGCAAGGAGTGACTAAACAATGAAAGCAATGAAAGTAGACTTTTCTGTCACATCTTCATGGATAGGGAATATTGGGAGTAATTTACTGCACATTTGTGGAATTTATAGCACTGTAGAAATGGGTTGCCTACCAAACAACACTAGTTTAAGAATGTTACAAATAATTTAAATTTTGAACATGGATCTTCATTCTACTACCCAAAATATAGATTGAGAACATTCTATAATCTATTCTTTAAATTTTAGTATCTGGAGATACACACATACATACATATATTCATGTACAGATGTCCCAAACTATATTTCTACATATAAGAATTCAACTAAAATATAAAACATATTCCAAGACATTATATCTTCATTTCACATTCAGAGCTTCCAACTATACAATGATTCAATGGGATGATTAAAAAATATTCCAAGGCATTGTGTGTTCAATACATTTGTTTTTCAGATTTTAAATGTTTACCCATCCCTGCATTATAGTTTCTAGTGCCAGAGTTTTTACTTGACACTGAGGTGTATGTAGCTGCAGCAACAAAGACAATACCAGGTATCCAGGTGACCACCTAGCAAACACCAATACCACACATGGTACCACAGTCACTAAGATGCATTAAATAGTCTACAACATGGTATAGAGTATATGCAATACCATTATATTATAAAGTTTTGTCACAAGTGGCCAAATATAAGTTCTAATCATGTTTATGCTTACAGATCTACAAAGATTAGGCAGATTAACTGTACTAAGCTTATACTATTTCGTATCTATATGGTTTATATACTAACTCAAATGTGGCTTGAATGTTTTTGTTGGATGCAATAAATACTCTTCATCATTAACATTTACAACTATGCTTAATACATTATTATCAATATTTCCTAACTGATTTAAAAGCATAGGGTTCTTTCTTTGAAAAATTCTAGGTCATATAGAGCTCTGGATGGTCTCAAACTTATAGTGGAAGATGATCTTGAATTTCTGACATCACTCTCAAGAACTGGGACTACAGTTTTGCTCAAAATACCTAGGTCATACAGTGCTTGGGGCTATAATCCAGGGGCATTTTGGTAATACCAAATGTAGGAAGGAAGTCCATAATTAAACTGCATCCCAGCACAGTGTTTTCTTACTTCTTAGTAGTAATAATTAGACTGCACATGTGTGTGTTTGTTCATATATTTATCTGTGATAGCTTATGCAGAATTTTTCTCAATGCTGCTGATCATTTTCAAGAAGAAACAGTCTCAAGTATGGCCCCTTAGGTTTTGTTGAGCATATTATAATTCGCTGTTAATTACTGTCCACATTTTTCTGGAGTCCATCTGAGTAAAGATCCAACTCTACCCTCATTTTAGTAATCCCTCCAGCTGGAGGAACCAATAATATTTATCACTTGACATGGGACTGCCAATTACTGTAACACAAGGGACAAGGAACAAGAGATGATACTAGTTTCTTATTCACTTGGCATCCAATTCTTCTATTCCCTTCAGAATCAGTGTGACACTTGTTTGCTTTTGTAGTCACCTATTGTTCTCCAGTTCAGAGCTGATACAGGTGTTGGATTGCATAACCTTATTAATATCCAAAATCTCCAGCCTGATCTCAAACCACCAATATAGGCAGTGAAAAGATCAGTAAGCTATGGCATTTCATTGGCTATTGAGAAGTCTCTTTTACCATTTTTTTTCCTGAATATTTCTTATGGTATGAATTTATGCAACTGAAATACTGAGGTACTATACCACATCACCTCTATATTTGGTACCATAAAAATTAACTATGCGTCAAATTGAGTGTGTGTTTCATATCTACTGTGCTTCTTGTCTCCTTTGTGGGAAATATCTGAGGGCTTGTACTGTCTTCATACTAAATGAATGCCACTTTACTGTACAGTTTCTCTTTATCCTTCAGGAGTGAATGTGTATACCACACCCCATGACCATAGCTCACTGTATTAGAATTAAGGAAATTCTCTTATTGACAATATGTTTTTCTTTTGAGGAATCTCATCATTTCACACACTTCTATGGAAATACATTGTGGATGCAATGGATGTTTAACCAGCAGTCCAATAATTAGATTGTAGATGGAATGTCGTGTTATTTGATTTAAGTCAATGAACTATAATGGAAGACAGGCTTCCACTGCAGTGTGAAAGGAACTGATGTGGGGTGTCCAAAGTCTTACACATGTCTCTCCATTGTATCATGCCTTGTGTCCAATAATAACTATAGATTATTTTGAGAATACTTCACAAAGAAGGTGAAGGGAGAGGTTGACAGTTGAAAAAGCCCAGATATTGTCAATCTAAAAGTGAATCAGATATGCTGCAAGAGAAATATTACTTACCAGGGATTTAGAAATAATAAAAGATTCTCTGTTAACTCCCTCATGTGTGGGACAGGTTAAGCACACACAATCACTGCCTTCCATCAGAAGCATTCCTGTCCATGGGACCTGGGTAACAATGAATTCTTGTCTGTGTGTCTATCAAGAATAAATACACTCCATACAATTGCTGTAGAAGTGAATGTTCTGTACCATGCTTCTGTAAAACACATCAGAGAAGGTGAAATCAGTATGTGGTTGATGTAAGTTGTAAGAACATATAATAGAAAGGGCAGAAATTATACATGATTGTATGATTGTAAATCTTCTATAACCTACATAAATTTATAATTTTTAAAGGATAGTTTAGTATATATCAGCAACTAAGAGAACTCATTGTTCTTGAAGAGGACCTAGGTTCATTACCAGTATCCATATGGGGTCTTAAAACCACCCTAGTGTCCCAAGAAATCCAAATGATCAGCCCTGAAAATGTACATGGGAGTAACATTATATGGACTTATTAACATTTTATATTTTGGAATATTTATGTGTACAGAAATATATATTTCCTTTCAACAAAAAAGGTAATGAAAAGGAAACCATGAATTTAAAAGAGAGTAAATAGGAATATTTGTGAAGTCTTGGGGGAAGAAAAGAGAAAGAAATACCATAATTAAAATACAAACTCACAAAAAGAAGAGGAAAGCTGTAGCTGAATCATCTCAATAATATGTACAACCACCAACCAAAGACTGCACATGGAGGGGTCTGATTGTTCTGGCAGCAAGTGTATAGTAGAGGATTGCAAATTCGATCATCAATAGGAGGAGAGGACCTCGGCCCTGGGAAGGTTCTGTGCCCCAGTGTAGGGGAATGCCAGGGCCAATAAGTGGGAGAGGGTGGGGTGGCAGGCATGGGGAGGAGGGAGGCAACCGGGGTTTGTTTTTGTTGGTTTTGTTTGTTTCTTTGTTTTTTTGGAGGGGAAATTGGGAAAGGAGAAATTTACATGTAAATAAAGAAAGTATCTAATAAAAGAAAAAAAGAAAAAATAATATATACAGATACCTATGAAAGAACTATGTAATTATTCATTTACTTCCAAGAATTACTTCATAACTGAGAGTCTAGGCCATGAAGGGAAACATAATGAGGAAATTCTACATTCAACAAGACAGAAATCAAAATAAGTGCAACTCTTAGATTGGTGCTGTTCTTTTTAAGATGAGCATATTCTCCACAAATATAACTATATTGCCTCAATGATCTCATCCATCAATGGATCATAGGTCCTTAATGAGTCACTGACCTGACTACAGCTGCGTCTACCCTTTACTCTTTGCTGCTTTGCATATGCCCAGAGCACAGCCCACTGACTTGATGACTTCTTCATAGCCAGGTCACATCCTATGTTGGAGTCATCCTCACACATGTCACACACAGACATGAGTGCTTCTAATCTGATCCTGGGGTTCCTGCTACTCTGGTTTACAGGTAAGAAAGATTGAAAATATTGGAAAGCTATACAAATAGGTGTTGTTAGTGCTCCATGATCTCCATAAAAGTTGTCTTATATATAACAGGATAAATTGTGTGGGAATTAACTTTTAATTTTCCAATCGTAGGTGCAAGATGTGAAATCAAAATGACACAGTCTCCTGCCTCCCTAACTGCATCTCTGGGAGAAAGTGTCACAATTACATGCCAGGCAAGTCAGGACATAAACTGGTATTTATCATGGTATCAGCAGAAACCAGGAAAATCTCCCAAGCTCCTCATATATGGTGCAGATGCCTTGGAAGATGGGATCCCATCAAGGTTCAGTGGCAGTGGATCTGGCACACAGTATTCTCTCAACATCAACAGCCTGCAGCCTGAAGATGTTGCAAGCTATTACTGTCAACAGTATGAAAATACTCCTCCCACAGTGATTCAAGCCATGACATAAACCACTCAGGAAAAAGAACTGAGAGCACAAACTGACAAAATTCTCCTTTGTGATCTCCAGCTGCTGCAAATGTTTCCTCTTGCTAAGATATAAAGGTCAAGTGATGTTTTTGTATAGGGATCTGGCGAACTTTTCTATGTCCTAAATCTATGTCACAACCTGAGCTAGAATCAACTTCACATAGGTTACACACAGACATGAGTGCTCCTACTCAGATCCTGGGCTTGCTGCTGCTCTGGCAGTCAAACATACTGGGGACAGGTTATTCTTAGAATCAAGAGTCCATTTTTTAATTGAAAGTAAGACTTCCTGACCACATGATTCTCAGCTGTGGTGTCAGCTCTCATATGTATATATGCACAGAGGGAATAAGGTTGTCCTCCATTACGTGTTTGTTCATTTCTGAACTTACTAGGAAGGCAAGTGTCTCTTCTGCTTTTCTATTGCTGTGACAGGACTTCATGACCAAGGAAATTTATAAAAGAAAATATTTAATTTTGGCATTTCTGGTTTCAGATAATTAGCACATTTTTAACATGATAGTAAATGGGGCAGCAGACAGGGAGACAAGATTCTGGGGCAGTAACTGAGAACTTACATCTTTATCTGAAAGTAGGAAGCAGAATAAGCCAGATAGCTGATTGGGAATGACTTGAGCTTCTGAAACCTCAAACTCCTCCAACAAGGACACACCTCCAAATAATTTCTAAACAGTTCAAAACACTGGGGATCCAGGACTCAAATGTGGGAACCTATGGAGAATATGTTCATTTAAAGCCTCATAGAAAGTTCAATATACAAATATGCAAAATAGAACAGTATAGAGAAAGATAGAATCAAAGTTAGGCAGGTATATTGAGAGACAGCTTAACAAACTCGGAGTCTACTGCACCTGAGTTACAGAAACTTTACTTTCCAGCCAAAACACTTATTCACTAGAACCATAACTTCAACAAGCTGCCATTCATACCAGTCCTTAAATAGAGCAATGAAATCATCCCACCCTATGGCTTCATAGCCGCTTGTAGCATATCCAAATATACGTAGACAGATATAATGAAGTAGGAGTACTTTACCAATTCAGCCTAAAAATGACTTTGTGTAGTAAAAAATGTACTAAATGTAAGATTTCATGAAAAAATTATTATTTACAATTCTATGGATATGCATGACATATTATGCATGTGATTATACTCAGGTGAATCATGGAAAAAAGATGAGTGCACTGAACAAAGCCTATTAATCAAAACAAATAGTCATACATATTAGACCTTCTGCATCCAGTACCTTTCCTTCTGGATAAATTCTCTATTGAGGAAATTTCATGCAGGGACTATGGTTCTTATGCAGTGTATCTGTCCTTTTTCTTCACTTTGATTTTGAATAAAATCCTTTCCTACCTTACTAATTTGTAAGCTTCTCCAGTTCTTTAAGTAAGACACTAGGAACCTGAGGACCACAACAACAGACAAATCACAAGCAACATGAGTGGGGTAGTGTGATGAAGTAACAAAAATCAGACAAAGTGGTATTTGTTGCTGCTTAAAATTTAAATAAAACAAAAATTCATATTAAACATGAGGAGATGCCACATACAGATTCCTACTTTAGGTTTTTTAAGTTACCATTCATAGCAGACAAAAAAGAAAAAAGTAAAAGTCACATAAAACAGGCCCCATTTCACCTTATGCACTACTTTTTTTTTCTAGCCAGACTTCAAACAAGATACTAAAATAAAAAGCTGTTTTCCTCATTATCTTGTCTGTCTGTTAGAATCAGCCTAACTGTCCACCAACTGATGAATAGATTGAACCATCAAAGTTAGGTATATATGGAAAGTAGTATACAATCTAACTTGAGAATGTAATCACAAATTTGCAGGAAAAGATCACCTTATACTGTACAATGTTAAATATCGAAACATGATCTCAGCATAAAAAACCTCACATTCTCCTCTTATATGGAATATAGTCAATAATATATGTACATATTTAAACATATATTTCTAGTTCCCCTATATTTTCATAGGTACATTTTGTGATAAGTATTTTATAATTTTCATAAGATTTTCCTTCATTTTAAAAATTATTTAAAATTAAAATATAACTATATCAAGTGTTCTCTGTGATATTTACATTTCATGGTATCAGAACATGCTATGTAAGCTTCCAAGGAAGGAAAACTAAAAGTCTTACTAAATTATGATACCTATGAAGTAAAACAATGTCCAAAATAATGTGTCTAAGTGTATGTACAAGTATACATACCTCGGCGGTAACTATTATCATTTTAATTGCACTAAGGCCTACTAAATGAGAGATAAATCATATCTGGTAGTAGAAACCTTTCCAACTACCTGGAAGCAGTAAGGTCATGACCTTATAAAACATAACAACACCCATTTAACTAAACCAGAATAATCTCTAACCACATTTTAAATATTTTTCCTAATATCCACATCATCTCTTGTCAAAGAAGTATCTCCTTTAACTTTTAACACGGTAATTGTTCTCTAAAGAATGAAATTATTATTTTTTAATTATAAGAGATTTTACTAGGTATGAACGATAAATGAATGTGATTTGTAACAGTTGTTACTTGCAGGGGTGGATTATTATTATTATTATTATTATTATTTTAGTTAGATACTTCATTTACATTTCAAATGTTCTCCCCTTTCCTGGTTTCCCCTCTGGAAAAAACCCCTATTCCCTCCCTGCTCCCCCTGTTCACCAACCCACCTTCTCCACCTTACTGGCCCTGGCATTCCCCTACACTGGGGCATAGAGCCTTCACTGGACCAAGGGCCTCTCCTCTCACTGATGACTGACTAGGCCATCTTCTGCTATATACACAGCTGGAGCCATGTGTATTCTTTTGTTGGTGGCTTAGTCCTGGGAGCTCTGATGGTATTGGTTATTCTTATGATTTCTGCTGAATTGCCAGTCTGTGTACCAGGGTACAGCCAACAAAGAATCATTAGTCTTGCTGGTGGGAGTGAAAGGTCTCCTGGGACTTGAGTGTGGCCAGTATGACCAAAATATTAAAGTTCTCTGAGTTACAGCCAGAGCTGTACAGTATAGACTGCTAGGCCTCTCCAGTGGCCAGCACTGCCCAAGAGTTGGTGTCAGGTGGCTAAATGCACCAGGCAGCTATGAGCTAAACTTGAAGTAGCTGCTGTCAAATAAACTCACTTGGTTTGCTGGTTGAGGTCAAGGTCCAGCAACAAATCCTTGAGGAGAGAAAACTCTCCCCTGGAGTGTTACTGATCAATAAGACAAGCATCCTCAGATGATTTTTTGGTGAAATAGCTCGTGCCCTTTATTTCTTGAGGACAGGGACCTCATAATCATTTTGGGGGTGTAGTGGGATCTAGGTGTAGAACTTACCATTGGCTCAGTCTGAGAAGATGGGGAGTCCAAACTTCACAAACATGGGGAAGCACTTCAGGTATCCCTACATGAGTGATATTCATGGTCCTTCTGAGGAGGTATCATGGTCATATGTTCCGGGCCAGGAACCTGTTTGAGAGCTTGTTCCAACTCCCGCCACTCTCAATTTTGAGTTTATCAGGGTTTAGTGCAACCTTACCAGTTCTTCTGTCTGGTGGCATGGTTTACTGCCACAGAGTAGAGGTCATTGCTGCCTGTTAGATGCTTCTCCAATTTTTATGGTGAAGAAATTAAACTGTTGTTTAAATTTACCAAAGAGATGCAATGGACCCAAGAGGTTCCCACGGCCCAACAGGGAGGACATTATCTAAAATACCTCAAAAAGGGGAGATGGAAACTGTAGAGACCATATCCAGTGGATAGGTATGGCCCCCAGTTGAGGGATGGAGCCAAACTTCCACCTCAAAAAATTAATCCAGAATTCCTCTTGTCAAAAGAAAATGCAAGGACAAAATGTGGAGTAGAAACTGAAGGAAAGGCCATCCAGAAACTGTCCCACCTAGGAATCTATCCCATCTGTTGACACCAAACCAGATACTATTGCTGATGTCAAGAAGTACTTACTGACAGGGGACCTGTATAGCTGACTCCTAAAGAGGCTTTGCCAGACTCAGAAAAATACAGATGAGAATGAAAACAGCCAAATATTAGACTGAGTGTGGCAACCCCAATGGAGAAGTTAAGGCAAGGACTGTAGGAGCTGAAGGGATTTGCAACTTCATAGGAAAAACAACAATATCAACTAACCAGACTCCTCAGAGCTCCCAAGAACTAAATCACCAACCAAAAAATACACAGTGAGTACCCATGGCTCCAACTGGATATGTAGCAGAGAATTGCCTTGTCTGACATCACTGGGAGGGGAGCCCATTGGTCCTTTGAAGGCTTGATGACCCAAGATAGGTCATGCTTCCTATTGAAGCATGTTATTGATTCAATATCTTACCGTGTTAAGAATAGCTAAGCTGCCAATAAGTGAGAAGAAACCCAATAGTCTTAGTTGGAAATGCTGCAGAGCCTTCGAAGAAGGGGCTAAGGAAGGCTTAGTCACTGCCACCAGACAACTCTCTTGTGTGAAGAGGGTCCAGTGCAGGGTAAAGATTGACATAAAGCCCTTTGCCAGATTTCGCCCAGAAGTTATTTCTGCACAGACAATCCATGAACTGGCTGCAGTGTTTTCTAGAAGGACTCTGAAGGTTATTAGGTTGCATGTTGGCTGGGATCTAGATCATTCTGAGATGTTCTGGCTTCTCCTGTTGTAACTCTTCTTTTGCAGTAGCTTACTTCTTTGTGGGATTTAAAGTTGGTATTGCCACTTCTCATTTCTCTCATATGTAATTTTACTTGGCCCCTCACAATTCAGTAGAGATCATGCAATTCAGATTACCTGCAGACATTTGTCTTGTTCAGCCACCACCCCTACCTCCCTCTCTTTCTCTCTTTGTATTTCACTGTCCTCTTAAACTATTACTGTTAGTCGTGGCCCCATGTTATGAAGGCATTTTCTCAATTCAGAAATTAAATTAAGAAACTATGAAAACAATCTACTGTTCTGTATATAGCCTTGATTTATGAAGGCACTTTCTCAATTGATGTTCCCTCTTCTCAGATGACTTTACCTTGACTCAAGTTGATATAAAAGTAATGAGTACCATGTGAAGTAGAACTAGTTGTGGATATGGGAATTTGTAGCTTTCTGAATCAGAGTGGTGTCAAGGATTTACTCAGCCTGTGGAACATCTCTATATCTAACGGATAAAATCATGGGTAAGAAGGGTCACAATCATGTATGGTCAACTCAGAGTGTAGGAGACACTGATTTGGGAATTATTTAGTGTTCACAGAGAAAAAGACAAGCCAGTCACCTTCAAAAGGCAGAGGACAAGTAAACTTGCTGTATTGACTGAGTGAAAAAATATCCTTGATTAGTAAAGGACAAGTTTCCCTTATGTGATGGAGACGATTTACTTATGAAATTCAGTATTTGGGCCCTTCCCTATAGAACAATACTCTATGTTTAATAAATGGTAGTTTTACCTTTCTTTATTATAAAATGAATGCATAAATGTATGCGTTTTTGCTGGCCTTCTTTATTTCCTTCCATTCATCTAACTTTAAGTCAAAGTTATGTTTTCTGTCCAACACAACATCGAACATTTTTTCTTTTTTTTTTTAAAGTATGTTACCAGTGTTTTTCTGTTAATAATGCCCCCAAATAACCCAAAACTTATCCTGCTAAAAGAAATGGAGGAATGGAGCAAGACCAAAGAAAGGGCCGAACGATCCCCTGCCCAAATGGAAACCCATCCCATGGGCGAACACCAATCCTTGACACCAATAGTGATAGTGACACTGTGTTAAGCTTGCAGATAGGAGCTTAGCATAACTGTCCTCTGATAGGCTCCACCCAGCAGCAGACTGTAAAAGATGCAGATACACATAGCCATATATTAGATGGAGGTCCAGACACTTATGGAAGAGATAGAGGAAGTATTGAAGACCCCAAAGTAGAAGGGAACCCCACAGGAAGAGCAAAAGACAAACCTCAACCTCTGGGAGCTGTCAGAGTCTGAGTCACCAACCAAAGGACATACATGGGCTGGAACGAGGCCCATGGTATATATGTAGCAGAAAGGCAGCTCAGTTTTTATGCCTGCCTTGTGTAGCCTCAGTGAGAGAGGGTATGCCTAAATAGGCTGATGTGCTAGGATAGGGAGATACCAGCAGAGAGTGGGTGGGTCCACCTTCTCAGGGGGAAAGATGATATGGATGTAGATGAGGGAGGGCTGCTTGTGAGGGTGGAACTGGAAGAATGCATGCTAGAGGCTTCAGAATTTCATTAAAAACATGTTATTAGCAAAAGTTCAAATAAAATTTTTTATCACTTTACAACAAGCCAAGAGAATTGTAAGGATAATTTTACTTATTTCATATATAACCAAACTCCCTTGTGTGCAGGAAGTAACCCTAAAAGTATTCAAAGGAATGAAATTTGGCAAATGATTGTTTAATTTTATTCATTTTTTATTTTTTTTTTTTGTTTTTTGTTTTTTTTTGAGGCAGGGTTTCTCTGTCCTGGACTCACTCTGTAGACCAGGCTGGCCTCGAACTCAGAAATCCGCCTGCCTCTGCCTCCCAAGTGCTGGGATTAAAGGTGTGCACCACCACTAGCTAGCATAATTTTATACAGTTTAATAAACTGAAATATGTGCACCATGTTATAAACATATAGACAGGATTTCAATGGGCAAATGCTATGATCTCTGAATTCTGATTCTATTACTATCCATTTATTATAAATTATAGCAATTATGGGTATAACTTACAAATTAAAACTGACAATGCTCCAGCCTATGTCTCTACTAAAATAAAAAGTATGTATTATTATATTTTATTATTTCCTTTATTTACATTTCACATGTTATCCACTTTCCTTGTTTCTCCTCCAAAAATTCCCTACTTCATCCCCCTTCCCCCTGCTCATCAACCCATCCACTCCTGCTTTCCCTGTCCTGGCATTCCCCTACACTGGGGCATCGAGCCTTCTCAGGACCAAGGGCCTTTCTGTCCTTCTTAGAATGCGGAACAAAATACCCATAGGAGGAAATACAAAGTGTGGAGTAGAGACTGAAGGAAAGACCAGAAAAATATGTATTATAATATAAGCATATTACAGTTATGCCACACAATCCTATAGGACAAACAGTCATTGGAAGATCCCATAGTACTTTAAAAAGAAGTGCTTAATAAACAAACAGTGATATCAAAGATCCCCAGAGATAGATTATGTAATGTTTTATTGACTTTAAATTTCTTAAATTCTAATGAACAAACACTAAGGACTGCTGAAAGACATTAGATTATAAAAAATTTCTAAATTATACTGACCTGTTTATCTTAAAGATATACTAACCTCAGAACAGAGAGAAGAAAAGGTGTTGTCCTGGGAAAAGGGCCTTGCATGTGTGCATACAAGAGAAGAAAAATTATGGATTCCATCCAAATTGGTAAACATAAAATTTTATAGAGCAAGATTCCCCTAAAGGTGTTGGTTACAGACAGGAAGAAAGAAATCAAGAAGACTAAACAGGATAGGTAGCATGATTTGCTCATACCTCTACATTGAAACAGCCATGAATCTGGGATAGGCATAAAAGTTACTCTAGCCAGAACTTCAGCTATACATAGCCAACAGATCTTGTTGGTTACAGAGTTCTCAAAATTAATCATGCCATTCTTTCATATGGCATGAATGAAGATTTATATTTTATTTTGGTTGTATGATAAAACTAACTCATAAAGAATGACAGGTGTCTTTTACCTGCTCAAACAAAGAACAAAAATTCATCTTTAACTGATGTGTGGACATTGTATACTCCATACCTTATGTTAATGTAGAAGTATATATTACCTCTAAAGGTTTATAATCACAGAAAAACAAACAAGAATGTAGCCTTGACAAGATTCACCTTTGTGGATGAAAAGTTTTCCTCTAAAGATTTGCTTCCATGGTAACTTCAAAACATCTAGGTCATTTGG
The DNA here is from genome assembly GCF_008632895.1 of Mastomys coucha. Classification (NCBI taxonomy): domain Eukaryota; kingdom Metazoa; phylum Chordata; class Mammalia; order Rodentia; family Muridae; genus Mastomys; species Mastomys coucha. The sequence goes on along the minus strand of NW_022196903.1, from coordinate 62,684,864 downwards.
TCCAGTGTACAGAGACTGGGCAACAAATGCTACAGTTGAATAGAATAGTTGAACAGAAGGTAGAAATTTTCTGTTTTCCATATATAATCAATTGAAAATAGTGGGTTACATATATAACTTCCAGGCTACAATTTTACCAGGAAACATGCTTTGCTCTGTCTTATAACATTAGAGAAATTTGGTCATTTGCATAGCACTTCCTGGTACTATAAAATCTATTTGGATAGAATAATCCAGCTGTAGTACCATCTGAATTCTCTACATGGTTCAACCAAAATGTTTTTACAAATATGGAATTGCCACCAAGTTCTGGTATGTAACCAAGAGTAGGGAAAATAATCAGTATCTTATGAGGACCATGAGGATCTCATGGACAATTAATCAAAGCATGGTAACACCTACACCTAGCATTCAGTAGAAGTGTTAGCTAATTTTTTCACTCCTGAGTGTTTAGAAACATTACAACCTCATTTTTCTAAAACCTTGAGACCCTCTGCAGTTAATGAGTAGGATTAGGAAGAGTCAAAATTAATTCCCCAACAGGATGATGAAGAGTGATATCTTGGGGCACACTGGCAAGGTGGTGGTCAGAGATACATACTTATCAGAAGCACTACCCTGGCCAGGCAGGCATTATGCTCATCAGCTAAAGTGAATGAGACAATGCTTTCACTCCCCAAGGCTGTCTTAGAGCACCACTAATACTTTTACTGGCCCTACAAAGTACAGTGGCCCTGACTCCTGGATAATGAAGAATGCCATTGGAGAGAGCATCCAAACCACAGGCACAATGGTCATCTAGGAGTGAGCCCCACAGACATTAATAACAAGCAATTCATTGATTGAATTTATATGATTTTGATTAAAAAGTTAAACAGAGAAACATCTTCTGCAAGGAAACTCTGGTGGCTAAGGTAAATATGCTTAAGATGAAGCCTGATATCTCCTTCCTCACTAAAGTCAGAGAAAAAGAGAAAAGGAACAAGGCTGCTCTTATGTCCAAGAAGGGCTTCTTATTGCTGATTTAAAGATGGTAAACTGGTCTTTACTGACAAATACAGAAAACATAGAAACTAGAATGACAGTAATTCATTTTCTTACTGCTTCAGAGGAATCGAAGTCCAAGATCAAATACCAGCAGTAATTTATTAAACACTCTGTTTATAATTTTCTAGCTGCTCAACTACATGTCTGGATCACACACACTATTTTTAACATCTGTGACTAGTGACACTGAACCTGTCATTGGGTCTTCTGCTCAGGACACTAATATTATGAGGTTAGCTGACCCATGTAGCATCCAGCACAAACTTCTCTCATTGTTAAACTTAATATTAAAACATATTCACATTAAGACCTAGGATTCACCTTAAAAATGGGAAGCTTACTTTTGTCATTACAATATGTATTTAAGAATCCAGAGAAACCAGATGAGAGTTGAAAATCAATCCAAAGCTTGCAACTGTCGAGTACAAGATGTAGATGATTTTTTTCAGATAAATTTAGCATGCTAAATACCTTCCATATGTCTCTGGTCAGACTGCAGATCCTGTTCAATCTCAAAAGACTAATTGATAACAACCTGACAATTTCACTTTAACTTAATCACTAGTACAATATGGATATTCTGCTCAATTTTGAGTTTTTCTGCCATCTACAGGTATTATGCTGGCATTGCCATAATATAATATATTACCTTATTTGTCCCTTGTCTTTCTTCATTCTAAACTCTCTTATAGAAACTATTTATAGAACTCTTTTTCTTTTTAAAATTCATGCCCACTTTTTGTGTGGTAATTGTTTTCTTTTCTCCATTTATTTATTGATTGATTCACTTTATATCCTGGTTGCAGCCCTCTTCTTCCAGTTCCCCACAAACATTGTCCCTGACAACATTTCCACTCACATTCTCAGAAAATGGAAGCCTACCCCCTGAGTACCAACCCACCCTAGCACATCAAAGCACTGTAGGACTAGGCCCAGCTTCTCCAGATGTTACCAGATCTGGAGAGTTAAATGTATGGGATCAACTGGCAGGCAAAAGAGTCAGGGACAGCACCAAGTCCAGTTGTTGGAGAATCAGCCCAATGAGCAGCTGTACTTTTGCTACATGTGTACCTGTCACCTAGATCCAGCCAACGTATACTCTTTGGTTGGTGATTCAGTCTCTGGTAGCCTCCAAAGTTTCATATTAATTGACACTGTTGGTCTGCTTGTAGAGTCTCTATTCTCTCTCAGACCCTCAATTATTCCCCCAACTCTTCAACAAGACTCCTGGAGATCTGTTTAATTTTGAATGTGGGTATCTGCATTAGTTTTCGTCAGATACTGGGTAGAACATCTAAGAAAACAGTTATACAAGGCTCTTGTCGGCAAGTATACCAGAGTATTATAAATAATGTCAGGGATTTCTGATTGACTATGGGATTGGTCTCAAGTAGGCCTAGTTATTGGTTGGTCACTCTTTCAGTCTCTGCTCCATCCTTGTCCATGCATTTCTTTTAGAAAGAATAGATTTTTGTTACAAAATTGTAGGTGGTTTGGTATATTTATCCAACCACTGGGGGTCCTGCTTGGCATTGTATCTTCATATTTCATGTCATTACTGTTAGGAATATCAGCTAAAGTCACCTACATTGAATCTTGGGAGCCTAATGCATCCCAGTTCTCTGGAATGTCTTAGAGGTTCCCCCCCAATGCACCTACCCTAGGCAGCTGCATATTTCCATTCATTCTAGTGGACTGCTGGGCATCGCTCCTCTCTATCCCCATTTCTGATCATGCCACTCATTCTCCTCTACCTCCCCTCTTCCACTCAGGTCCCTCCCTTTCTCTGCCTCTCATGACTATTTTGTTCCCCAATTAAAAGTGAAAATCAATCTTGGGCCTTCTTGTTTTACTTGTTTTAGGTCTGTTGTATATATCATTGTTATTCTGTACTTTATAGCTTATATTCACTTAACATTACATAGCATGCATGCCCTTTTGGGACAGGGTTACTTCACTGAGGATGATATTCCTTAGTTCTGCAAAACTAAAAACATTTGCTGCAAAATTCATGGTGTCATTGTTTTTAATAGCTGAATAATATTCCATCGTGTAAATGAACCACATTTTTCTGTATCCACTCTTTAGTAGAAGGTAGTCTGAATATTATGAATAAAGTTGCTATCAAGAGAGTGGAGCACATTCTTTGTTTTATGGTGGAGCATCTTTTGGGTCTATACCCAGGAGTGGTATTGGAGGATCATCAGGTAGATCTATTTACAATTTTTTGAGAAACCACCAAATTGAGTTTTAGAGTGTCTATACAAAATTTGCAATCCCATCAGCACCCTTATCTCCCAATTCTAGACAACACGTACAGTCACTTGAATTTTTGAAATTAGCCATACTGATTGGTGTAGGGTGGAATCTGAGTAATTTTATATTTCCCTGATGACTTAGGATGTTGATGACATCTTTAAGTGCTTCTCAGATAATTGAGATTCCTGTATTGAGAATTCTTTGCTTAGCTCTGTACCACATTTTTTAAATTTGGTTATTTGGTTTGTTAGAGTCTAACTTCTTGAGCTCTTTATATATTATAGATATGTGCCTCCCTGTCACATGTTGCATCAGTGAAGATCTTTTCCCAATCTGTAGGAAGTCATTTTGTCTTATTGACAGTGTCATTTGCCTTACAGAAGGCTTTCAGTTTCATTAGGTCTCATATATCAAATGTTAATCTTAGAGCTTGAGACATTGGTGTTCTATTCATGAAATTGTCTCCTGCTACAAATGCACTCTCAAGGTTTTTCAAAAATTCTCTTTCATTACATATAATGTATATTGTTTTATGTATGGTCCTTGATCCACTTGGATGACATTTATGTTCAAAGTGATAAATATGGATCTATGTACATTATTCTACATGCAGACATCTAGTTATATCAGCACCATTTGTTGAAGGTGCTTTCTTTTTTCCATTGTATGATTTTGTCTTTTTTGTCAAAATTCAAGTGTCAGTAGGTGTTTGGGTTTATTTGTGTATCTTTGATTCTATCCTATATATACTCCTGTCTATTTCTACACCAATAGTTTTGTGAATTTATTTCTGGGGTTTTGATTCTATTCCATTGATCAGCCTGTCTGTTTCTGTACCAAAAAAATGCAATTATTATCACTATTGCTCTGTAGTGCATCTTGATGTGAAGTGATGATGATTCTTTTAGAAGTTCTTGTATTTTTCATTCTTGTTTTGGCTATCTTGCTGTTTCTCATTTTTGTATACGAGTTTGAGAATTGCTGTTTCAATTTCTGTTGTAGTATGAACAATCTAGGTTTATCTCAAACTAGCTTAAGTAAGTGAGACTCAGACTATGTGTACTGGCTGGTTTTTTTGTGTCAAGTATAAACAAGCTGGAGTTATCAAAGAGAAAGGAGGGGAAGAAGTTTTACTAGTTAATATCACACACTACTCTTACAGAGGACTGATGTTTGATTCTAAGCACCCACACTTGGCTGATCACATTTGGATGAGACATTAGCTTTAGGTGATATGGTTCCTATATCTCTTTCCTATAATAAAATACCTCACGATTATTCATTGCTTCCTTTTAACTAACATGTTGCCCAGCCCCAGCAATCAGCAGCAGAGAGCCCCAGGACTGACAGCAGAGAGAACAGGCCCCACAAGTAAGAAATTCTTTGAGCATGGCTTTCTTAATTGGGCAAAACACTCATAACTTCAGAAATAAGGACAATTTAGTTAGAGGTGACAGTCTGCTCCTTTCATAGAAATATATACCACCTCATTGTTTTACTTATCCAATAAATCCAGAAGCACATGGGAAACTAAGAACTATTATTTTTTACTCAAAGTAATAGCAACAATAGAAGGAAGGATAAGATTCCTCCACTTGTCTGAGATTATTTCAAAGGAACAATTTCTGACCATCATGTAAATGTAGAACAAAAAAGGTACCTACAGAAAACAGAGGACATAAAAACTTCACTGGTCACAGGATGCTATACCAGTGTTTTTGTTTGACCAGAGATATGAGGATGTTCTCTGCAGGCTAATCTGTCCTGTACTGGTCCATCTGAAACACTTGGGAACCCAGAGGACCTGCACTAAATTGCAAAAACAAAACCAGAGAATTCTGGAGGACTGATAAGACATTTCCATCACTTCTGCTAATTTGTATGGTTCCAGGACACAGCTAAATGCCCCAAGGACTTCATATGTTGATCAAACCCTGTGCAGGTGTCATTTTATGTCAGAACACAGCATGGACAAGAATATCCCTGCTCATATCCTGGATTTTTTACTGTCCTTGTTTTCATAAAGGAGGATAGGACTGAAATTGCTTATCTTGTCCTGAACAAACATCAAAATCAAGTCATAATGTATATACATATACTTAATCTAGTACACAATCTATTGAGCCATCTCAACAGCCCTTAGTCTCCAACAATAAATATTCATTCTTTCAGTTCTGTTCTTTTAGAGAATGCAGACTCATACATCTCCATTTAATAGAGATCCAATGTTTTCCCTTCTATATGTATTTCAGTATATTAGTAAATAAAAGTTTTGATAGATGTATAGAAAGAGGCTACTGACTGATCATCATGATGCAGACTATTAATGCAAAATGCATAATGATGAACATAGTGCTGATAGTGTACAGCAGAAGCATGCACTGAGAAGGAGCTTACCCAGCCAAATAAAGAGACTTTACTGGACTTTCCATTGCATATGGCTTCTCTACTTTTCTACACTCCACAAATCAAGGCCAAGACAAACAATACTAAAACCTTTAGAAGTATGATAAAGCATAGATGGCAGTTGAGAAAAGGTATAGGAAGGTATATTCTATCACATTTCTTGTTGGATACAATTAGTCCTGAGAGTCTTGGAGTGACTCAGAGGTTCATATTTTATTAATTCATGTTTTGTAGTTAAAGGAAGAAGTAGATATTTTCTTTTCATTATTTTACTTTATAACTTTGGATGTTTTGTTTCCATGTATGCCTATGGACCAAATTCACAGAACCCAAGATGGCCAAGAGAGTGTGTGTTGAATATCCTGGAAATAAGGTTGTGGATGGCTGTGAGCTGTAATGTGGGTGTTTATAGCAGAACTCAGGACTTCTCAAACAATAGTCAGTGCTCTTAACTGAGGGTTAACATTGCAGCTATGGAAGGAGAGAGTTTTGTGTGTCTAGCAGTATCACTAAGTCCACATACAGAGGAAATGTGAGAAGTATTAGTAAATGACAGAAGCAAAGTATGATGTGATAGCTTTGTTAGAAATTAAAAACTACAAACCAGAAATGCACTGGGACCTCTTGAGTGGTTGGGTAATAATGAGACATGAAGGTTTTGTCTTGATAAATCTATAAGTGGCACAAACATAGGAAACATGATGAGGTGTGACACCAAGATACAGATATATGCAAAACAGAAGGTTTATTTTTTGGTGTGTCAGGGTTGACCTTTAATTAGTCCCTCAAAGCAAGTGAGAAGGTGACCCAGAATGGCTATTACAAGCAGTTTTTGTGCTTGGCAGTGGTGGTGTATGCCTTTAATCCCAGAACTTGGGAGGCAGAGGCAGGTGGATTTCTGAGTTTGAGGCCAGAGTGAGTTCCAGGACAGCCAGGGCTATACAGAGAAACCCTGTCTTAAAAAATACAGTTTTTATACATTTTAGGTTACATCAGCAAGATTACAGTTCAGACTTATTGGGTAAGTATATTGACCTTTAAATCTACTGGCTAACAAGCATGACACAGATTTGAACTCTACCTGGGACTTTCCAGAGTGTCAGGTAACTATCAGTCCGTACATTCTGTGTTTTTTCTGAGAAAGTTTTAGTCAAGAATGTTCCTGTGGGTGGAGAACGGAACTTGGCCTAGCCATGACCCTAGGTGGGAGGGGAAGCTGAAAGGAGGGTGTGGGACTGGAAAAACCCCTTAGGATCCCTCACAGGCTAGTAGAGAGATCAGGTCAGGAAAATGCTTCAGAGGTTAGAGGGAATACAGAATAAGTTGTTGAAGGATTTAGGGCAGGTTGTTGAGAAAATCTGCCATAACAGGGAGACAGGATGAGAAAGAGCAAAGAAAGTAAGAAGAAAGAAGATGAAAGGGAGATGAAAAAAGAAAAGCAGCAGGAAAGGAATTTACAGAAGATCTTAGCTACAGTAATTAGGGAAAGCAGAGAAGAGAGACCCCAACCAAAGAGAGACAGAAAACCCCTTGAAAAGGACCAGTGAGCATATTGCAACAAGAAGGGCCACTGGGCGCAAGAAAGCCCCAACAAATGGAAGCTGGGAGCAGAAAATACTTATGTAACCTTTGAAGCATTCTTAGCATGTGCCAGACAAGTAAAAAGAAAAAACTTCATTGAGTCCTAGAGCAGATGTAAATAAGAAATTACATTAGCTATACCTATGCAGGGGTCATTTGGGAAGTTAATGGTTATATTAGTTATGGAGAAAATGAGAATATAACTTTTTAATAGAATAGGATCTAACTGTGATCTATATTATAACACTGGTTTCAATTTTTAATTTAATACTAAAGTTAAATACAGCACAGACGAGACACACTGCAATAGAACAGAAGTCCAAGCATGAAGTATTCTCAGTAGATGTTTCTTGAAACTTCAGTGTATCATTTTAAGAATGAGGTGCAGGTTGGTGAGGAGTCTAATGTGTATGATTTTCTGTTTTAATTAGTAGGTTTTGTTCTATGCATATAAACTTTTTCCATGATGCATATGATTTCCTGGTAGACTATGCATAATATAACAAACATAAGGATTTCCATAAAGTATTATTTTTAAGGACTCTGTTGTTAAAATATTTTCATAGTCAGTTGTAGACTGGAAAAGTTGATTACACCTAGTTCTTCATAGTTTTTTCCTGGTATAGTTGGTGAAACTAGAGAGTGCTATGAAACAATGAGTTAGAATGAACTGATTGCTTTGGAGAATGAAGTGTTGGAACCTTGAAGAAATTGCTGTTCCAGGTTGATAATTGTTTTTTTTTTGGAAAGAAATGTTTCTGTAACTCAAATTCAATGTATCCAAGGTTCCTAAGCTATCTCTACCCTTGTCTGTCCCACTCTGACTTAGTCCTTTCCTATAGTGTTCTATCTTGAAAATATTATTTGCTATTGTGGTTTGAATTAAAATGTCCTACATTGGCTCACACATAGGAGTTCTTTGTTTCCAATTGATGGATTACTTGGGAAAGATTACGAAGTATAGACTTACTGGAAGAATTGTATTAAAGTTGGTGGATTTTTTTTAAATTTGATTTTATTTTTAAATTATTTTCTATACTCCATATTCCAATCCATGCCACCCACCCACTCTCTGACTGCTCCACATCCCACACCGCCTCCCCATCCCACCCTGTCTCCACGTGGATTCCCCTGCCCTCCACCCTGCCTGACCTCTAAGTTCCATGGGGCCCCCAGTCTCTTGAGGTTAGGTACATCATCATATCTGAATGAACACAGGCCCAGCAGTCCTCTACTGTATGTGAGTTGGGGGCCTTGTATCAGCTGGTTTGGTGGTCCAGTGTTTGATGTATCTTGATGGCCAGATTAATTGAGACTGCTCCTTCTCCTGCAGGATCTCTTCAGCTTCTTTCAGCCTTCCTTAATTCAACAAGGGTCAGCTGCTTCTGTCCATTGGTTGGATGCAAACATCTGCATCTGACTCTTTCAGCTGTTTGCTGGGTCTTTCAGAGGGCAGTCATGATAGATCTGTTTTTGTTAGAACTCATTAGTTCATTAACAGGCCTTGGGACCTCCCGTTGAGCTGGATCAATTTGGGCCTGTCCGTAGACCTTCTTTTCCTCAGGTTCCTTTCCATTTCTATCCCTGTAATTCTTTCAGACAGGAACATTTATGGGCCAGAGATGTGATTGTGGGATGGGAACCCCATCCCTAACTTGATATCCAAACTTCCTATTAGATGAAATGCTCAACAGTAGGGAGTGGGAAATTGCAGGTTGGTAGATTCTGAGGTTGCAATCTCAAGCCATTCTCTTGACATTGCACTAACACTCTGAAAATGTGAGCCCACAGATTAAATGCTTTGGTTTATAAATTGCCTTGGTCATAAGATTTTTATCACAGTAATAGAAGAGTATCTAGGATACTTGCCTTCATTGTAAGGAGAGAATATAATAGCTAATTGAAGAAAACCTCCTCCTGTTTACAAATATGATATGAGAGCTGATATCCTAGGTTGAAAAACTATGTGGTGAAAGAGCCTTACTTTCTGTAAAAAAAAAAAAAGAAAGAAAGAAAAAATGGGAAAACAATTCTATGTTCTGAGAATAATCTATTCCTGTTTTCAGTTTGTCAAAAAAGTACCTTAAGATATTCAAATATTTGAGACTTATTTTTAATTTATGCATATTAGTTTTGTCTGTATATATGTTTGTGGACTATGTGAGTGCACAGTCCTCATCAACCACAAAAGGATCACATATACACTAAACTGAAGTGAAGTTATGGACAGTTGTTATCCATCATGGGAGGGTGAAAGTCAAAGACAGGTCCTCTAGAAGAGTAACCATTGTGGTTAACTAAGCCATCTTCCCAGGCAGATATCTCTCTCTCTGTCTCTCTGTCTCTATCTCTGTCTCTGTCTCTGTCTCTGTCTCTCTCTCTCTGTCTCTCTCTCTCTCTCTCTCTCTCTCTCTCTCTCTCTCTCTCTCTGTGTGTGTGTGTGTATAAAGTTATTTTTTTTCTTGTGAGCCATGAGAAGCATTTCCTGTCTTAATGCTGGTTATTGGGAAAAGATTTAGGATAGAAAAGTTACTCTAATCTTCTTGTAAAGGCATCACCTTGACTTTTAAATTTAGCAAAAGTGTCTCAGCAGCTGGAGTCACCAGAAGGAACATTTGGAGCAGCCTGTGCTCTCACTTCTGCTTCCCTGGGTGGTTTATGTTATGGCTTGAATCACTATGGGAGGAGTACTATAATGCAATTGGCAGTAATAACTTACAACATCTTCAGCCTGTAGCCGCTGGTCTTAAGAAAAAACTTTGTGCCAGATCCACTGCCACTGAACCTTGATGGGATCCCATTTGCCAACCTTGTTGCAGAATAGATCAAGAGCTGAGGAGATTCCCCTGGTTTCTGCTGATACCATGCTATCCATGTATCAATGATCTAACTTGCCAGTCATGTAATGATGACACTTTGTTCCAGAGATGCAAACAGGAAACCAGGAGACTGGGTCATCTGAATGTCACATTTACCACATTAAGATTGAAAATTGAAAGAGAATTTACACACAACGTATCTTGTTATAAGACAACATTTATGGAGACCATAGAGCACTAACCATACTCATTTGTATACACTCTTAGTTTACTCAGTCTTCCTTACCTGTAAACCAGAGCAGCAGAAATACCAGGAGCTGAGTGAGCATATTAATGTCTCTATGTAATGTGTGTTAAGCTGACTCCAGCACAGGGTGCGACCTGACTATGAAGAAGCCATCTGAGCAGTGGGCTGTGATCTGGGTATATGCAAATCAGCCAAGGTAGGAATAGCCATGGTATTGGTCAGGTCAGTGACTCATTAGAGGCCTGTGGTCCTCTTATGTTTTAGATCAGAGAACCAGTGCAGGTTTATTTGGGTTTATTTGTAGAGATGTGCTCCTCTTTGGGTAACAAAAGAATAGCACCAGTCTATGAGATGTACATTACTTTGATTTCTATCATATTCAATATAGGAATTTCTGTTTTATTTCCCTTTTAGCAGGGCCTCGGATATAAGATACAGTTGTAAACAGTATATAATAGGTTATAGAGCAATTTCATAATTATCTTGAAGATTATTGAAGTAGTGCAGTTCCTTAATAACACATAATATCAATGGATTCAATTCTTCAATAAAAAGACATGGATTAACAGATTGGATATGTAAACAGGACCCAGCATTTTGCTGCATACAGGAAACATACCTCAGGGATGAAATTATTTTTTTGAAGTTAGAAAACAAATATATGGCACTTCTTTCCCCAAGTACTTTGTTTTCATTTTGAGACAATCAGATACTGACTTCGATAAAACTAATGTTTTCCTCCTTCAAGTTCTCAAAATTAGCAATGCAGGCAATTGCCACAATTTCTGATTACATAGCTTTTCAAAGGAAATTATTTCTTTCTTTACATATTTTCCTAATTTTAAAATAATATTTGTTTTTTCTTGGATATTTAGTTGAAATTTATACTAATGTTGATTAATCAATCACCTATCTAATGTAGTCTAAGTTATGCCTAAAATCTTTCTATGGATGGCCAACTAAAGTATACTGTACATATGGGAGTTGATGAATAGCACACAGTTTTTCTCATCAGACATGAGGTGAGATTCCAGAAGCTTCTTCTCATATAGTTCCTAGTGACCTGCAACAGTAAAAAATATTAAAAATAGTATTTAACTCACCCTTGATTTTACTGTTTTTCACTTTTGCTCATCTTATTTTATGAAGTTGTAATTGCATGACAGTACTGTCATGGGCTATTCTGGCAGCCCCGAGATAAATTCTCTGAGTCTGTCTGAGGAAAGTAGCTGAAGGTCATATACTAGCATTCCTTGGCTATAACATAGATAATTAGTGAGGGAAGCCCTACAACTTCTAACTTCTCTCTGGCATGTAAAACAATTCTGTCTTGTGTGAGACTGCTCTGATAATAAGTACCTAACTGTTATATCTAACTCTTGAGACACCCTGTCTGGTAAGACACCTTCTTAGTAAAAATTCCAAGCTAATTACAGCTAGGAAATCTATTAGGATTATTGAAACACTGTGAAGGCCAGGAAATAATGCTCAAACTCAGTTTAGCTAATAATGAAATATTTCTTAGGGCACCTCTATGCCTGAATAAAGAAAGCACGCAGATCTCCCCACTGATTTTAGCAGAGATTAATCTGGGACACCTCTGAGGAGATGTTAGCGACTGGGCTACCTCAAGAGAATGACTCCTTTTGAGTGTATGCCTCAGGTCTGTTCTCAGGTTTTTAGTCTTGTCCCAGACACAGTTGAAGTAGATGAGTTCTGTGTGACAACTTTCTAAACATTTTTCTCTTTTTAACTATTTCTCATGAAATTTATAGCATGTAACCTAATCCCCCTTATCTCTGCCTCCCCTAATACCTGCCCTCCACCCATGCAATCTCCACCCAAAAATAGATAAAAATCTCATTGTGGAAAATGTATTATGTCATTGTATGTCCAACAATATACTCTTTTTTCCATACATCTTTGTTTGTAAAACTTTATTGCAATGACTCCTTGGTCTTGTAGAAGGCCTCCGGTTTGTTCTATTCTATCAATACCAGAACCTTGCTGAGAACTTTCTTGGGATAACCTGTTGTTGCCCTGTGTCATAGAGATCCTGTGGTTTTGAATTTGCTTGACTAGTTCATCACATATTCCAGGAGTTCTTCAGTGTGGTAGATATTGGTGTGGGACAACTTAAAGCCCCAAATATGGCTCTGAAAGGTATTTCATTTGGTCAGCCAGCCTGATCTCCTATTACAATGCCCAAGGTGCTAGCTTACTGACAGCACCCCCACAAGCAGGGCTAGTTCTACCTTTGTTGCCCAGGCCACATATATGACTAGCTTTCTTGAGTGTATGTCTAACCACTGAGGAACACAACCATTTCTCTCACTATCATTACCCGTGGGCTAGATCTCCTGCCTAGTATACGTGGAAAGGGATGAGAAAGGATATCTTTCCTTCCTCTACACCACCACACAGCAGACAAGAGGCAGGGCTAGCTCTTCCATGCTCATGCATTCTGTGCCAGCTTACCTGCAACTCCCACACCCAGTGCAAACCCTACTATAAAATCTATGAGGTGTAAGGCCTGGTCTCCTGAGTGTGGCAGTAGGTGAGGGGAAGGGCCAGCTGTCCTACTCTGATGAGGACATCTTAGTGCCTCCTCTCATGCCTGCCATAGGTGAAAAGGAGTAAAAGGGGTAGGGATCTTTCACTTGGTCATATAACTGAACAAAAAGACACGTATACTGCACCACCTTTTTCACACTCATGCACTTGGGGCCATCTTGCCCATGGCCCTGTCATCAAGGTCAACTCTACTGTGTTGCCCATGTGAGGTACAGTGCCCATGCTTTTAAGTGCTGAAGCTGGTGAAGGTCGGTGACAAATCTCCTGCTTTTATGACCACAGCCAGACCCAGGTCTCCAACTTGCCAAAGGTAGTGGAGGAGGAGGGTATCTCTCCCTTGTCCATGCCACTGCATGAGAGACAAGTGGTAGGGCCAGCATTCTCATGCTCATATCCTTGAGGCTGACTCACTGACAACTTCTGCAAGGTGAGGGCCTAGCTGTCCTGAACACTGCACCTGGCTAAGGGCTAGGTCATCTTTACTGCTCTTGTGCACCCAGGGATAGCTCTCCCATAATACCTAGGTGAGAGTTTGGTTCAATTCTGCATAGTCTTCAGACATCAACATATACCCAGGCAGCAGACCAAACAAGAGACATCCACCTGGTCTTTGGTAGTAAGAAATCCTTACTGCAGGGCTAAGAAACATATATTGCTCCAGCAGCAGCACAGGCCAGGAATCCCAAACTCCATGATTCCAAGTCCTACA
>NW_022196903.1:62670350-62671211 GCF_008632895.1 Mastomys coucha | reverse complement strand
GCCCCTGTCCCTTTTTTGATAAATCTTTCTACATTGCATAATCTTTGTTGTATAAAATTCTTTCAGCCCAACTGTCTAACACCAAAACAATGCAGAGTACAATAAATATACAAATGCATTTTCACTATCTTAAAATGGATGTTATTTACAAATAAAAAATGAGATTTTTCCTATCTATGCAAATTGAATATAAGACAGAGCAGCAGAATGAATCAGATGAATTAGAGTGAAACCACTGTAGCTGAGGGACACTCATAGCGGGACACTCATAGCAGTAACTGTAGTGAGAGTGAATACTCATCAAGTTCTTTATATTAAGTAAATGGTGCTTTCCTCATGTCAAATATATATCAATAAGGTGTCTTTTATTTTTGGAAAATATCTTATTTAAGAAATTAAAGTGAGCCTGGCCAAAAAAAAAAAGAAAGAGAGAAAAAAGAAAGAAAGAAAGAAACAACACAGAAAAACTAAGCCCTCAAAACTGAGATATAAGTTTAAGCAGCAAGCATATGACACTGATTGTAATATAGTTTTCCAAGCAGTGATCTAACCTCTCACACATGTTATAGTCAAGGATAGATTACTAGGAGATCTGTATGTAAAAGTATAATCCATGATGTGCAGAACAATAACTATCTATGTGAGAGTCATGTTTCTTAATTTTATTTTTATTTCAATTAATTTTTTACAAATTAAATGTTCTTTAGTTATATCTTACTCTATTTGTTCATCAGAGTTTATTATTCACATATTTCCATATTGTATGCATTTCTTCAATTAATATCTAATTTTATTTTTTGTTAAAAAGATATAAAATATACCTTGGAGAGATTTTTCTTTTTCTTTTTTTTTTTTTTAGAT
>NW_022196903.1:62668045-62669291 GCF_008632895.1 Mastomys coucha | reverse complement strand
ATATATATATGACTTAAAAGAGGGAGGCCTTGTCCATTCCAACACTGGTTGTGAGAACACTAAAAATAGAATTGTTTTCAAAGAAAAAAAAAGATATAAAATACAATTATTCTTTTTAAAATTTTAATATTTATATTGTTGTGGACCATACTTTATATTTTAGACCATGTTCCTTCTGCTAAAAAGAATGAGGTAGAGTTTTTGGGTTCACTTAAATATACTATCATGTCATCTGAAAATAGTGATATTTGACTTCTTCCTTTCCAATTTGTATCCTTTTGACCTCCTTTTGTTGTCTAATTGCTCTAGCTAGAACACCAAGTACTATACTGAATAGGTAGAGAAAGAGAGAGCAGCCTTATCTAGTCCCCGATTTTAGTGGGACTGCTTCAAGTTTCTCTCCATTTGGTTTGATGTTGGCTACTGGTTTACTGTATATTACTTCTATGTTTAGGTATGGTCCTTGAATTCCTGATCTTTCCAAGATTTTTAACTGGAACAGATGTTGAATTTTGTCAAATGCTTTTTCAGGATCTAATGAAATTATCATGTAATTTTTTTCATTGAGTTTATTTATGTAGTGGATTATACTGAAGGATTTCTTTATATTGAACCATCCCTGCATCCCTGGGATGAAGCTTACTTGATCACGGTTGTTGGTATTCTGTCTGAACTCCACCCCTACAGTTACCTTGCAAAAGCCAGGTATAAGCCTTCCTCCAGTTACCTGGCAAGAGCCAGGTAGTCCTGGCCCACTATAAAAGGGGCTGTTTTCCCCCTCCTTTACTCCCTTAGTCTTACTCTTGCCTCTCTCTACTGGCTCTTGCCCTTTTTGCTCCCTCTCCCCCCATTCCCTTCCCCCTCTGTCTATGTGGTTATGACTGGCCTCTACTTCTCTACTCTCTCTTTTCCTCTGCCTCTGCTAGTCTCTTAACTCCCCTCCCTATACCCTCAATAAACTTTATTCTATACTATACCATCATGTGGCTGATCCCTCAGGAGGAAGGGATGCCTTGGCATGGTCCTGCAAAGGCAGACCCTTCGCCCACACTTCACCATACCACCATAGAATATATCCTTATCTTTTTCTCTTTTTATAATCGCAAATATAGTAAATGATCATTTTGATGCGTATTTGGATTCAGTTTGCTTGAATTTTATTGAGTATTTTTGCATCGATATTCATAAGGGAAATTGGTCTGAAATTCTCTTTCATTGTTGGGTCTTTGTGTGGTTTTGGTATCAG
>NW_022196903.1:62653149-62667506 GCF_008632895.1 Mastomys coucha | reverse complement strand
TGAAATAACAAAAAGCCCAGGATAGTGAAAAATATTCTCAACAATAAAAGAACTTCTGGGGGCATCAGTATCCCTGACCTCAAGCTGTACTATAGAGCAATAGTGATAAAAACTGCGTGATATTGGTACAGTAACAGATAGGTAAATCATTGGAATAAAACTGAAGACCCAGGAATGAACCTACTATCTATAGTCATTTGATCTTTGACAAAGGAGCTAAAAGAATCCAGTGGGAAAAAGGAAGCATTTTCAACAAATGGTGCTATTTCAATTAGTGGTCAACATTTAGAAAAAAGAAAATTGATCCATTTTTTAATTAGATATTTTATTTTTTATTAGATATTTTCTTTATTTATATGTCATATGATATCTGCTTTCCCATTTTCCCTTCTGAAAAAAAGAGAGAGAGAGCAAAGAAAAGAAAAAAGAAAAGAAAAACCCTGTTCCTTTCCCTACCCACCCCCCGTGTTCAACAACCCACCCTCTCCCACTTCCTGGCCCTGTCATTACCCTATACTGGGGCATAGTACTTTTACAGGACCAAGGGCCTTTTCTCCCATTGATGACCAACTAAGCCATCTTCTGCTACATATGCAGCTAAAACCATGTGTCTCACCATGTCTACTATTTGGTTGGTGGTTTAGTTTCTGGGTGCTTTGAGGGTACTAGTTAGTTCATTTGTTGTTCGTCCTAAGGGGCTGCAAACCCTTCAGCTCCTTGGGTCCTTTCTCTAACTCTTTCATATCCCTCTCCAAAGCTCAAGTACAAGTGGATCAAGGACCTCCAAATAAAACCAGATACACTGAATCTAATTGAAGAGAAAGAGGGGAAAAGTCTCGAACACATGGGCACAGGGGAAAAGTTCCTGAGGGAACACCAATGCCTTATGCTCTAAGATCAAGAATCAATAAATGGGACCTCATAAATATGCAAAGCTCATGTAAGACAAAGGACACTGTCAATAGGACAAAACAGCAACCAATAGATTGGGAAAAGACCTTTACCAATCCTATATCCAATAGAGGGCTAATATCCAATACGTACAAAGAACTCAAGAAGTTAGACTCCAGAGAACTAAATAACTCTATCAAAAATGGGGTACAGAGCTAAACAAAGAATTCTCAACTGAAAAAACTTGAATGGCTGAGAAGCAACTAAAGAAATGTTCAACATCAGGAAAATGTAAATCAAAACAACCCTGAGATTCCACCTCACATCATTCAGAATGGCTAAGATGAGAAACTCAGGTGACAGCAAATGCTGGCAAGGATGTGTTGGGAACCATGAGAGCCCTGAGAAAAACATCCTGCCCCAGCTAATTGAGAACCCTGAGATTAACATCCTGCCTGACAATCACAAGGATGTGAACCCTGAGATTAACATCCTGCCTGACAATCACAAGGATCCGGCTTGGCCCTGGGAAAAGAACATTCACGGAAATCCACCCCCTCCCCACCTGTGATACACCCCCTCCACAACTGTCACCCCAGAGCTCAACCCCAGAAGATTTTGTAACCTTCCATCTCCCTCCTTCCTCTCCCCCTCCCCTCCAAGATTTTTGCTTTAAATATGCTTGGCTCCACTAAGTAAACTGCTCTTGACAAGCAATGCTTCCTTGAGTCCTGTTGTCTCTCTCACCCATTCTTTATTCACAGGTTGTGACCCTCCTCGTTCCCCTGAATAACTTGACCTGCAGGCCAGGTCAAGGATGTGGAGAAAGAGGAACACTACTCCATTGCTGGTGGGATTGCAAGCTCGTACAACCACTCGGCAAATCAGTCTTCCAGTTCCTCAGAAAATTGGACATAGTACTACCAGAGGACTCAGCTTCTGGGCATGTACCCAGAAAATGCTCCAGCATGTAATAATGACACGTGCTCCACTATGTTCATAGAAGCCATACTTATAATAGTCAGAACCTGGAAACAACCCAGATTCTCTCAACAGAAGAATGATACACAAATTGTGGTACATTCACACAATGGACTGCTATACAGCTATTAAAAATGAATACATGAAGTTCAGAGTCAAATGAATGGAACTTGAAAATATCATTCTGAGTGAGATAACTCAGTCACAAAAGATCAAACCAAGTATGTATTCACTAAGTGGATATTAGCCAAAACACTTGGAATACCCAAGAGTCAATTCACAGACCATATGAAGCCTAAGAAGAAGAAAGAACAAAATGTAGATGCTTCTGTGCTTTTTAAAAGGATGAACAAAATACTCACAGGAGGAAATAGGGAGACAAAGTGTGGAGCAGAGACTGAAAGAAAGGATATCCAGAGACTTCCCCACCTAAGGATCCATGTCATATATAGCCAACAAACCTGGACATTATTGTGAATGACAGGAAGCGCTTGCTGATGGAAGCCTGATATGGCTGTCTCTTGAAAGGCTCTGACAAAGACAGAGGTGGAATCTCACAATGAACACTTGGACTGAATTTGAGGGTTCCCCATAGATGAGTTGGAGAAGGCACTGAAGGAGCTGAGGGAGTGTGTAGCCCCATGGAGGTAACCACAGTGTCAACAGGTGAGATGCCCCCCCTCCAGAGCTCCCAGGGACTGGACCACCAACCAAGGAATACACATGAAGTGACCTATGACACTGGCCACATATGTGGCAGAGGATGGCCATGTTGTACATCAGTGTGAGGAGAGACCCTTGGGCCTGAGGGCCTGGGAATTGTGGAAACATTAAATAAAAAAAAATAAAGAAAATATCCAATACCAAACAAAACAAAACAAAGCAAAAGATTCTAGTCAATTACTCCTGTCCTTGAGTTACACAAAGAGACAAAAGTAGCTGAGACATAAGAATGTGAGTGATCTAAAACTGATGAGCTAATGGCACACAGAGGGCCTAGGCTGCTGACCAGAGCAGATATGACACTATCTTTAATTCATGCATTAAATTAAACAATGCTAAAGCCAAATAAATATTGATAATTTTTAAAAAAGAGAAACAAATATCATTATAATAGCATAAATCACTGAAGTTTTGATACAGTATAGAAATCTGCTACTATTAGAAAATAATAGATTATTGATGAATCTTTATAGAAGATTCATATTAATTTCAGAGAGAAAAAATAGACAGATAATTTTTCTTTCATTTTTTTCTGGAGGGAGGAATGCACAGAGAAAAAAAGAAAGAATAGAAGCAGATAAAACATTTTCAATAAAAGACAGGACAGGTTTATTTAAATAAATGACTTCCTAAAGAAAAATGACTAGATTTACATTGCAGCCAAGATCATTAGAATTTGTGTCTCTGGAAGAAAAGGCATGAAAATAGATCGGAAACCAATTGGAAAGAAGAGGTGAACATGAGTAACAAGGGAATGAGAAGAAATAGTAAAATGGTATACATATGTGTTATTGTTGAGACAAAACAGACAGACAGACAGATAGACAAGCAGAGAAATAAAGAAAGAACAATAGGTGATAGATGTAGATAGATAGATAGATAGATAGATAGATAGATAGATAGATAGATACATAAATACATACATAAATAGATATATAGATAGATACATAGATATTAACTAAGTAGGTAGATAGATGAGTGCTAGGCAGATAGACAGACAGACAGACAGATAGACAGACACATTGGTTCAGGACAGCATCCACAAAGACCCTGGAGACCTCTAGAACAATAACTGATGAGGGGTGCCTGTTATGCTTGCATGTACACAAGAGATAGAGCAAAGAATAAATACAGTTCATTTGGAGAATATTGAAAAAACCCTGAAGTGAAATGAGACATGATGAAGATACTAAGGTACTTAAACAAATCACATAGTATTGCAAAAAAGGATATAAAATGCTCTCAGTCTATAACTTCATTCACTGTACAAGAATAATTTTCACACAAGTCCAACTGCTGTACCTGTCAGTGTATACAATAAGAGCTATGTTCTTGTAGTTAGTATAAATGCCCCAGAAGGCATGCTGGTGAATACCCACACAGGCAGTGTACGAACCTGCTGCAAAATTCTCACCCTTTCACTTCTTCATAGAGGACATCCAGTCCATATAGTGTTATTATTCACCAAACCATCATGTCCATCTGTAATTCCACAGGTACCCTAAAACACAGAGAAATGTGGATCATTCAGAGATTCAGAAACAGTGGAGAAACCTGCTAAAACCACAGACACTCTGACGTCCTGCCCAAACTTGGGTTTGAATGTAGGTAACACAACAACAGAAAAGAACTACATCTCAATCGGTGGACAAACCTCAAATTACAAATGTCCAGCCACTGGGACACTTACAGGCTTTGTTGATGTTGATTACAATTGAAGAATTAAACAGACTACAGTATCATACACACTGAAAACTAAGTACAACCTTCAGTTGCCAGGCTCTTCACAGACATATTTAAACAAGAACATCTTTCACTATGAAAACCATCAAAAAGCTTGTAGAACCAACAATTACATGGCATAGCAATTTCCTAGGAGAAAGGTGTAAGTCATGAAGCCAGTGTAGCTGTTTTGGCAAGGTACCAGCAAAACTGAGCCATATGCTATGATTGCTAATCTGATGTCCTTTATAATCAGTTGAGTCTCTGCATGTTATACACTTGGGAGCTATTAACATAATGATTCAGCTGTGTCTTCTCTGACAAAATAGCTTCTGTATTCCCCTAAGAAAGTCTGTAATATACTACTCCTCAAGGAAGTAACCTTAGTAGACCCTGCTTGGGACTCTTCTCTGTGCCTTGGAGATTGTTATTTGCCTATAGGGAAGTAGATGAAATGAAATAATTAGAATAGTTTAAACTCAGAGGAGGCTGACAAGGTTCATTGGCAAAAGACTAATGACAACAGATCATAGCACAGAACACCTTTTATAGTATAAGTAGAATTTTTTAGACTTATAGCCTACAGGATAAAAGACAATACATACTAACCCCCTAGTAGGAACTCATCAACTAAAGCTAGAATGACTAAGATAATATGATACAATGTATAGGTGATCCAAGAATTATATAAAGTAATGCAAAAAAGAATAAAGTATTATGATTTGCCATTCTTGAAAAAGATTGGTTTACACCAGGTTATTGTAATGTCAATTAATATATAAACAAAACAACACCTTTTTTAACCAGACTCTTATAAGATTACTACTAGCAACTACAACAATTCCTAAGTTGGAATCTCAGGGTTGGCCAAATCTGGAAATGATGTGATAGATCATTAAAGATAATAATATACTGCTTTACAAGTCTCGTAGGGCAGCAGGGACAGGATCCTCTCAGCCTCCAAGTGACAGAGGTGGATTGGCAACCTATTCTGCAACTTCCCTGCAAGTGGAGAGCCTGCCTTCAGGGAGTGCTTTAAACCAGGGACCCCGGTGAGATCTGCCATTTTCTCCCTGATGACTTCCTAAGGTGGGACCAGCCGGGAGGCACAGGACTCACAAGTGGCAGGGCAGCCTTGTCAGGATCATTTCTACCTCAGACCACACCTAGGAGGGACAACAGACCCACAGCTCTCTCTGCACCTTTCCCACAAATGGAGATCCTGTCTCCAGGGTGTGCTCTGACCCCAGGACTCAGGACAGACAACTGATCCACAGCCATCTGCACCAGGGATTTACCAGAGGAGAGCTGATCTTCCAGAAGTACTGACACAGGCTTACAGACCTAGAGGAGGAACAAGCTCTAGTCAGAGACAGCAAGAACATCTAATATCAGAGATCAAGAGATGGTGAAAGGCAAATGCAAGAATCCTACCAACAGAAACCATGACTACTTGGCTTCATCAGAACCTAGTATTCCCACCACAGCAAGTCCAAGATATCCCAAAACACCAGAAAAGCAAGATTTGTATCTAAAATCATATCTCACGGTGGAATTGAAGAAGGACACAAATAACTCCCTTTAAGAAATACAGGAAAACACAGGTAAAGAGGTACAAGCCCTTAAAGAGGAAACAAAAAAATCCCTTAAAGAATTACAGGAGATCACGAGTAAATAAGTAGAAGCCCTTAAAGAGGAAACACAAAAATCCCTTAAGGAATTACAAGAAAACACAAACAAACAGGTGAAGGAATTGAGCAAAACCATCCAGGACCTAAAAATGGAAGGATAAAAACTTAAGAAATCACAAAGAGAGACAAATCTGGAATTAGAAATCTCCAGAAAGAAGTCAGGACTCATAGATGCAAGCATCATGAACAGAATTCAAGAGATAGAAGAGAGAATCTCAGGTGCAGAAGATACCATAGAAAACATCAACACAGCAGTCAAAGAAAATGCAAAATGCACAAAGTTCCTAAACCAAAATATCAAGGAAATCCAGGACACAATGGGAAAACCAAATCTAAGGATAATAGGTATAGAAGAGAGTGAAGACCTCCAAATTAAAGGGCCAGTAACTATCTTCAACAAAATTATAGAAGAAAACTTCTCTAACCTAAAGAAAGAGATGCCCACGAACATATAAAAGCCTATAGAACTCCAAATAGACTAGACCAGAAAAGAAATTCCTCCCACCACATAATAGTCAAAACATCTAATGAACAAAAGAAAGAAAGAATACTAAAAGCAATAAGGGAAAAAGGAAAAGTAACATATATAGGCAGGCCTATGAGAATTACACCAGACTTCTCACCAGACAGTATGAAAGCTAGAAGATCCTGAGTAGATTTCATACACACCCTAGGAGAACACAAATGCCAGCCCAGACTACTATACCCAGCAAAATTCTCAATCACCATAGTTGATTGAGACTCATACTAAAGTATTCCATGACAAAACCAAATTCACAAAATATATTTCCACAAATCCAGCCCTTCAAAGGATAATAAATGGAATACTACAACACAAGGAGGGGAACTACATCCCTGAAAAAGCAAAAATGTAATCTTCCAACAAAACTAAAAGAAGATAGACACATGAACGGAATTCTAGCTCTAACAACAAAAATAACAGGAAGAAACAATTACCTTTCCTTAATATCTATTAATATCAATGGACTCAATTCCCCAATAAAAAGACATAGACTATCAGGTTGGATATGTAAACAGAACCCAACATTTTGTTGCATGCAGGTCCCAAGAAAAAAGCTGGAGTATCCATTCTAATATCGAATAAAATCGACTTTCACCCTAAATTAATCAAAAAAGATAAGGAGGGACACTTCATATTCATCAAAGTTATGATCTACCAAGATGAATTCTCAGTTCTGAACTTCTATGCTCCAAATCAAAGGGCATCTACATTCATAAAAGTAACTTTACTAAAGCTCAAAGCACACATTACACCACACACAATAGTAGTGGGAGATTTCAACACCCCACTCTCTGCAATGGACAGATCATGAAAGCAGAAACTAAACCAGGACACAGTGAAACTAACAGAAGTCATGAAAAAGATGGATTTAACAGATATCTATAGAACTTTTTATCTTAAAACAAAAGGATATACCTTCTTCTCAGCACTTTCTTCAAAATTGACCATATACTTGGTCACAAAACAGGCCTCAACAGATACAAGGAAATTTAAATAATTTCTTACATCCTATCAGATCACCATGGACTAAGGCTGCTCCTCAGTAACAACATAAAAAATAGAATGCCCACATACATGTGGAAGCTTAACAACACTCTACTCAGTGATAATTTGGTCAAGGAAGAAATAAAGAAAGAAATTAAAGACTTTGTAGGGTTTAATGAAAATAAAGCCACAACATACACAAACTTATGGGAAACAATGAAAGCAGTTCTAAGAGGAAAACTCCTAACTTTAAGTGCCTCCAAAGAGAAACTGGAAAGCACATATACCAGCAATTTGACAGCACACCTGAAAGCACTAGAAAAAAGAAGCAAATTCACTCAAGAGGAGTCAAAGGCAGGAAATAATCAAACTCAGGGCTGAAATCAACCAAATAGAGACAAAAAGAACTATACAAAAAAATCAACCAAACCAGGAGATGGATCTTTGAGAAAATCAACAAAATAGATAAACCCTTAGCCAGACTAACTACAGGGCACAGATACAGTATCCTAAATAACAAGATCAGAAATGAAAAGGGAGAAGTAACAACAGACACTGAGGAAATCCAAAATCACGAGATCCTACTACAAAAGCCCATACTCAACAAACTGGAAAACCTGGATGAAATGGACAATTTTCTAGACAGATATCAGGTACCAAATTTAAATCAAGATCAGATCAACGATATAAATAGTTCCATATCTGCTAAGGAAATAGAAACAGTCATTAATAGTCTCCCAACCAAAAAAAAGCCTAGGACCAGATGGGTTTAGAGCAGAGTTTTTATCAAACCTTCAAAGAGGACCTAATACCAATACTTCTCAAACTATTTCACAAAATAGAAACTGAAGGCACTCTACTCAATTCATTCTATGAAGCCACAATTACTCTTATACCTAAACCACACAAATACCTAATGAACAAGGAAACATCAGACCAATTTCCCTTACGAATATCAATGCAAAAATACTTAATAAAATTCTTGCAAACTGAATCAAAGAACACATCACAATGATCATCCAACATGATCAAATAGGGTTCATCTTAGGGATGCAGGGATGGTTCAATATATGGAAATCCATAAACGTAATTTACTACATAACCAAACTCAAAGAAAAAAAAAACATGTGATCATCTCATTAGAAGCTGAGAAAGAATTTGACAAAATCCAACATCCCTTCATGATAAAAGTCATGGAAAAATCAGGAATTCAGGAATTCAAGGCACATACTTAAACATAGTAAAAGCAATATACAGAAAAACCATTAGCCAACATCCAACTAAATGGAGAGAAACTTGAAGCAATCCCACTAAAATCAGGAACTAGACAAGGATGCCCACTCTCTCCCTACCTATTCAATATTATACTTGAAGTCCTAGCCAGAGCAATTAGACAACAAATGGAGATCAAAAGGACATGAATTGAAAAGGAAGAAGTCAAATTATCACTCTTTGCTGATGATATGATAGTATACTTAAGTGACCCCAAAAATTCCACCAGAGAACTTCTAAACCTGATAAACAACTTCAGCAAAGTAGCTGGATATAAAATTAACTCAAGCAAATCAGAGGCCTTCTTCTACACAAAGAATAAACAGGCTAAGAAAGAAATTATGGAAACAACACCCTTCAAAATAGTCACAAATAATATAAAATACCTTGGTGTGACTCTGAGTGAGTAAAAAATCTTTTTGACAAGAACTTCAAGTCCCTGAAGAAGGAAATTGAAGAAGATCTCAGAAGATGGAAAGATCTCCCATACTCAAGGGTTGGCAGGCTTGATATAGTAAAAATGGCTATCTTGCCGAAAGTAAACTACAGATTCAATGCAATCCACATCAAAATTCCAACTCAATTCTTTGAAGAGCAATTTGAAAATTCATCTGGAATAACAAAAAAACAAGGATAGCCAAAACTATTCTCAACAATAAAGGAACCTCTGGTGGAATCACCACCTCAGACCTTAAGCTGTATTACAAAGTGATTGTGATAAAAAAAATCTGCATGGTATTGGTACAGTGACAAGAAGGTAGATCAATGGATTAGAACTGAAGACCCAGAAATGAACCCACACACCTATGGCCACTTGATGTTTGACAAAGGAGCTAAAAACATCCAGTGGAAAAAAAGAAAGCATTTTCAACAAATGGTGCTGGCTCAACTGGCAGTTAGCATGTAGAAGAAGGCAAATTGGTCAATTCTTATCTCTTTGTATGAAGCCCAAGTCCAAGTGGATCAAGGACCTCCACATCAAACCCAAAACACTGAAACTAATAAAAAAGAAAGTGCAGAACAGCCACAAGTACAGAGGCACAGGGGAAGATTTCCTGAACAGAAGACCAATAGCTCACACTCTAAAATCAAGAATCGACAAATGGGACTTCATAAAATTGCAAAGCTTCTGTAAGGCAAAAGACACTGTCAACAGGACAAAATGGCAACCAACAAACTGGGAAAAGATCTTTACCAATCCTATATCTGATAGAGGGTTAATATCCAATGTATACAAAGAACTCAAGAAGTTAGACTCCAGAGAACCAAATAACCCTATTAAAAAATGGGGTACAGAGCTAAACAAAGAATTCTCAATTGATGAACACCAAATGGCTGAGAAGCACCTAAAGAAATGTTCAATGTCCTTTTCATCAGGGAAATGCAAATCAAAACAACCCTGAAATTCCACCTCACACCAGTCAGAATGGCTAGGATAAACAACTTAGGTGAAAGCAGAAGCTGGCGAGGTTGTGGGGAAAGAGGAACACTCCTTCATTGCCTGTGGGATTACAAGCTGGTACAACCAATCTGGAATTCAATTTGGTGGTTCCTCTGGAAATTGGACACAGTTCTACCAGAGGATCCAGCTATACCACTCCTGCACATATACTCAGAAGATACTCCAACATGTAATAAGGACACATGCTCTACCATGTTCATAGCATCCCTATTTATAATAGCCAGAAACTGGCAAAAACCCAGATGTCCCTCAACAGAGAAATGGATACAGAAATTATGGTACATCTACACAATGGAGTACTACTCAGCTATTAAAAACAATGAATTTATGAAATTCTTAGGGAAATGGATGGACCTGGAGAATATCATCTTGAGTGAAGTAACCCAATCACAAAAGACACATGGTATGCACTCTCTGATAAGTGGTTATTAACCCAGAAGTTTGGAATACATGAAGAACAACCCACAAATCACAAGAAACTCAAGAAGAAGGAAGACCAAAAGGTGGACATTTCATTCCTTCTTAAAAGGGGGAACAAAATATCCACGTAAGGAGTTGCAAAGACTAAATATGGAGCAGGGACTGAAGGAAGGACAAACCAGCCTGATATATCTGTCTCCTGAGAGGCTCTGACAGTACCTGACTAATACAGATGTAGAGGCTCACAGTCATCCATTGAACTGAGTACAGGGTACCCAATGAAGGAGTTAGAGAAAGGACCAAAGAGCAGAAGGGTTTGCAGCACCTTAGGATGAACAACAATATGAACTAACTAGTACCCTCAGAGCTCCCAGGGACTCAAACACCAACTAATGGTTATACATGGTGGGGCTGATTGTTCTGGCAGCATGTGTATAGTAGAGGATGGCCAAGTCAATCATCAATGGGAGGAGAGGCCCTTGGCCCTGTGAAGTTTCTGTGCCCATGTGTAGGAAAATGCCCTCTCCCAATAAGTGGAAGAGGATGGGGTGGCAAGAAAGTGGAGGGAGGAGGCAACAGGTGTTTGTTGTTGTTGTTGTTGTTGTTGTTGTTTGGTCTCTTTTTTTTTTTTTGGAGGGGAAACTGAGAAAGAAGGAATCATATGACATGTAAATAAAGAAAATATCTAATAAAAAATGAAAAGTAATAATGTACTGCTTAAAGAAGATTGATTTACTTGGACTGACTCAGTTCCTTCCTGTAATCTATTTAAGCATCTTGAAATTACTTAGTGCTGTCAGTCAAACAGGCTGTTACATTCTTTCTTGCTTGCTTGCTTGATTAAGTTAAACTAATTTGTAGAATATTAAGAATAATGTGTTTTAACATTATGTGTGCCTGGAGCAGGTTTCTTTATACAAATTAGAGCACTATTCCAATTGCACTTGAGAAAGTTAAACAAAACACATATTCTTTCAAGCTTAAATGCCTTTGTTCTGTGGTGTGGCTCAGTGGAATTAGTGGTACTTATTATATCAGGAAAGTCATTCACTAATTATGTGATTGTGTAAGTGAAGTGGAATAAATTCAGTTCAGGTAGAAGTGAGCATCTGAGAGCTGGAATGATGGCTCAGTGGTTAAGAGCTCAGACTGCTCTTCCAGAGGTTCTGAGTTCAATTCCCAGCAACCACATAGTGACTCACAACCACCTGTAATTGGATGTGATGCATACTTCTAGTGTGTCTGAAGAGAGCAATAGCATACTTATACATTAAATACATAAATCTTTAAAAGAAGAAGTGAGCATCCAGGGTTTACTTAACTAAATGTACCCATAAACTTCAAGCTTTGTTGTATATGAGAAATGCTCAGAACCATTTGAATGTCCCATCACATGCAGATGGGCAGTCAGCTTCACATTTCTGCTTTCCCTGGTTGGTTTTATGTTATGATCTGTATTACCAAAAATGGCAAAGCATAACTCTGGTGATAGTGATAAATTCCACAATCTTATGATTCCAGCATATTGATGCTGAGGGTAAAACATGTCTGTGAGTTGCTACCTCTGAACCTTAGGAAGATTCCAGAGATAGGATCAGTACCATACTAATGACAGTCTGCCTGAGTTTTTTTGTTAGTAACAGTACATATGTATGGCAACATCCTCATAGAATGGCAGTTGATGAGGCCATTCTACGTTGTGACTCTCTTCCTTGGAGTATATACAGGCCATCTGAAGACGAGATCATCAGAAATGTTATTTCTGGGGGCTGAAACCACATGAAACACAAATTACAACATTTCTGTGTACATGCAAGTCATCTCTAAACCTCTTAGAAAACTAGAAAGATTATTGTTATTTTCTCAATTTTAAAACTAAACTGTAACAATAACATATGATGTAAGGATCCAAACTAAAGACAGATATTTAAATGTCTAAGTAACATCACTTCATTTCTAATAGTATAACCTGAAACGGAGAGGAACATGAGTCCAACAAACTGTGATAGTGAGAGCATTTCCCTATTTCTGTGTGTATATGCTTATCATGAGACAGGACAAGATGTACCATATTATAATGTTCTAAGCATCAGGTAGATTACTTGAAACAGGTACATATATAAATAATGGGAGTTTCAAGTTGCTTTAAATACTGACACAGGATAGCAGGCTCCTTAGTCCCTACCTTAACATATTGTCTCCCTCTGCTAGTCATCTGATAAATTGTTGAAATTTGATAGAGTGTGTATGCTTTTTCATAAACAGGATTGAACAACAAGTATAATTGCATATGTTTCTTTGAGTTGCTGAATTCATGTGGAAAGGATAAAATCTCATACCCTTGTTTTTAATCCATGGCAATACTTACTCCCTTACTCTGTCCAGGATTTGTTGACGAGTCTTTAATTATCTCAACAGAAAGCATCAATGCTTATGACAGGACAGTGGTAATACCATGTTAGTTAGACACATTAAACCAGAAATTCCAATGATTTGCATGAATTGTATTCAATTTTCTACTATATTGAATATAAACTTTATAACCATCTATGAGTCTTTCTATGGGAAAGATTTTTAGAGGACAATATATCAAAATGTTTCTTTATCATTTTAAATATGAAAACCAAATTTTGCACTTGTATGTTTTATGACAGAGAATAAAGCAGATGATGGCTAAGTATTTCTGAAGTGTTTATAGAATGCATCCTGCCCCTCATACATAGTATCAATAGCTTTGTCATGAGACCAACATTATGAGTGAGCCTTAATCACAAGAGGACTCTTCATCATTTTGAAGTTTTCAAAATATTGGCCCTGTCCCTGGGCCATAAACTAAGATGAAACACATTTCTTTTTTACTGGGGGCTGTTATTAGTTTACAATTCAAATATTTCCCTCCCCTTCCTAGTGGTCTCTCATATACAAACACCCCATCCCCATTCCCATTCCCCTTCTGCTTTGTCTCTAAGAGGATGCTTCTCCTCCCACACACTCACTCCTGCCTCACCACCCTAGCTTCACCCTACTCGGGACATCAAGCCTCCTCATGACCAAGGTCCTCCCCTCCCATTGAAGCCAGACATGGCAGTCCTCTACTCCATATGTAGCTGGAGCCATGGGTATATCCATGTATACTCTTTGGATGGGAGTTTAGTCCCTGGGATCTCTGAAGGTTCTGGTCAGTTGATATTGTTGTTCTTACTATGGGGTTGCAATCCCCTTCAGTTCCTTTAGTCCTTCCCCTAACTCTTCCTTTGGGATCGCCAGGTTCAGTCTGATGATAGTTGACTGTGTCTGCATCTGTGTTAGTCTGGTGCTAGCAGAGACTCTCAGGGAACAGCTATACCAGGCTCCTGTCAGCAAGAACCTCTTGGCATCAGCAATAGTGTCAGGATTTGGTGTCCACAAATAGGATGGACCTCCAAGTGGGCAGGATCTAGATGGCCTTTTCTTCAGTCTCTACTCCATTTTTTTCTTCTTGTGTTTCCTTCAGTCAGGAACAATTCTGGATTAAAATTTATGATGGGATAGTGACCCTACCCTCAGCTGGGAACCACATTGATCTACTGTAGATGGTCTCTATAGGTACTATCTCCCCTTCATTAAGGTATCTCAGCTACTGTCATTCTGTTAGATTCTGAGAACCTCTCACTTCCCTGACATTTGGGACTTTCTAGTGGCTACACCC
>NW_022196903.1:62650922-62652368 GCF_008632895.1 Mastomys coucha | reverse complement strand
TGCCAGGCGACAATGCGGAGGCAGGAGACTGACTTTCCTTGAAGTTTACACCTCAGATACCGCCTTCATTCAAAGTGTGCATGGCAATTCTCTCTTTTTAATTATTTTTTAGACGGAGCTCTATAATGTCCCACCTCATCGTGGCTAGGGATCTCAGAAGAACTCTAAAGGCAAATGGAAGCACAATAATTAATATTAAGACAATGTCAGTAATAACAGCAAGTAAGATTATGTATTAAACCCAGTCTAAGGGATTTATTGTGTTTAGATTGTTTTTTTAAATCTCTGGCCAATTCATCAATGTTCTAAGTATCTAAATGACTTTTACTAATATCTGAAATTTCTGTCTTCAAATGTCTCATGTGAGAAATATCTTTATCTTTCTATACTCTCTGTAGTAAGCCTTAGTCTACTAAAATGATGTCGGACACTTAGTGACTAACCTAACTTACAAACAACATTGCATAAAGATAAGACACACAAGAAAAATTCACATTAGCAGTAATAAGTCTAAACATATTTGACTGAATAGCAGCAGTGTTAGCGATTCTTGTTGTTGTCTGTGGTGGATGTCTGTTTCTCTATTTCTGTCAGCTGTCAGCTTCTGTTTTCTCTGTTCTTCTCCCTCCTCTTCTCAGAGAGTGGGAGAGGCAGGGCTGTTTGGACCAGTCTTTTCGGAATCTAAGGAATTGGGGTTTCTTCATTCTGTGGAAAAAACATAATAACACCCTCTTCTCGAGGTGATTAAGACATCTGGGCCTTTTTAGGCTCCAGTAAAAAAGATTATTTCATTTTACCTAGACATAATTATGTCTGGTTGTAGAGTGCCATGCTTGGCATCCGAATTTAAAATTTCTTTAAAAATAAAAAGAATGATGTAAATAATGTGTACAGGGATACAACTTTCTTTTATCTGCTTTTTAACAGAGTGTAATATGTGTGTTCAACAATTACTTGTTTCTGAGAAAATTAAGAAATCTCAGTAATATGGGCAACATTAAATTGTTAACAAAACATTTCAAATGTTGGATCATAATAGTCAGTTTTATAAACTGTTCTAATCTATTGAGGAACACCAAACATAGAAAATTAATGTAGACAATGACTACATTTTTGTTGTTTTCTTGTTAAGGTATCAATAGTTAATTTTTAAAATCAAAAATATTTTTTAAAAATATCAAATTATCATCACAAGTCATTGTCATTATGATGATGTAAAGAGTAAAATTACATGGCCAATTGTTTTTGTGTAAAGTCTATAATCTGTCTGGGATACAAATTTGTTGTATCATTTCTTTAAAGGTATTGTCTACACAGTTTAAGATATCTAAAGACAGTTCTCTAAAGGAACAGTATTTTCTCTTAACTTTAGTTATAAAAGCATGAACAATTGTAAAATTTGAGAATTAGTAATATCTAAAAAGGTAACAACTCTAAGCAATTGTA
>NW_022196903.1:62649534-62650079 GCF_008632895.1 Mastomys coucha | reverse complement strand
TTAAGTCACTGTCTTTAGATTATGTTAAGTGGCTGTAAGATTCTAACTGGAATCTTTTGTTGAGATTTAGCCATCTTGGCTGATTCTTGCCACGTGTTTATCCTTAATGTCACGTGTTATCTGAGTTACCAGCTTTAAACCAGCTTTCAATTACTGATGTTACAACGTTTTACCATATCCAATACAGAATATATTTATATCTTTAAGAGTAGTTACAAACTAAAAGTTGTTATACAAATCATATAAATTCAGATCAAAGAGTTTAAAACTTAAGCTTCTGACTGTATCTGTCTCTCAAGTGCTGGGATTAAAGGCGTGCGCCACCACCGCCTGGCTAGTTTATCTATTTTTATCTGTTTCTTGAATGAGCAGAGTTCTATCTTTATGGAACTTCTTTCTGAGGGATTTTTGTAATTTCTTCAGGTGCTCCAGCCCCTCCGCAGCTGGAACCTGTAATTAGGCGCTAAATTTTCATCTCTTCACTCTTATAGCATGGGCAATTCTCTGTTCTACTATTGGTGAGGCATCTAGGTATGAACCTGACT
>NW_022196903.1:62649053-62649524 GCF_008632895.1 Mastomys coucha | reverse complement strand
AAACTACAAGGATAGAGAGGGGAAAACAACTTCTTAAAACACTATAACTCTATTCTATGACTTTGACTCTCTATAAACCTCAAGTTTAAAATTATTTTGAACCACACCTATAGAACTGTGACTACACTGGTTTTGTCTCAATAACTATTTCTCTGAGGTAAGGGAGAGGTGAGGCCAGGAAGACTTCTTTAGGCCTGGTTTGTAAAACAAAAGGAATGTCTCTCAGGCTTTACAGAAGACTCTCTGCACTTTTGTATTAACTCAAATGTAAATATTTCACTTAGCAAACCACCTGAGTTACACCCAAAAGATTCTAAGGGCAATTTTGTTGCTTAAAAAAAGTAAAACCCAATTTTAAACAATCTACATTCTCTAAAATCAATATTAAAAACACCACATTCATGCCACAAAGCCATTCAAGTGTCTCTCTGCCTCTGAACTGAAGCTAGCAAGCCTGGGTTATTCTGAGTT
>NW_022196903.1:62646213-62647562 GCF_008632895.1 Mastomys coucha | reverse complement strand
CTGAAGTCATGTAGACAAAACGACCCCCACACACCCAGGTCAGCAGGGTCTGGTAGCTAGGTGTGAAGTAAGAGAAAGAGGGGTGGAGCCCTCTCTGTTGAGGTATTCTTATGCTAATTCTCTGGTTCTTGCTGGAGGCAGGCAGAGGAGAATCTTGACCTAACACTTTCAGCTAATGTCTTAGAGTGAAAGAAACCTTTCAATTACTCTCTAGTACTTAAAACATTAAACTAAGATAATTAGAAACATTGGTGAAGGTCAGAAAACAATGTCCAAATTTTCTCTTGCTAGCTGTAAGAAAATGATATCTTGGTGAGTTCCTAACACACTAGTACGAAGACATATCTGGGCCACCTCTGAGTTTGGGGTGCCAGGCGACAATGCGGAGGCAAGAGACTGACTTTCCTTGAAGTTTACGCCTCAGATACCGCCTTAACGCAAAGTGTGCGTGGCACCCCCTCTTCTCTTCCTCCCAACTTCCTCCCTCCCTCTACCTCCTGTGATATTTTTTGTTGCCCCTTCTAAGTAGGATTGAAGCATCCACACTTTGGTCTTCCTTCTTGTTAAGCTTCATATAGTTGTATTGTGGGTATTCTGACTTTTAGCGCTAATATCTCCTTATCAGTGAGTACATACCATGTGTGTCTTTGGTGTCTGGATTACCATACTCAGGATATTTTCTATTTCCATGCATTTTCCTGCAATTTTTTAAAATCATTGTTTTTGATACTCAAATAGTACCCCATTATGTTAATGTATGTCATTTTCAGCATCAATTTTTCCATTAAGTGATATCTAGGTTGTTTCTAGTTTCTAGCTATTATAAACAATGCTGTTATAAACATAGTTGAACATTGTGTAATTGTTACATGTCGGAGCTTCATTAGGATATACGTCCAGTAGTGGTATAGCTGGGTCTGCAGGTAGAGCTATTTCCTGTTTTCTAAAAAACTATCATATTGTTTTCCAAAGTGATTTTACCAGCTTGTAATTCCACCAGCAATGAAAGAACGATCCTCTTTGTTCACATCCTCATGAATCTGCTGTAGCCTGAGCTTTTGATCTTAGCTATTCTGATTACTGTGAGGTAGATACTCAGATACATTTTGATTTGCCCATCAATATTTTATGAGAAATAGAGGAAGGTCTGATGAGTCCCCACTCTTTAGGCACAGGCTATCAGCAGTCAATGGCTGCTGGGAATGGCTGTGGTACTCTGCAGTGATGTAGCCACTGACAAGCTGCTATGTTCCAGTGAATAAGTCCCAATTCATACTCACATAAGCAAAGAAAATTAAGTCACTGAGTCAAATAAAAAATTGCAGTTGGAAGTGCTTGTTGAGAATAAG
>NW_022196903.1:62632407-62646024 GCF_008632895.1 Mastomys coucha | reverse complement strand
CTATTAAACTTAAAAGAAAAAAGAAACCAATAAGCTGTACCCAAGGTGTACAGGAACCAAGGCATAACTCACTGTCTGGAGTTCCTCAGTACTTATTTGCCTCACAGATAAATTATATAGTTGTCAGTTGAGCCAGTCCAAGTAAAGATACTTTTAATAAGGCCTGCATCACTGTAGAAAGAATTTGTAATATTTGGAAGCAATATTAAACCCCCAAATCCTCAGGGTCCACTCCACTGATCTTGAGTGTGAATTCTGTGCCTGATCCAGTGTTACTAAGCCTGTGTGGAAGTCCAGAAAATCAGTTTCACGTCTTATCAATTGGAAACTGTGGAGACTGGATGGTTTCTGCAGGTACCACTGCAAATATGTATGTCCCTTACTTTGAATGAGGTTTGCACAAGACCTACAAGAGATAGAAGCTTGATCTCCAAAGCAGAGACAGGGGCCTCAAAAATATCACCTGTCGGAACTAAAATAATTACATTGAAATTGAAACCTACAGACACACCTCATGAACAATCTTTGCAGTTGCTTTTTTGATGAATATTACAAATAAGATGTTTATTTTACATACAAATTGTTATACACCAAAATACCCCTTTCACAAAGTGAAATGAAAGTCCTAGGGTGTTATATCCCCTCTTCACTTCAGTCATCCATTGGACTCCTGGCAGCCTCTGTTTGGGGCTAAGACCTGGGAGCTAAGACAGATGGTCTCTGTTGACTGTTTGTCTCTGAAGAAGCCGCCTGACCACGCCTACCACCTGAGTACTCCAGCCAGCTAGCCACCTGAAGATCTTCTGAACCTGGGGACTTTGGCACCTGAACTTTCTTTGTAGTGTAATGTAGAGACTTGTTTTCAGTTTCTCCTGTGGCTATAAAAACCCTGGTTTATTCTCAGTAAAGTGGAGCCTTGACTGTGATGCAACTTGACTTCGTGTTTTCTCTTTGCATTTCAAACCCTCTAATTCAGGTCCTTTATTCCCTCCTAGCTGAGGAGAATCCCATTCGTGAAACTATGGGCAGTTTCACTAGGGGCCTGCTAGGCATATCTCAAAACATCCTATTCAGTCTATCTGTTCCATAATCTCCATTATACCACACATTGTCACCCATCTGCATCTGCCTCACAGATGTGAACCTCATAGGCCCTGTCCTGTAGGATAAGACCAGGCTTCTCATACATAAAGAGAACATAAGTGATCAGTAGTGAGACCCATGACTCATCTTCCCTACCCATTCTCCTTTCTCACTTACCTCTGTTCTTATCAGGAATCCCGAACAACAGCAGCAACAACAACATAACAGACAATTTCATTTGGAAGAGGCAGCCTGAGAAGATGAGACACTGCAAGGCTACAACTGAACTTTTATATCAGAGTATCAATGGTGGGGGGTACTCTCTATGGAGCAATGTCCAAAAGCCCTTGTGAGTGCCTCAGTATACATGGAGGGAAGAGTCATAGAGGCCTCTCAAAATTGAAAAAAATCACATAAAATATCTTCTATGTGAGGGGTAACAATAGTGAAATAATATGTGGTGGTAAATGGGAAAAGAGCGTGGTTATAACTGTGTTTCTGGACAACACCAGATACTTAATAAGAACTATATGGCAAGAACACAGGAAGGAGTGAAATGAGAAATGTATTAAATCATTCCCTACAAGTTGAAAAACTATGCTTTTTCTCCTGTATCATGAAGTTTTCAGAGAAATACCTGTCTCTTTATGAATGGTAAGTGTAAGAATTAGGTATTGTCTCTCTTCTGGTTTTTTGAGGTTATCTCTAAGGCAGTACAAAAAAAATAAATTTAAATACTAGGAATGCATATATTGTTTATCATAAAATGAAAAATGTATATTAAGTAAACTATTGCTTCCAGCCCACATCTCTACCATCAATCCCAGAGGCCAGTAGGCATCAGGAACCACCAGGTGAGACTGCCACCCAAATTCCCTGACTGCAGGCCCTTCTGAGCAAACTCAGCAGCTACAAATTCAGCCCTATTCCCTCTTCATTTCATTTCCTTGGTCACAGCTCTAGCTACATTCCTGAAGGCCTCCTGCCAGCGGGGACAACCATATCAGATCACCAAGAAGCAAGCCCCTGACCACTGGTGCCCCTGGAATCCCTAACAGATATGTGGAGTTCTTCCATGTCCCCTCTGTGTTCCATCTTCCAGTCCATACCTCTACCTGTCATCCCTGAGGTCTACAACTATCAGGGACCACCAGCTCTGCCTCTGTCTCTGTGTCTCTGGAGGCCAGCCTCCACCAGGAACAACCAGCTGCCTGAAGCCAGCAGGCACTTCCAACTCTGCCTGTGTGCCTGAAGACTGTTGGTTTTCAAGGACTACCATCTTTACCTGCAATG
Organism: Mastomys coucha; assembly: GCF_008632895.1. Taxonomy (NCBI): domain Eukaryota; kingdom Metazoa; phylum Chordata; class Mammalia; order Rodentia; family Muridae; genus Mastomys; species Mastomys coucha. The sequence continues at coordinate 62,643,648 of NW_022196903.1, read as the reverse complement.
CCAGAAGTTTGCTCCCATCAGGGACTATCTGGCCTGCCAGCATTAAGGACAATCAGATGGCTAAAGGACAGCATAAGAATACAATCAGAAAAAAAAAATCAATACTCAAAGGGTGTGTATCAGTGAACCTACAACATTAATATCCCTGCAGAAAGCACACGAATGAGAAGGAGCAGTAGAGACTAAGCAGTTCATTGGACTATGGCTATCATTCTCTGCTCTTATCCTTAGATAATAGCATTTTGTCTTTACTGCAGAAAATGGTGCCCTGACCTGTGTCATCTATGACCTGATCCTCCTGATGATATGACTTCTCAACATCTCCACATCTAGCCTTCCTACTCTCCAGGAGTATATCTATGTAGGTTGCTTCTGGCTCCCTTATTTGTTTTGTTTCCTATTTCTAGTTCTACATACTAGCCTAGTTTCTGACATATAGAGTGAGAGAATAGGCTTCACCTTAAGTCACAGCCTGCCAAGCAAGAAAAATCATTAAGTGCTATCAATGGTGTTAAGGAGTATAAGTGCTGTAGGCTTTTTCTGTAGGTAGGAATGACAGAGATGTCTATTTTATCCTATAGTGCTCCCATCTCTAAGTCCCATCAATAGAGCTCCTGCTTGAGTCACAGGTTGTTTCCTACTTTCTACTCTGCATTCTTTCAGCTTCCTCTTGCTGTTTTCTTAGTTTTTAAGGTTGCTTTTATTTAATTTTATGGATAAGAGTGGTTTTACTTGCATTTTTGCATGGCAATGTGCATGTCTGTGCCCAGGAAGGTGAAAAAAAAAGTCATCAGAATCCATAAAACTGGAGTTTTAAATGGTTATGAACCACGTAGGAGCATGCCAAGAGCTAAAGCCATGTCTTCTGCAAGATCAGCCAGTGCTCCTAACTGTGTTGGCATCTCTCTAGCCTTTCCTACCATTTCTTCCAAGGTTTCCAGTATATTTTCTCCAATATTCATTTCAATTTAGCTTTCCCAGGTCATCCATAGTGTCCCAAGTCAGAAACCTCTACATATGTACCTTTCCCCAAGAGTCCCCTTAATCTTTGTTCGCTTCAAATTTTACTTCTATGAAATGGAAAGTAATAATTATGGGGTATTATTCTGTGGTTTTCAAGTATCTTTGATTCCTAGCTGTGATGAAGTGAAGTGCTTTCATCATTCTAAAGATTTTGCTTTAATTCTCAAATCGCCCAGTCTTTCAGACATAGACTTTCTCAAGTATTTCCTTCCTTATGCACCATCAAACTTTGCCTTAAGAAAGGGAGATGAGACATTATTCTCCTGTCCTACACACTCTTTAACTTTTTTATTTGAACCATTTCACTAATGTTTGCCCAATGGCTTCTGTTGCTTAAAATTGACTACTGTTACTCTGATGCACACAGAGAATTGTTTCTTCGGTTACGTTAGATTGTCATATATCACAGTTAAAGTCAATGCTACAGTGTAATATCTTATAAAATGTTTATGAATCACACAGATATGATGAATTTAAGTAAACATGGTTTTTCATTGTGTCACATGTCAGAACTTTCTAAATGCCTTCTTTCCAAGAACTCACATTAATCTCTTTAAGGAATTTAAGCCATATTTAAAGGATCTGAAATTAACAAGATAGCATCATATAACATCATAAGCAAAAGAGAAAAGAAAATCATGGGCTGTTTTCCAAGTGTTAATTACCTGTTTTCCTTTAGGAATGGATAGACAGATAGTCACATAGATAGAGATTATCTATATATCCTCTACCGGCTTGTCTGTCTGTGTGTCTATTCACCAAGAGTACACTGAAAGTCATAAAATCTGAGGATTGCTAGCTTTATAAATAGTTGTATTTTCTCCAAGCTTACTGACTTTTTTTCTGTTATTCACATCATAGATATCATGAGGGCTGCAACATCACACTTTCTTTAAAAATTAAAACTTTTCTGGGGAATGATGACAGCAAATATTCACTGAGATGGAAACACTGGAAGGAGAACAGGTTCAACCTGTTATCTTCTTGCTGTTATGGTCAAGAACGACAATGATTGAATACAATAAGCAGAGACGAAAATGTCTCCCCTTATAGGTGGGAAAGTACCAGCACTAAAACTTCTGAAAGTATAGAGAAACTTTGTTATTTTATTGAAAAAAATCTAACACAGTTGTTTGATTGGGTTGTAAGTAGAGACAGGTATATAGAGGAAAGGAATAAAGTAAATTGCATTTTTGTGTCTTTTTAATTTCATCATCCAATTCCTCCCCCTCTGATTCTCTTCATTCATCACTTTTTTTCCCACTTGGGAGGCATAATGATCTAGTTGAATGTATTTTCCAAGACAATAGCCACTTTAAATTTATACACTGTATCCATATAGTTCATCCTATTGACAACTAAGGAAAAGAATAATGCAATTGTCTCTATACGGTCTTAAACTCACTTCTATGGAAGTCATTAACTCCTCATCATAAATCTTTAAAGAAGAAAGCATAGTCACAAAATATCTTACTGTCATGTGCTGTCTATAAAGCTCAGGTAAATATAATACTCAGTGGTAAAATATTGGGCATTTATGCCTCAGATTATACAAAAGACCCAAATGTGTACAGTTACTATTTGTATCTAAAACAATAGCACAGATACAACAAATGGAATGAGAAATGAGCAATGAAATGAATGAAATAAAATGTTAGCTAATAATATTAGTATACAAATTCATAAGTCAAGGAAATTCAGCATAGATATATGAAAGTAATTATAATAAAATCTCTACATACACTTAAGATAGAAGAATACTTCTTGTACATTAAAAGGCAAACAAGTGAATAGAACATTATTCTGTCTAGAATGTACATAGATAGTCAAAGGACAACACAATTAGGAAAACTGGAACCCTAAAAATGTGCTATTATATCTTCTGGCTTTATTCTTCTCCTTTGTATGAAATTAGAGTGATCAATATGGTGGTTTACCTCTGCCTCCCAGAGAGATGGCAGGTGTGCTTTTTCTGTCATATGAGTGTCAATGGGAGGCAGAGAAGAGAAAGGCTATGTCTCTGCTGAGCTCACTGTCCTGATCTATGAACATCTGAATAATTAGTAACCTAACATCCTCTGAGATAAGTAAGCCTAAGACAGACTGAATGGCATGAGGCAAGAGCAGACAGTCTTCCAGGATGGGAAGTCAAAGACTAAAAGAACCCTGCGTATAAACAGGGTCATGGGCATGACAGAGCCTGAGACAGAATTTCAAGGGGCTGCTCAGGTGGTCATAGAATCCCAGGAGTTCCCACTGCACTAAGTGACCACATTATCCCTATTTTAGTAGTCTTTACCTGTATACATTTCCCACATCTCACCCTGTGGCAGTTGGAGCCTAATGCTGGGCTCTGTCCAGGTTAGCTATCTCTTATTCTTTTTTTCTCTTTTTCTTTTTTCCTTTTTCAGGCAAAGAATAGGCTCTCACTAGGACACTGTGGGACCACTGATAAGTTTATCAGTTATTGGTGAGTAATCTTGTTATCATGGGGCAATCAGAATCTAAAGGAAAACAGTTGTTTCTGTTGGTCTTCAAGCACATGTTATCAAGTCGGGGCTTAAAAGTCTCAGATAAATCTTTACAAGAATATTATGATTTTGTACTAAAAATCAGTCCTTGGTTTCTGGAGGAGGGAAGCTTGACATTAGAAGATTGGAAGCGAGTAGATAAAGATATGAAGAGGTTTCATGAAAAGAATTCATCTAAAGAAATTCCTAGTCATGTTCTTGTTCTGTGGCAGCAGAGGAGAGATCTGCTGGCTGAGAAGTCAAATTTGGATTTTTTAGTAGAGGAAGTGCCTTCAGAATCCTTGATGAGACAGAGGCAAAGCATGTTACCATGAATAAGAAATTTCCTAATATTAGCAGAGTAGGACAGAAGTGTGAAATCGATGATGAGAGTAGTGGCGGTGATGGCAGTGAAGAGTGGGATTCAAGAGAGAAAGCTGTAAAGTGTGAGTCAAAAGGAGATCAATTTTATGATCCTGGTAGGAACAAACCATTGCTTACTGCACCAGTTAAGTTTAAAACGAAACCAAGAGCAGGGAAGTTGCCTCCACAGGTCAGTTTTGATGGTGCAATAGTAGAAGCTAAAAGACAAGGAGATTTTACTCTTACATGTCCAGTTGTATTTTATGATGAGGATGAACCTCAATGGGAGCCTCTACCTTTGAAATTATTAAAAGAATTATAGTCTGCAGTTAAGACCTTAGGAGCAGGATAGGTCCAGGAGCACCATACACTTTGCAGATAGTGGACGCAGTGAGCAGCCATTGGCTAACACCTCATAATTGGTATCAGACAGCTAAAGCCACACTCATTCCTGGGGAATACGTCTTATGGAGAACTGATTATGAGGAGAGGGCACGAAAAACGTACAAGATAGCTTGCTGAAACGTGGCTCTGAGCCTACAGTTTCTATGTTCCTTGGGCAGAGGAATTATGCTCTACCAGCAGCTCAATTAAAAATTCCGAAGGCCGTACTAGAACAGTACTAGAACAGCCATTTCCAGCTGGCAAAATTTACCTCTGCCTGGGACTAAATCTACAGCCCTTTCAGGAATCAGACAAAAACATGATGAGTCATGTAAGAGCTTCATGGCTAGATTAGAAGAGGCAGTCTCTAGAATGCTTCCTCCTTCGAAAGGGACTGACATATTAATAAAACAATTGGCTTAGGAAAATGCAAACACTTTGTGCCAAGACCTGATCAGACAAATCCGTAAGACAGGCTCCCTGCAAGATTGTATCAGGGCTTGTCTAGATGCCTCACCTGTTGTAGTGCAGTGAATTGCCTATGCTGCAGCAAAGAAAGGGCAGAGTTTCAGTGCATACATTAAAAATACCTATGGAGATGAAAAAAAAAGCTCCCAGGGAAGTGAGGTCACATGATTTAGCAGGGAGCAGGGACATCTGAGAAAGGACTGTAAAGTTCCTCAGGAATCAGAGAAGGCATTTCTCCAGATCCTTGCCCACGTTGTGGTAAAGGAAGACATTGGAAAACGCATGCAGATCAAAGTTCCATAAAAATGATACTCCACTCTTTAGAGGGGGCGGCTGAAAACAGTGAGACAAAAAAACTAGATTTGGGGCAACCTCTCAACCCCAAGGAAAGAGAGGCTCAGAGCCAAAAGGATGGTAAAGAATCCACTCCTCTAAATCCAGAAGCTTCAGAGTTTACTATTCACCATTTGCCTACAGCAACTCTGGGAAGTGCACGCTTAGACTAGCAGCTTTAACAGATGTCATACTTTCTAGTTGGGATGGTGTACATTTTATTCCCACTTTAATATTGGGTGTTTTACCCTCAGGAACTGTGGGTCTCATTATCAGGCACAGTTCTAGTTACAAGAAAATCTTGAGGTAGTTCCTGGAGTTGTGGACTCTGATACATTCGGTGAAATTAAAGTTATGGTTAAAGCATTAAAAGAAACAGTGCAATTTCATAAAGGGCAGATAATAGCTCAACTCTTACTATTACCTTACTTACATCTCCCTAATCCCACATTGAAGGGAGAGAGAGGCCAAGGACAGTTTGGGTCTACAGATACTGTGGCCTGGTTACAAGAAATCAATGATCAAAGACCTTTTAAAGATATTGTTATTAATGGAAAAATCATTTAGAGGCCTTCTAGACACAGGAGCTGACAAGTCCTGTGTTGCAGGCAAAGATTGGCCTCCATCCTAAGCAGTTCATTGGACATCCTCTACTCTACAAGGGTTGGGAATGGCTGCTAATGTAGCTCAAAGTTCACAGATATTGAAGTGGAAATGTGAAGGAAAAACAGGACATATACAGCCTTATGTTATAGCTTCTCTACTTTTTTCCCTTTGGGGAAGAGATATCATGGAAGATATGAATGTTAAACTGGTTACCTCAGACTGTTTAAGTTGGCAAAATTTTTCATAGGGGTCACTGATGAGCATTTATATGCTGATAAAATAGAATGGAAAGATTCAAGGCCTGTGTGGGTTAATCAGTGACCCCTAACAGAAGAAAAGATACATGCCATTGAGGATCTGGTGAAAGAACAGCTAGAGAAAGGATATATATGGAGGAGTCCAATAGTCCATGAAATACTCCTATATTTGTCATTAAGAAGAAATCAGGAAAATGGAGACTTTTATAAGACCTTAGGGCAGTAAATTCTACCATGCATGATATGGGAGCCTTATAACCAGGCCTCCCTTCACCAGTTGCTATTCCAAATCAAAACTATATTATAGTTATAGATTTGCAAGATTGCTTTTTTACAATAAAATTGCATCCTGGAAATTCCATAAGATTTGCTTTTCGTGTTCCCTCAGTAAATTTATGAAGGCCTATAGGAGATTTCAGTGAAAAGTCTTACCTCAAGGAATGAAAAATAGTCCTACATTGTGCCAAAAATTTGTGGACAGAGCTTTATTAAAGGTTAGAAAAGCATATCCTCTAGTATATGTAATTCACTTCATGGATGATATTCTCTTAGCTACAGAAAGTAAAGAGCAAACAGAGCAGGTTTTGTTAATAACTATAGAATGTTTGACTAAGTATGGGCTAATAATAGCTCCAGAAAAAAATTCAACATAATAGACCTTTGAACTCCTTGGGTCATTTGATAAACAAAAATTATATCTCTTCTCAAAAAGTCACTCTAAGATTGGATAAACTAAAAACTTTAACTGATTACCAGAAGCGGTTAGGTAATATTTATTGGGTCAGACCATATTTGAAGCTTACTACAGGAGACTTAAGCCCTTTATTTAATATCCTGAAGGGCAATACTCATCCCAGTTCACCTAGAGTTTTAATTACAGAGGCCTTACAGGCCATTACTCTGCTAGAAGAGAAAACTGCAGAAGCTAAAGTACAACAGTTAGACTATTCAAAGGAATGGGATTTATTAATCCTCAAAACTCCCTATACTCCTACTGGGTGTCTTTGGCAGGAGGGAATACTGGAATGGATGTATTTACCTCACACACAAACTAGGATGGTATCCTCTTATTTGTTTATGTGCTCAATATTAATTGTTTAAGCTTGAACTCGTTCTAAAGAACTGTTTGGGAGAGAAATGCAAAATATTATTACAGTACATGCACATAAAACACCTTGATCTGAGCAACCTATGTCACTTGAAGTTCTGACCCCATGTGAAGGTGGAGGTACTTTCATACATAGAGACTAAATGGGCCCACCTTTTCCTCAGGTTCATATCCTTCATATGTTGCTCTTCTACCATTTGTTTCTTTTTTCTATAATTCCTCAGCATAAAAGGGTTGACTAGTGAAGACAGACTTGAACACTGTCACAGAAAACACTGCTATATGATACATGGCTCTGCTGTGTATACACATGATATTTTCACTTTTCCTTCTTGAACAGTAACTAGAGAAATTATCCTTACTCAAGCAACTACATCGCTGCCTGCTCAAAGCAACCTAAGGGTTTCCTAAAGTCAGGGAATACTTGGGGTGTTTAAGAAATATATCTATGAAAGGCCAAAGATTGGTGCAGCATGTGCCTGAGCCAAGGATTTTCCAGGGACCTGGACCTGAGTGATGGGTGAGTACAAACGCTTAATCATAAAGCAGCTTCTTCAATATATAGAACATAGTCCCCATCAGTAGTGCAGCACAGCAGCTTTTGGATGAATTAACACTAATGCTGCCTTCTCTGCCTCTTCCCTCCACTCTCTTTCTGCTGATATCTAACACCTGTATGCATGTCTCTCTTTGACTTTGAGGCTTGGAAGACATTTCTGAATTCTCACATCATAGCCCCAGGATCTGAGGAAAATTCATTCAGGAAACTTTTAGTGGATGTTAATAGGAGGATGACAGTTCTTGTCAACTTAAAACAATAAGTGAATCATTAGTTTTCAGGGCATCTGGGATCTGAATTCTTACCACACCTCCTTTATTGATATGTGCAAATAGAAATGGAATTCCAGAAACATTCAACTTTTATTTACCAATGGCCCTTATATTGCATTAAGCAATAAATTATATGGGTTTTGGACTATAACTTCTTATGAAAGTGTGTGTCAATAAACATAAAAGAAGCCTACAGAACACTAAACAGATGCAAAAAGAAAAGAAATTCCTCTTGTCACATAATAATTTTAAAACACCAACTTCACAGAACAAAGAAAGAATATTGATAGCAGCAAGGTAAAAATGTCAAGTAGCAGACCAATCAAAATTACACGATACTACTCAATAGAGATTCTAAAAGCCAGAAGATTCTGGACAGATATCATACAGATGCTAAGAGAAGAAAAATGCCAGTCCGAGCTACTATACCCCAAAATACTCACAATTACTACAGATGGAGAAAACAGGGTTTTCCAATACAAAACCAAATTTAAATAATATCTTTCCCTAAATCTAGCCCTACAGAGGATAATAGAAGGAAAAGGCAAGCACAAGGAAAGAAACATCACCCAAGAAAAAGCAAGAAATTAATCTTTTCACTCAAACACAAAAGAAGAGTAGCACACAATTACACCTCTAACAAAAAATAAGAGGAACCAACAATCATTGATCCATAGCTCTCAAAATCAACGGACTCAATTCATCAATAAAAAGACATAGACTAACAGACTGGATCGTAAACAGGATCCAAGATTTTGTTACATATAGGAGACACACCTCAGAGTCAAAGACAGACATTATCTCAAAGTTAAAGGATGGGAAAATTTTTTCCAAGCAAACAGTTTCAAGAAACAAGGTAGAGTAACCACTCTAATATCCACCATAATAGACTTTCAACCAAAAATTATCAAAAAAGATGAGGAAGGACACTATATACACATCAAAGGAAAAATTCACCAAGGTGAACCTTCAATTCTGAATATGTATGCCCCAAATGCAAAGTTACCCATATTTGTAAAAGAAAAATGCAAATTGATCTATTCTTATCTCCTGTACAAAGCTCAAGTCCAAGTGGATCAAGGACCTCCACATAAAACCAGATACACTGAATATAATAGAAGAGAAAGTAGGGAAGAGCCTGGAATACATGGGCACAGGGAAAACTTTCTGAACAAAACACCAATGGCTTATGCTTTAAGAACAACAATCAACCAATGGAACCTCATAAATTTGAAAAGCTTATGTAAAGCAACGTACACTATCAATAGGACACTCTATGGTTTTACCTTCTTTGCCAAAGATCAAGTGGCCATAGGTTTGTGAATTCATTTCTGGGTCTTCATTGGATGAGTACAGGGTCTCCAATGAAGGAGCCTGAGAAAGGACCCAAGGATCTGAAGGAATTACAGCTCCTTAGGACAAATAACAATATGAACTAGCACCCTCAGAGCTCCCAGGGACTAAAATTAAAACACCAACCAAAGACTACACATGATGGGACTAATGGCTCCAGCAGCATATGTATAGCAGAGGATGGCCAAGTTGGTCATCAGTAGGAGTCGAGGCCCTTGGCCCTGTGAAGGTTCTATGCCCCAGTGTAGGGGAATGCCAGGCCTAGTAAGCAGGAGGGGGTGGTTTGGTGAGCAGGGCAAGTGAGGAGGGAAGAAGGGTTTGTTTTAGTTGTATTTTTTTATTTTATTTCATTTTATTTTATTTTTGGAGGGGAACCTCAAAAGGAGATATTGCAAATAAAGAAAACATCTAATAAAAAAATAAAAAGAAAAACTGGTAAAAGGGACAAGTGCAAAGTGGTCGCTTGTGTCCTGGCCACACCTTCTACTAGCAGGAAGTCGTGTGTCAGAAAATTCATGTCTGTGGTAACTTCTCTATGTGCCTAATTAAATAAAACAATGTTAATCTTAAAAAAAAAATAGTCGACAGCAGAAGTTTTTGAGGATGTGGAGAAAGAGGAACACTCCTTCATTGTTGGTGGGATTGCAAGCTGATAAAACTACTTTGGAAATCAGTCTGGCAGTTCCTGAGAAAATTGGAAATAGTCCTATGAGAGGACCCAGCTATACCACTCATGAGCATATACCCAAAATATTTTCCAACATATCTGCAGACACCAATCCAAACCAAGGACACATCCTCCACTATGTTCATAGGAACCTTATTTATAATAGACAGAAGCTGGAAAGAACCCAGATGTCCCTCAACAGATGAATGGATCTAGAAAATGTAGTACATATATACAAAGGAATACTATACAACAATTAAAAACAATGATTACATAAAATTCTCAGGCAAATGGATGGAACTAGAAAACATCATCCTGAGTGAGTAACCCAGACACAAAAGAACACACATGGTATATACTCACTAATAAATGGTTATTTGCCCAAAAGCTCACAATGCCCATGATACAACCCATAGACCATATGGAGGAAGGAATACTAGGGTGTGGATGCTTCAGTCCTGCATTGGGGATGGGGAGGTAGTGGTGGAAACAGGATGATTTTGACAGGTGGAGTGAGAGGGAGACTGAGGAGGGAGAAAGGAGGGGGAGGAAATAAGGGTCGCAGTATCAGGAACTAAAGAAGATGGGACACAGGTGCAGAGGGTCAGGAAATCAAACAAAAATATGTATCAAGGTGAATGAGGAACTGGTGATAGCCCCTGGAGGGTCCCAGATACTAGGGAAATGTGATGTTCCCAGGACCCAATGGGGATGAGTTTAGCTGAAATGCACAGAGAAGGAGGAGAGAGAACCTGTAGAAACTACCTCTGGTGGATAGGCATGCTCCTGATCCAGGGATGGAGCCACTCAACCATCTCAAAAATTTTAACCCAGAAATGTTCCTGTCCAAAGGAAGAAAAGGGAGAAAAAAATGGAACAGAGACTGAAGTCAACCAGGGACTGCCCTACCTGGGAATCCATCATGTCTTCAGACACCAAACCAAACACTATTGCTGTGGTCAAGAGGTGCTTGCTGACAGGAACCTAGTGTGGCAGTCTCTGAATATCCAGCCAGCAACTGACCAAAGCAGATGTGGATGCAGAGAGCCAACCATCAGACTGAGCTCAGGGAACCTAGTGGAGTAGCTGGTGAAAGGACTGGAGGAACAGAGGGGGATTGCAACTCCACTGGAAGAACAACATAGACTGGCCTGTGTCACGACCACCCTCGACCTGCAAGAATGATGCAACACACTCTTGGGCTCTTCTCCAGCAGTTTATTCAGGAACCTTGAAGAATCTTCTGACCCCGAGGAAAGCCAACCCACGAATTAAATACTGTATGGTCAGCCACCCAGGTAAAGCCACGTGGTGCTATATAACAGGCCCACATAGCGGA
>NW_022196903.1:62630635-62630858 GCF_008632895.1 Mastomys coucha | reverse complement strand
CCCCAAGTACTAGAGCTACCACTGCTAGAAAAATCCATACTAGTAACAGACCCTAGAGAAAAACTCCCTTTTGATAAACTCCTCCTCCAAGCATAATCATGGGTCCCAAATCCATGCAACTACCATTTATTCCACACAAAAGCCATACATCAAAAGATTGATGATAGCTTGCTGAGGATCTCTAGTAGATATATTAAGCATTCCTGTACAGGACTCATTCACT
>NW_022196903.1:62619151-62628009 GCF_008632895.1 Mastomys coucha | reverse complement strand
CTCTTAAGGCTGATGATGATCTCCCTAACAATAAACCCACTGTGTCAGGTTCAAGGGGTCCTTTAAAACCTGTTTCAATTAACTGGACCCCTATCTGGGGCGTTAATACGAGTCTGGTGGTGGAGCAGAGGTCAAATCCTGCTGAGCCCACAGTGGCTCTCCGTGGTCTTTCAGATGGCGAAATGTTGGCCATCTCTCCTGACTCTGTTCTTTGTCCTGACTCTCTACTGCCCCATATATTTGCAGGCCCTGGGGTCGTGGGCCCCGCTGTCCATTTTTTGGATGAGTACCACCATAGCCTTGAGTCAAGGGCTGGCCATTGATGTCTTTTACAAAGCGGCATTCGTTAGCCCAATGGCTTCCTTTTTTACATCTTGGGCATAACCCTGGCTGCCTGGGGCATTGTCCACTTCCTGAACTTTCTGTACTTCCTCTTTCAGGGCACTGCCTTTTAAGGTGTCCCATTCTTCTGCACTTGAAACAAGCTCCTGGACTTCCTCCTCCTTTTCTAGTCAACTGTACTACCGCGGCAGCAAGGTCAGCATTGGTTAATGGTCCCCCAAGTTCTCTACACATTTTCATCCAGGCTTCTATACCTTTGTTCTTATAAGGGGTGATAGCGGCTCTACACTCTTTGGTGCACTGCTCATAGGCCAACTGCTTTATCAGTGGCATAGCAGCATCCGGGTTGCCAAAAATTTTCCCTGCCGCTTCCACCAATCGTGCCACAAAGTCTGAAAATGGTTCCATGGGGCCCTGTAGAATCTTGGTTAAGTTCCCACTCACTTCCCCTTTGTTAGGAAGGGATTTCCATGCCTTGATAGCTATCTGATTTATTTGGTCATAAACCTGATTGGGGTATCCTAACTGCTGATTGGCAAATCTCCCCTGACCAAGCAGCATGTCTTTGTCCCAGGCTGGAATTCCATTTCTCAGATTAGTGGCTGCTTGCTCGGCGGCATACTCAATCAAGAAAGCTCTCCAATCAGGATATTGTCCTGGACTTAAACAAGCACGAGCCAAACCACTCCAGTCACTTGGCGTCATGCAATGTCTGCCTAATGTTTCTACTTGAGCCAATGCGAAGGAGGCGGTGATGCCATAGGTACGAACCGACTCCGCAAGGGATTTGATTAAAGTCAAGCGGTTCCTCATACCTGTCCCCTTGTGGGTTTTGTAATACAGGATAAGCAAATTGTAATTCTGTTCTTACTTGTGTCCACACCCCTGGGCAGAAATATCTCCCTACATTCGATGGCTGAACAGGCTGAGCCGAGGGAGCCATCTGAATGGCTTCCGGGTATGGAGGGGGAGTTGAACAAGATGGTGGCACAGCAGCGGTTTCTCTTATACCGACGGCTGCCAACGGGGCTTTGTCCTTTTCCCTTTTCTTCCCCCTTTTCCTCACAGCAGTTCTCTCCAATTGTTCTATCAGAGCATGTAGCTCCCCTTCAGAGTCTGTGTCCTCTGAATCTTCAAAAATTTTTAGGTCAGGATAAAGAGGGGCCTTCTTTTTTCCTTCCTTATCACTTTCTGCCTTCTCAGATCTTTCCTCCTGCAGCAATTCTAGGGCTGACTCTCCCTCTTTTATTGCTTTACAGCATCGCTGATCTTCTAAACAACTTCTTACCAATTTCCAGACCGGTCTTACTCCATGCTTCAAGGTACCCTGTTCCCAGGCAAAATCTAGGTCCCTGCCGAGTTTATCCCAGCAGGACACCATAAGGTTTCTGGACACCGCAAACCATGGAGCCACGGTGTCACATTCACTCAAAAATCTCTCTAAGGTTGACTTTTTAATTTTCAAATTCTTAGCTAAAAGCAGCTCCTGAAGAGCCAAAAAAATTGGATGTGACTGAGACGATCCCATGGTTAAATATTACTTTCGGTCCGCTACTCCGCGAACTTTACTTTCAGTTCGCTACTTCCATGGACTTTATACTCTCGGCTCTTTGCCCCACGAGCATCGGTCCGCTACTTCCGCGGACTTTAAGCTCCTTTCCGGGGACCTTATTCTGTCCCGACTTACCTGGGACCTTCCAGTGCACTGCCCTGACCACAGGAGTTCTGAGCCTTTTCCGTGTCTGGTTTCCCCGTACGCGGGCCACCAAAATGTCGCGACCACCCTTGACCAGCAAGAATGACGCAACACACTCTCAGGCTCTTCTCCAGCAGTTTATTCAGGAACCTTGAAAAATCTTCTGATCCCAAGGAAAGCCAACCCACGAGTTAAATACTGTATGGTCAGCCACCCAGGTAAAGCCACGTGGTGCTATCTAACAGGCCCACATAGCGGAAGCAAGCCAGTTGACTCAGCCCATAACCAAATAAGGAGTTGTTTACTTCAAGAGTGCTTGCCATCAGACTGGCAGGGGGCGGCGGCCAGCACTATCTTTGAGGTGTGGCACTTCACAGCTCTCCATAGGCCTGACAACCCAGTTCTCTGAAAGTTTATATCACCAAGGAGTATACCTGGAGGGATCCATGCCTCCATATATAAATGTAGGAGAGGATGGCCTTGCCTGACAGCATCTGGAGACAGATCATTGGTCCTGGGGAGGTTTGATTCCCCAGCATAGGGGGATGCTGGAGCAGTGGGGCAGGAGAGTGTTGGTGGGTGGGGAAGCACTCTCACCCAAGCAAAGGTGAGGGGGAAGTGCAGATGTGGGATGGGGCATTGGTGGAGGGGATAACCAAGAAGTGGGATATCATTTGAGATGTAAACGAATGGAATGATTAAGAAAATGTAAGATAAAAAACTACAAAGAAAAACTTTTAAAAAAGAGGTGATTGCCTTTCCTGAACACATGTTTCCCTATTGGAAAATTGTCATCTCATTAGATATGAATAAATTCCTTCTGTGTGTTTAAATGTGTTCTATGTATAAACAAATGTTTATATAAATACAAACATTTAAGAATTTTAGTGCTATTTTTTATGACAAACAAAAGAAGAAATAACATTTTGTGGATCCTATTGTAGCCAGACCTTGATTATATGTATGCTAATGTCCAAGACTTCCCTCCTCTCTTCTAACTTAAATAACTGCCATCTTTGCACCTGGCTGTGCTGCCATAAAACGTTCACAGCAGAACACGTTAAATGTTAATACTCCTCCACAAAAAGAGGAGCCGAGCTTGTCATCATAAACCAATAAAAAATATTGGTGGGATTTTAAGATGTCCTCATGCACACCAAGTAAGGACTTCTCAGTGTGACTGCTTCAAGATCACTCACACTCACATCAGGAACTCCTTACCAATTATCTGTCAGTAAGTCCAATAAATTCATTAGTAACCCAGGGATAACTTTAGTAAATTTGAACTTTGTCATGGATATTATATGAAGACGGAATAGACATTGCTTAGGCTCCCTTCACCCAGGAAGAAATGTCTTACAATAGATAATAATTATACTTATTAATGATACTATGTCTCATGGTAGCATGAAATAAAAAAATAAGAGGCTGTAAATATAGTAATTATTTTAGTAAGGAAGGGTTTATGTGAAGATTAGGATAGATGGATATTTTTAGAATAACAATAAAAGATACTAGAAACCTTTCCCAAGTTATAAAGATTTGATTACATTACTTAAGGAATGTAAAGAATAAGACTTAGAGATATTGTATATGGGATTGATGTTTCTAAGGTCTAAGATAAGCAATTACAAAAACTGGCTAAAATGTTTGTAAATCAATTTTTATTGAGAAGTATCTGACTAAACATTAAACAGTAGTTAACAGAAACAGACAAGTGTAACTGATCTCCTGCATGTTTAATAACCATACATTAAGCTATTCTAAACTGGTCAGAGGAATTAATAGAATATTTTCTCCCTTGTTCTTTAAGATCTATAAGGTCTTCAGAGACTGTGTGTAATCTCTAGAAGTTACCTGTTCTGTTGTTGATGGAGGACAGGAGTCCACTCTACTAAGAGTGAGATGAGCAATGAATTAAGGCAGGTTACAGGAGCCAGAGATTCCTTACAAGCCCAAGTGACCCCTGAAAACTAATGCTTAACTGATTTTAGCAGTAAAAATCAAACAATACTTTTGACCAGCCACTTGGTCTTAAACACCCAACAAGAAAATATGACCAACATTAAAATGATTGGTATGATACTTTAACAGTTAAAAGGACAAAAATGCTATTTGGACAGCTATTTCTCATTAATGATTCTCTTCCTGATAATACCTGAATTGGCCTACCTCACCTCTACAGTGTCCAACTACAGATGAGAAACAGGTTTATCTGCTTAAATGTTGAGACCAAATCTAAAGGCTGTACTTTCTACCCATGGAACACTATCTGTGTCTGGAAGAATATTTCATAGAGATGTAATGTATCCTTTCATCCTGTTTGCTGAATAAAGCAGGCAGCTAGATACTCAGTTATCAACCTCACATGTTTGGGAAATTATATCCAAATGCTGTCCTTGAAATTTTGCTTGAGAAGGATCTAATATCTCAGTCAAGATGCTGACTTTAGTTGACATCTCTTACAAAGCCTATAGGTGCTTGTCCCTTATACTGGGTTCTAATAATGTAAGGAACAGTGTGCCACAGTCACCCAACCCTTCTACAGAACTCTGCTGCATGGTTCTATTACATTTCATGTCATAAAACAAAACGTATGCTAATACTGATGGTAAATTTTTTTCTCCTCATCAATTTGTCTCTTTATGTTCCTCACAATTTGTACTTATAATACTCTATTCAGATAGCACAATCCAAAACAAATTATGTTATCACCAAAAAGCTGGCTTAAATTCTGGTTCTTTGCCATCTGTCAAGTTGTATCATGGCCTCATAGATGGATCTCCTTCTGAGGCATGTCAATGACTCTTATTTCCTTTTGACATCTCTAAGCAATTAAGAGAAATCTGTGCCCCTAGACTCCTAAAAGCATTTCAGGTGATCTCTGAAAATGGGAATAATAAGCTATCTAAGTATTCCCTCTTCTTGGCACTCTGGACTTTGTTTTTCAGGACTCAAAACTAAAATATCCAGATTGAAGTTCTCTTTACAAAAGTTAACTTCTGTCTCACCATCTCTCAGAAAAACATTTAAAAAAATCAGTTCCGCTTAATATCCTTTCCTTTGTTTGCTGTGGTACTCTAAAACTAAGTAGGACTACATCTCATAACTGCTAAAGATGGGGTTTATGGCATAATTGAACAACGCAACTTCCTCACCAACAAATCCAAACAGTTTTGAGATGAAGCCCAAAGTCACAGTCATTAGACAAAAAAATTAAAAGGTACCCCTGCTCCTATGGATGGGCTGTTGGTTCCCTCCTATATAAATTCCTCACCTTGATTACATTTCCTCATTAATAATCCCATACTTATATTGTTGCCAAGTCTTTTGGGTATTTTACTTACTACATACACCTTCATTCAGATTTCTCTCTATTCCCATACAGGAAAGTTCATGTAAGCTCTCCCAGTTGCTTTCATCCTACAGCAGCTCCATTCATTGCTGAGGCATCTGCTAGAAAACCTTTTAGACAGTGTAGAGATTCTAGTAATATAAGGGACCTTCATGCCTTTCACCCAGACTAAATATATTTCATTTTATTAGTCATACATTTTCTCCTGCTCCCTTCCTTCCATGCTCCCTATCACTGTGTTGCTTCTGCTAGCTTATCTGAGTGCAGCACATATGACAGTGTAACCACTCACTATCTTCCAGAATGACTGCATCTAGAAGAAAAAAAAATCCCCTAGAATTTATTTACCTCAGTGTACTACAGTCCTTGGCTTCATTCACTGTCACTCTTACTTTACACCTGTTGGGGTATCCCTCCACCTCTAACATTCATAGTGAAGTATTCTTTTCACTAGACACAACACTTTTACTTTTCCCCTTTTACAACTGACCATAATACTTCTGATGACTATACTCTTGCCTCTCCCATTAATCTGCATAGAATAGATGGATACTTCTTTTAAACAGAACACACCATCTCTAAAAAGTGACTGGTTTCACTTACTCATCCAAATGCTAAGTCTATCTCTTCATTAAGATCCATTGATCCCTGGAGCCAAAGCTGCCAATACCTCTCAGTCACTGTGGATACACACCACCCTCATGCTACAGCTTTACATAATGACTGACATCTTTCTGGGACTTTGGACATAGCTGACTCTGTCTGAATTATCAACATTGTCTAGTCTCTACCATCCCCTAATACTTCCTTAATTCCAAATAATTAAACACTGTTCTCCAACAACTTATCAACTATAATAGCACCCTTCCCATTCTGACCCACCTCACCCCTGCAAAATACATACATCCCATTGAGACAAAATCTTTCCCTACCCTATATGGAAGCACCTATCTGTGAGAATCCACCTCTTCTTTCTGACTCCTCTCTGTGTCTTCTTCTTTCACTTCTCCCCCTCCTCAGGAAATTTGTTTTTTTTCCTATAATAAAGTCATATATTTTCACCCTATAACAATCATTTTTCTAAAGTTTCTTAGGAGCACAAGTTGGTAACCACATGATCCAACAGCTCACCAACTTAAAACTCTTCTGATCAACAAATCCTAAATGAAGATGCTCATTTCCTGGTATTAGACAATATCAAAAAGAATAGTAACCAATGCTGTATGTACCTAAACCAGATCCAGCACAATTCTTTGACTTGATCCCAAAGGAGGAAGTGAGTGAGCCAACACAGGAACTTAGAGCAATGCAGCAGGACAATGGGCTTCCCTAGGAAATTATGTCCAGGCTATTACTGTCTCTCCTAAGTGAAGGGGTTCAGGAAAGGATAGAGGGCTGAGGAGCCTCCAGAAACTAAAAAAGGAAGTGAGAGTGCATGTGCATGGAGGGAATAAACATCAACAACTGCCACATTCACACACTGAACAGCTTCACAACTGACACAGTGTTACCGACAGCATCTGCAGGTTTCTGTAAGAAGACATAGCACTGTGATAGGAAAGTCATCACTTTGCTGACAGTAGAATTTGCAGCATCTTTGGAGAGCAATGTATCAATTGTACAAACAAAATCTGTGCCATAGCCACTGCTATAGAACCTGGATGGGACGCCAGGACGAAGGGTATTGCCTTTTGAAATAAGGAGCTTAGGAGCTTCCCCTGGCTTCTGCTGGTACCAGTTCATATCACCATCAATATCTGAGCTGAGAGTGACTTTTTCTCATGCAGCCATGAACAGGGATGATGGAGACTGGGTCACTGTTTTTTCTTCCCTAGAATCTGTTTATGGAAGAAAAGTAAGAAAGACAAAGCAAATGTACCATAATTAGATAAAATGAAGACTTTCAACTTCTTTGGAAACTACAGAATTTTGAGGAGACTGTGAACACTTGACAAATGTCATGAGAAAGAGAAACTATTTCCCTTACCAGAGATATTAAGGAGAAGAAGGCTGATGAGCTAGGGACAGCACGGCCATGGCCTTGAGTGGTAGCCAGCTTCCCATGCAGCTTGACAGCATGTAGGGAGCGGTGGAGCTGGAGAGGCATTTGCCATGGCAAGATGGTGCCTACTTCCGCTGTTGAGTAAACAACTGTTTGCACATGTGCGTAGAATGAGTCACGGCCCATTCTGGGGCATCACGTAGGGTAATGAGCGAACAGCCAATCATGGGCAGACACGCCGCCCATGATGTATATAAGCAGTGCGGATTATTGGCTCGACCTTTTTTCCCTCTGGAAGGAGGCAATAAACGTTGCTGCAGAAGGAACCTAGTGTCCGTGTGTCTTCTTGCTGGCAAGACGACTGCGCGGGCTACAGCTGGTGCCAAAACCCGGGACACCTGGAGAACCTTACAACAGCTGGTAGGTTTCAGAACTGTAGGACAAGGTGAGCGCTGAGAGGCATTCTGTTTGATTTTAATTCCTCCGACCCTTTCTCAGGGTTAGAGAGCACGGCTAAAGCTGCGGTAATTGTGCTAATGACGCTTGTTACAATGTCCATTTGGCATTTGATACAAGATAGCATGTCAGAAACTGAGGGGAAAGTAGAGGCTAGCCAGGAGAAAAGGGAGAGAAAGAAAATGGATATACCCAAGAGTACAGGCCCTTCCGCTCGACCTGCGGAAGCTAGAGATAAGGCAAAGGACACCCTGGGAGAGAAAAGTAGAAAAAGGGATGGAGCTTCGAGACGGAAGCTCTTCCAGCCTGATAGCTCTGAGGAATTTAGCCCCTCCAAGGAGGAGGACTTGGAGAGAGAAGCAGCTTGCTATAAGGAAGAGAGGTATCATCCGGATGAGCATTCCCCGCCTCTCCAGAATCTAAAGCGAAAGGGAGATCAGAGCCACGGAACACTTCATGCTGTCCCGCCTGCTCTTCCGGGTGCACCCCTGCTGTGCACTGATGGACGCTGTTCGGATTCCTTTTTGTCTAGAGGAGACAAGAATAAACTCTTGCGTGCCTTTCCAGTGTTTGAGGATGCTGGTGGTGGCCTTGTCTGTGGTCCAGTGGAGTGCACCCCTATCGGGGAGCTTGCTGAGTCAGTCAACAGGTGGGGGCCTGGTGCCAATTTTGCCATTGTGCAACTTGAAAGACTTGCAGATTACACTGGGAAACTACAGGTTCTCTGTTCTTGCCCGCAGGGTGTCTTCTCCATCTCCCCGTGAGATAGGATTGCTCAGTTAATAGTCCTCCCCAGCTCACATGATTGTTTCCCCTCTACGGGACTGCCACAGGGCACCGACGGGCTTGGCTCATCTGGGACAGACTTTGCTCATCTGGTGGTTGACCTTAAGACCAGGCCCACGTTACAGCTGTCTACAGAGGGAAAGAATTTTACCTGTATACTGGACACAGGAGCTGACAAAAGCATTATTTCTTCCAACTGGTGGCCTAAGGCATGGCCTGTA
>NW_022196903.1:62608623-62618219 GCF_008632895.1 Mastomys coucha | reverse complement strand
ACCTGGCTTCTAAGCCAAGGTCACCTTAGTCAGAGCTAGCTTTCTTTCAGATTGTAATCCCTGTTTAATATAAAAGCTGGGAGGTGGTGGCGCACGCCTTTAATCCCAGCACTTGGGAGGCAGAGGCAGGCAGATTTCCGAGTTCGAGGCCAGCCTGGTCTACAGAGTGAGTTCCAAGACAGCCAGTGCTATACAGAGAAATCCCAGTCCGTGGCACCTAAACAATGGAGAATCTTGATATTGGATATTAAGGATTGCTTTTTTTCCATCCCTCTGTGCCTCCAGGATAGACAAAGGTTTGCATTCACCCTGCCCACTGTTAATCATCTTGAGCCTGATAAAAGATATCAATGGAAGGTCTTGCCTCAAGGACAAGACATCATAGAGCGAGCCCACTGTATGCTCAAATCATATTTAATAAAACAAAAAGGGGGTATTGAGTAGGTTTTGCCCTCGGTGCCAAGAGTAACCATCTCTATAGTACTATTTACTCTTAATTTTTTAAATGTACATGATGACGAGCATACGGCTGCCGATCATCATTGCTCAGAACCTGAAGGATGTTTTGACCGGTCAATGGAAAGGCCCGGATCCTATTTTAATAAGATCCAGGGGAGATGTTTGTGTTTTTCCACAGGAAGAAGATAACCCGATTTGGGTACCAGAGAGGCTAACAAGGTGAAGGAGGACAGATCACGACCGGCCCTTCAGGACTCAGATCCTGACCTGTCTGCACACGTCTGGATCTGTCGTTTACAGAAGGATTCGGTTCCTGGATTTCTTCAGCCCTTTCTTATTTTAAGGAATGGGTGGGAGTTGGCCTATTTGGTGCAGCCCTATGCTGTGGCCTGGTGTTTTGCTCTGGCTGATCTGTAAGCTCAAAACCCAACAAAAACATGACAAGATAGTCATCACTCAGGTACTTGTGGCCATTGAACAGGGAACTTCTCCCGTGGTGTGGTTGTCCATGCTACACAAATCATAAAACCTCCTGCCGTCTCGTTCCTCCCCTGGCCAATAGCGCATTTGCTAGCGACCGCCCAGCAGGGTCAGAGTAGATGAGCTACGCCAGCTCCAGGGTACCCAGAGACGGGCAACTTCCCCCAAACGCAGACTAACCTAAGACACGGAACCCTCAGGTGGCGGGGGGAGGGGGGGAAATCCTATGACGGGTAAGGCTGCAGGTTTGATGCGGAATGACCTAAGACAGGGGCCCTGGCAGAGCAAAAGCACTCTCTGACTTGCTATATTTGGCCTTCCCTTTTAACTAAAACAAAAGGGGGAGATGTAGGGAGCGGTGGAGCTGGAGAGGCATTCGCCATGGCAAGATGGCGCCTACTTCTGCTGTTGAGTAAACAACTGTTTGCACATGTGCATAGAATGAGTCACGGCCCATTCTGGGGTGTCACGTAGGGTAATGAGCGAACAGCCAATCATGGGCAGACACTCCGCACTCTGGTGTATATAAGCAGTGCGGATTATTGGCTCGACCTTTTTTCCCTCTGGAAGGAGGCAATAAACGTTGCTGCAGAAGGAACCTAGTGTCTGCATGTCTTCTTGCTGGCGAGACGACTGCACGGGCTACAACAGCATACATTATATGTCATCAGAGAGGCTGAGGTGATAATGGGAGCATGCAAATTACACTGAATATGACAGTGGGCATGGAGGCAGGGTTGAATGGACAGTGTGAAACTTCACATACTCTCCTAACAGCTGACTCACATGACTAGGTTTCAATTATTGCCCAGGAATATTGTCCCTCTTTTACCATACAATATCTTATAGTTTGTGATGAAAGGTGATTAAGACAGTTCCTAATTAACATGTCCTCTATCTGCATGTTAAATATCCCAATTATCAGTTTGACTTTCAGCATGTGTTTCCAAATTTCCACACTCTAATGGAAATTAATTACCCTGAACAAGAACACAACTTTTGTAAAAATTGAGCAAATGGGGACATCTCATAAAAATACCAAGGAGCAAGGAATGTACATTAAGCCTAAAGACAGAGCTTCAGAAGAGTTTACTGAGCAAACATCAGTCTGCAGGAGATGCCCTAATTGTGGGGAGTAATGCCAGTTCCAGGAAACTACCCTGGGAGGGTGGATTCCCCCCACCCCTCCTATGTGCAATCTGTATCTCCCCCTCACCTGGGGCATAAAGATCAATGAGAACAAAAGGCAATGGGCTCCACTAATGAGAGATAACCAACTCATGCTGTAAACCTATGTACTAAAAGGTATAAAAAGTGTGTGTGTGTGCTTTTGTTCCTGGTCATCACCTTTGCTCTGAATGCAGGTCGACCCCAGTATACTGGCGATAATAAACCTCATGTAATTTGCAGAAATCTCCCTCCTGTTTCTTCATGAGTGGGAGACCCATGCCAGAATCTAACACTTTCTAGGAAGAAAGATCATGTTTTAACATTTTATGTTCTTTGAAGTAAGTAAGTAGGTTATCAGTGGAAATGGTGAGAGTTATACCTTGCATACAGAATTTTCTGTTTACTATACATTGATATTTTCATACACTACATTCAGGATTTGAAAATAGAAATGAGAACTACTCCTATATAAGAGGATAAAATATTGGCAAAAATTTAGAAAATATGGTTATTTCTAAAACAAAATTATCAAACTGTTTTGGAATACATCTGTTTACTTACTAAATTTTATATGAAGTCAAGTTAGCAAGGAATTCAAAAGTAAACACAAGTATGCTTGCATATAGTAGCACAACACGTATATATTTATATACATTGGGATGTTTACAGAAAACACTAAAGTACATTTGGAATTAAAAGTACTAAAATTCATGACAAACAAAAATGCCACACAGTAAAAAATAACGCTCTGTAGAAAAATTAAAGAAAAATACACTAAGAAAATACCCAAATTTATATGAATTAAGATATTAATAAAAATTTGATACAGAATAAAATTAAATAATTCAATAAAATGTCCCCAAGAGAGTGGATATGTAGAGAGAATGAGTTGAAATACAACTAGGTGCTTATTGTAGCAAAAATAGCAACAGTAAAATCCAGAACTTAATCAGATAATAGCAGGAAAGTAAAAATATGCTAACAGAGCCAGCAATCAGAGAATGCAAATGGTGAGGAATTGAGTTTGTGTCATTTGATCACCTAATCCCAAATACATAAGAGGAAATAGTAATTGTTTAGACCTCAAAAAATTAATTCTAAAACAGAATCCAGCTGAAGGCTATAGTGATGCATTACAGCCTGAAATGCAGTGCATAGAAATTGTGTATTCAATTAGGACTTCTATTTAGAGAACAAAAAGAACAATAAAATTCAAAATGAATAAAACCACACCATTGAAAATATAAAGTCTAATCAGAACATGGAAAAAGTTAGGTATGTATAGTTCCCTGAATAAGAGATAGAGAAGATGCAAAGAGACTAAAAAAAGTTAACCATGATACATTGGTATAGAAAGATGTCTCAAATCTGCACATGGAATACCATCCAGCTTGTGAGCATTAAAGAAAAGTGGAAAATCAGTTGCTAATAATAAGAGTATAAAGTGATGACACTAATCATACTTTGGCAAATCATTCTACCACTAAAACATGAATTATTGTACAACTCAGTTTAAAAAAAAATCTTGGGAATAGTCACAGAGAAATGAAAACTCATTTTCACACGGAAACTAGTGAAAAAATGCTTAACAAAAGTTCTTCCAGAAGGAGATAGAAATGAGTAACTACTTAAAGATTCCTCACTTAGTAAACAGGTAAAATGAGGTTCTTTAAAACTATGGACTTCTACTCTTAGTCAAACAGGAGCTAATTCTTTGTGTACACAGCTCAGAAGTACCACTGAGTAAAATAAGCCAATGCAAAATTATGTGTGTTGTGAGAGGCTTTTTCTGTAGTGCTTGCTTGAGTAAAAGATGGAGGAAGAATGGTGACACCAGTGAGTTTTATGGTAGCAGTACAAGTGAATAAATGATTATGGTTCTTAAAACACAGACTATTAATGTGACGAGTATGCTTACGGACACTGCACATGTTAAAACACCATCCACATAGGCAAGTGCAAATTAGGTAATTAATAATACAAACTTGCTTTCAATTTCCTCATCTATCTTATTATTGAAGATATAAACTCGAGAGAAGACTGAGTGCAAGGTGTACAGATCCTGGCTATATGCTTTTGATACTTTCTTATGAGTATATAACTATTTGAAAATAGAAAATATAAAAGGCTTGATCATGTGAAATCATTACAGAAACCACTTGCTGAGTTGCAGAATCCTTACAGAAAGAGATTGCTGAGTTGCAATCTCTCTAGTTAAAAAAGCAAGAGCTATGCCTCTCTCTCTTGAAGAAATTACAGAGTCTTCTTGCACATTTTGGAGAAATCACGAATGGAATGATTATAAAGCAATTCATGCTAATTAGAAGAGTCACACTGAAATTATACATACCTAATACCCAAAAACAAGTAATCTGTGGAAATAAAATCAAAACGTTATTTAAATGGCATTCAATGACTATTATAAAATTCTGTGAGCTTCATCTAATGTTTAGCTGTTAATTTCTCTTTCCAATGGCAGTTGGGAGGAGCCTCTCAGAGGACAGTTATGCTAGGTTCCTGTCTGTAAGCATATCAGAATTCCATAATAGTGTCATAGATTGGTTCTTACACATAGAATGTGTCTCAATTTGGGGCAGTCTTTTTTTATTCATACACACTATCTCTGCTCTATCTTTGTTCCTGAGATTCTTGTAGGCAAGATTTGACACAATTTTTTACAGACATTGAAAGAGTAATTCTTAACTTCATGTGAAAAAAAATGAAAAGCCAGGACAGCTAAAGCAATTCTGAACAATAGCAGAACTTCTGGAGGTATTACCATTTCTGATCTCAAACAGTACTACAGACCAAGAGTAATAAAGCCTGCATGGTGTTGACATAGAAACAGACAAGTTGATCAATGGAATTGAATTGGTAACCATGAAATAAACCCACACACCTATGAACACTTGATATTTGACAAAAAAATCAAGATGATGTAGTGGAAAAAAAGAAAGCATCTTCAACATATGATAGTGATCTAACTTCATGTAGAAGAATGCAAACAGATCCATATGTATTACCCTGCAAAAAAAAAAACCAGGCTTCTGAAAAAAAAGGCCTCAACATAAAACCAGATACACTGAATTTAATAGAAGAGAAAGTGAGATCGAGCCTTGAATGAAAATGGTAGGGAAGAAAATTTGCTGAACAGAACACCAATATGTCAGGTACTAAGAGCAACAATTTATAAATGGGACCTCATGAAACTGAAAAGCTTCTGTAAGTCAAAGGACACTGTCAAAAGTAAAAATTGGTAGCCATCAGATTGGGGAATATCTTCACCAACTTTATGTTCAACAGGAAGTTAATATCCAATATATATAAAGAACCCAAGAAAATAGAGAGAAACAAACCAAATAACCCAATTAAAAATGAGGTACATAGGAGTTAGAGAAAAGACCTATGGAGCTGAGTGGTTTGCAGCCCCTTAGGACGAACAACAATATGAACTAACTAGTACCCTCAGAGCTCCCAGGGTCTCAACCACCAACCAAGGGCTGCACATGGTGGGTCTGACAGCACGTATATTGTAGAGGATTGCAAATTTGATCATCAATAGGAGGAGAGGACCTTGGCCCTGTAAAGGTTCTGTGCCCAAGTGTAGGAGAATGCCAGGGCCAATAAGTGGGAGAGGGTAAGGTGGCAGGCATGGGGATGGGGAGGCAACAGGGGTTTGTTGTTGTTGTTTTTGTTTGTTTGTTTGTTTGTTTCTTGGAGGGGAAACTGGGAAAGGAGACATTTACATGTAAATAAAGAATATCTAATAAAAAATGAGGTACAGATCTAAATAGATAATTCCCAATGCAAGAATCTCAAATAGCCAAGAACCACTTAAAAAATGTTCAAAGTTCTTAGTCAGGGAAGTACAAATCAAAACAACCCTGAGAGTCCACTTTACACCTATCAGAATGGCTAAGATAAAAAACTCAAGCTACAGCACATGCTGGTGAGAATATGGAGCAAGGGAACACTCCTCCATTGCTATGATTGCAAACTTGTACAGCCACTCTAGAATTCAATCTGGCAGGTTCTCTAAAAATTGGCAATAGTTCTACCTGAACCCCCAGATAAACTGATCCTAGGCAAATGTCTAAACAATGTTATACCATACCACAATAAAGCATGCTCCAATAAGTTCATAACAGCTTTATGTGTAATAGCCAGAAACTGGAAACAACCCAGATGCCCTTCAACTGAAGAAATGGTATAGATAATGTGGTTCATTTACACAACTGAGTTCTATGCAGCTATTAAAAACAAGGACATAATGAATTTTGTAGGTAAATAAATAGGACTAGAAAACATCATCCTGAGTGAGTTAACTCAAAGATGAATGTGTGGTATGTACTCACGTATAACTGGATATTAGCCATAAAGTGCAGTATAACCATGTTACATTCCATACACTCAAAGAAGCTAAAAAAGAAGGAAGGCCCAAGTGAGGATGCTAGAATCTCATTTAGAAAGGAAATAAAATAATCATAGGAGGTAGATAGAGGAAAGGAGTTGGATGAGAAAAGGTATATGAAGAGGTGAATGGGGAGTTAAGAATCAGGTGTTGGAGAGACAGGAGAGATGGCCAGAGGGTCAGAACAATGAATGGAAATCTGCAGCTGGTGAGGATAGAGTAGTGGGGGCATCTCTGGGACATTCCAGAAACCTGTGATGGGAGAGGATACCAGGAGTCAGTGGGGATAAATTTAGCTGAGACTCATAGCAGTGGAGATATAAAACTTGTTTGTTTTATAGCCAGACAGACATCCAGTGGAGGGATAAGGAAAACAACCTACCCATAAAATTTTGAACCCAAAATTTGTCCTGTGTATAAGAAATACAAGGATAAAGATGGACCAAAGACTGAGAGAATAGCCAACAAATAACCAGCCCAAGTTGTGACCCATCCTGTGAACAACAACCAATCCCTAACAGTATTGATACTCTGTTATGCTTGCAATCAAGAATCACCCATAATAGTCCTCTGAGAGACTACATGCAGTAGCTAACTAAAATGCAGAGATTCACAGACAAACATTGGACAGAACTCTAGGACTCTTATGGAAGAGTTGGGAGAACAAGTGAGGGATCCAAATTAGATAGGAGTTCCAACAGGAAGGCAAACAGAGTCAACAAGCTGGACCCTTGGGAGCTCTCAGAGATTGAACCACCAACCAGAGAGCATATATGGGCTAGACATAGGTCTGCTATACATATGTCGCAGATGTGTAGCTTGGCTTTCCTGCAGGACCCCAACAATTGGAGCAGGGTCTGTTCCTAAAGCTGTTGCCTGCCTGTGGAATCCATTCCTCTAACTGAACTGCCTAATCTGGCCTCAGTGCAACACAGTGTGCCTATCTCTGTAGAGATTTGACAACTTGATGACTTAATAATGTGGCCACAGGTGGCTGGGATGTTATGAGTTATTCAATAGCTATTTAAAATTAAGTTTAAGAGCTACTCCACTGGATGGAACATATGCCTATTACTGAGGTGTAGCCAAGAACCAAGGTTTCAGAGGTCACACAACCTAGGAGTCAAGTTACTGTTATTCTTTTGCTAAATAAAATCAGTGTCAAACTACCCTCAAATGTTATATCTCTCTATTCATAAATTAACACATCTCTCAGACCTCATTAGAGAAGTGCAGTTAGTAGATGTTGGCTAAAACAAAGACTCACCAAAGTTCAAGTGCAGTGAGCAAATATCAGTAGTGTGCTTAGCCTTAGAAAAGGCATCTATAGCACATCTCTTTTCCAAGCCTCAGGGGCCATTACAGAAGAGGGACAGAAAGATTGCAAGAACCAGAGGTTGTTTATTATTCATTCATTCATGCTACATTGGACTATTTGGTTCCTTGTTGATTAGTTTATTGATACTTTTAGTTCTGTGTATATTTAGGTAAGAATTCCATGTTAAATGTATAGGTACCATGTATTCTGAGGACTCAGCTACTCATTATTTTGAATCTTTCAACATCTTCATCTTCAAAGTTTCAGAAAATATCCCATTGCTACATACCTAGAATCATATATTATACATCAAGACTGGTCAAGAAACCTGTCATCCCCAGGGAGCAGAAGGGGTTTGCAACCCATAGGAGGAACAACATTATGAACTAACCAGTAACCTCAGAGCTTCCAGGGACTAAGCCAGCATCCAAAGAGTACACATGGAGGGACTCACGGCTCCAGCTGCATATGTAGCCAAAGATGGCCTAGTTGGTCATCAATGGGAGGAGAGGCCCTTGGTCCTGTGAAAGCTCCATTCCCCAGTATAGGGGAATGTCAGGGCCAGGAAGCAGAAAAGGATGGGTTGGTGAGCAGGGGGAGGAGGGAGGGAATAGGTTTTTTTTTTTTTTGAGGGCAAACTTGGAGATGGGATATCATTTGAAATGTAAATAAGGAAAATATCTAATTGAAAAAAAATCCTGTACTCTGTACTCAATAATCCACCAATGAGGTTTTACTGAAATGTGGCAGGGGGTTGGGGGCGATACATCCAGAGAACTATCAGACTTGTGCAGTCCTGAAAGGAGACTGAAGATTAAACATGGGGCCAAAGATATACACACTGAAGCAGCCCTCTTCACAAGGTGTTGTCCTGACTTCCATTGGAGTAAGTGGGTGTGCTTATATCTTTCATTCTGAAAGACACTGAGTGACATCTCCTGCAGAGAAGCTGCTGCTTCTCCTTCTACCACCATGAACTCTCATGCAAAGTCCCATTTCCTAGGAACTCATTGTTTCCATAGCTGAAAGCTAGATAAAACAAGTGAATCTAAAGAAGGGTTTCACTTTGTCTTGCTGACTAGATCATGATACATCCAGACAAGGAACATACCAGGCAGCTTTGTCATATCAAGCAGTGAGGTTTTTGTTCAGGGCTGTATCACTGTGGGAGGAAATTCTATATTTTGCATACAGTAATATACACCCACATCCTCAGCCTCCACTCTACTGATTGTCAATGTGAAATCAGTTCTTGACCCACTGCCACTGAACCTGTCTGGGACTCCTGAGGCACGGTTAGACAATAGATATATCAGGAGCTGAAGAGACTGGCCTGGCCTCTGCAAGACCCAATGCACGTAAGTGTTGCCATTACTATGCAGGAGACTCTTACTAGACCTGCAGGAGATGGAAACTGACTCTCCAGGAGTGACTGGATTGGAAAATGAAGTCTGGGTCATCACAATATCCCCTGTGGTTCCTGAAATAAAACAAAAAAATGAAAGGTTATCCACAAACATGATGATACTGTGTTACTTTATCACTCCTAGTCACTTAAGGTCATGACTTTCATTTGTATACTAAAAATATTCAATATAAAATACTTAAGAGATCACAGAGACTAGAAATCACCTAAACCTTCTGCTTTGGAACTTGTTACAGTTTCCACAAAAGAACAAGTTTCCATCCCTTCTTGTGGGAAGCCCTGCTGTGCTCTCGGAGATTCTCAAACCGAAACTACAAGTTGACAGCTAGTCT
>NW_022196903.1:62544264-62598221 GCF_008632895.1 Mastomys coucha | reverse complement strand
ACAAGAACCCCATGAGCTCCCAGAGACTAAACCACCAACAAAAGAGTACACATTGGAGGCACCCATGGCTCCAGCTGAATAAGTAGCCAAGGATGTCCTTATTTGGCATCAATGGAAGGTGGGTCCTTTGGTCCTGTGAAAACTAGAGACTCCAGTTTAGGGAAATGCTAGGGTGGTGAGGTGGGAGTGCGTGGGAGTTGAACATCCTCATATAAGCAGGGGGTGTGAGGATGAGATAGGGTGTTTGCAGAGGGGAAACTGGGCATGGGGTTTAACATTTGAAATGTAAATAAATAAAACATCCAATTAAAAGAAATCCAAATAAATAAAATAACCAATAAAAAAGCAGAATGATAAGGAGGATTTTTGTTTATGTGTTTGTTTGTTTGTTTGTTTTGGTTTTTTAGAAACAGGGTTTCTCTGTGTAACCTTGGCTGTCCTGGAACTCACTCTGTAGACTAGGCTGGCCTCAAACTCAAACTCAGAAATCCACCTGCCTCTGCCTCCCAAGTGGTGGCCCAAGTGTGCCACCACTGCCTGGCAATAAGGAGTTTTAATAGTACTAAATGGATTGGGGTCTTGTGATTTTATGTGTAATATAAGCAGAATCCTCCTCACTAAGGAAATAAGAAAAAGATGAGGTAAGATAAAGAGAAATTATTTTGAATGGCAAATACAGCCCTGTATACATGAGCTTCCAAGAGTCAGGTCTTAGTGTTAGATCAAATTGTATGATAGATTTAGGAAATCTTGACTGGTTTGTCTTTTATTGGGCAAGGTACATTCTTAGGACATTTTAAGCTTTCAATGTGTTAGAATATCAGAATTTAAGATGAAAATGGCTGGCTAATTACAACTAGGAAACATCGAGTTATGATTTTATAAAACATATCTCAAAATTGTCCTCATTATATACCCAACGCTCTCAATGAGTACAACATGTCTAGGATTGACATGGCTCAGTTAAAATACATATACATCAAGCCTGGAAGGTGACTCAGAGGGTCAAAGCACTTGACAAATAAGCATATCAAGTGAGTTGAGACCTATCTTTTGATCCATGGAACCTACGTAATAAGCTGGATACCAGAGTGCTTGTCTGGGCATCTCTAAGGTAAGATGGGAAACAGAAAGGGAAGAATCACTAGAAACTTTTTGAGACAAATAAGAGTAAGAGGACCCAGTAACAGTAGGTGTAATTGGGTCCTTGCTATAATACCAGATAGAAAGATGACCTCTGACCTTCATATATACACATGCCCATCTTTATACATCTCTGTCTCCGCCTCTCTCTCTTTCTCTCTCTCTCTCTCTCTCTCTCTCTCTTTCTCTCTCACTCTCTCTCTTGCATACACACACACTCACACATATACATACACACACACTTTAATGCTCTCACAGATTATTTTCTAGCATTCTAGAGGGGAGACCTGGAAGAGGAATAACATGTGAAATGTAAATAAATAAAATATTCAATAAAAAAAGGAAAATTATATTCTCCTTGGTGCTGAGGCAGACTTGGTGGTGGTACAATATGGCATAAAAGAGAACTCAAGGCTCAATTAAGTATTTCTTATGGAGTGAATCTCCAGTTTTGAAAATGATATATTATGTGATGAGATGTCACAATGATATTAATAGTAACTTAAATCAGTCAAAGAATATTATCAAATACTTACAATACACAATGAGCAATGAAAGAATCTTACGGAACTCAGAAGATGCCTGATACTGCAAGACTTTGATTAAAGTACCTTGACAGAACACAGATAACTGAAGGAACAAGATTACCTAGGTGAAAAAAAAAACAACAAAAACCAAAACCAAAAACAACAGAAAAAGATTGCCTAGGTGAAGATAAGAGACTCATCCTTCCAGAGACACCTGAATCAACAATGATTTTAAGTGTTTTTCCTGTCCACTTCAAGAGCATTTCAGGATTAGAGGAAGAGTAAGTACTTTTGTGATAAATAATATCAAAAGCAAAAACTAAAATGAGTGTAAAAGAGGCAACACATAAAGGGAATATAAAACTAATTGTTATGTAATATAGTGATAGATTTTTGCATTTGGTGAGGGATATGTATACAGAATACATTTGGAAGTATAAAATATAATACAAATACCTGCTTACTTTCATTCTATCTGTGGAGAGGTTCATTGAGTTCTATAGATTTTGATTCCGTATAGTCTTGATGTGTAATATTAATTATCTTCAAATTTTTATGATACAATTTAGAATTTTATTTTTCAAACCTATATTAATGAATAGTCCTTCTTTAAATTTTTGGGATTATTTATGGAGGCCAGTCAACATTCTTAATAGGAATATACTCAAGAAAGAGAACTAAAGGAAATAGGGACTGATAAAAATGACATAGGATTTCTATAATCCCACTGAATAAGTTCTTTGACTAATAAAAAGTAACATGTTGTCTGAAGGCATATATATATATATATATATATATATATATATATATATATATCCTTCTCTGCTTAGGATATGTGACTGCTCTATGACTTATGGTGAGTTCATTTCATGAGCCAAAATAATACTGTAGGTGGTTCCAGCCTTGCATACCCCTACTGATTTGCATGTAGTCAAAGCACAGCCCACCTCTGTGAAGATTTCATGAGAGGATTTTTACAGCATATGCAGAAGCCATTCTCAGTGAGCATACAGCAACAACATGAGTGTCCTTCCTGAACTCCTAGCTCTTCAACTACTCTGGTTTTCAGGTAAGACAGAAGTGGAGTACATTGTGAATACTGCCTGGCTTTTTATGTAAACTATATTGTTAACACTGTATGTCTGTTGAACCTTTCAACCTCAGGTATGAGATGTGATACCCTGATGAACCAGTCTCCATCCACTTTATCTGCATCTATTGGAGAATGAGTAACTATCAATTGCCGTGCCAGTAAGAACATTAATAGTTGGTTATCCTGGCACCAGCAGAAACCAGGGGATGCTCCTCAACTATTGATCTATAAGGCATCCAACTTGCATACTGGGGTCCCATCACGGTTTAGTGGCAGTGGATCTGGGGCAGATTACTCTCTCATCAGCAGCAGCCTGCAGCCTGAAGACATTGCCACTTACTACTGTGCACAGGCTAACAGTGTTCCGCTCACAGTGATACAAGTCATAACAAAAACTCCTGATGGTTGAGTTGCCTCAGCTGTTGAATGAAGTGTCTGTATGTGTTTATATTTCTAATACCCACCTGGGCTTTGAAAACCATTGTGAGGGTTGAGGGAAACCATCAGTGTGGCCTGTTTGCTTTTACTTCTCCTTTCAAGCCCAAGAGCACAGGAGTGTTAAAATGTTGAACAATTTACTAAAGAGCAGTTCATTTTAAGTTTGGGTAATCCTAGCTGTGCTATTTTTGCAATTCATTCAGTAAAAAAGACCTTTTAAGTATACTTCAAGACAGACTATTTTCTTTCAGAAAACTGTTATGTAGATAACAACACATTCATGGTCTGTGGATTCCTATTGGCTTCTGTGATATAGCTTGAAACTCACATTTTATATAGTTGACATTAGCTTGGGATATAATTATTGTAAGTTTGAGAAATCTCAGTTTTGTGTGTGTCAAAGGTGGAGGAGGTAGTTCAATGGGGAAAGACCTTGGGTATACGTTATACTTGATTATTTCAAACCTAACTATTGTTATCAGACCCAACATGGTATAAATTGTGTTACCAAAATGCCTTTCCTCTCAATAATGCCCTCAAACTGGAAAGAGTGGTCAATTTAAATCAGTGCCTCTTATGTCGTTTCTGTCAAGTATTTTCATCCTGACAATGCAAAGGTCACCAACATTAGGGAATTATCATTTCCTATTATTTAAAGTTAATATTATGTTTGTTGTTCTTAGCACTCACTCACATTATATCTGTTCAAACCATGCTTTCTTTCTCTGATGATTGAGTCTTAATACTCCTTATTCCATAAAACATTACACTGTGATTTTCTAGTTCCTAAAATATTAACCTATGGAGCTTTATACAAATGATTAAGGTTTCCATTACCTGTAACAGGACTGAAAATGAGAATGTTATACAAAAAGAGAATGTCAGAAATATAATATTGGAAGTACTGGTAATCAGCGAGTTGACAGAAGATAATTTTTTTATAAGTAAGCATCCTTATTGAGTAGCATAGTGAGTAGAAAAGGAAGAATGACATTGACTACATAGCATTCTCATTCATATTTTCATTTCTTAATATGCAAATAAGCCAACACACGATCAAAAAGATAGAGTACTAATTCTATTTCTTTTTTTTATTTTTTTTATTTATTTATTATATCTAAGTACACTGTAGCTGTCTTCAGACACACCAGAAGAGGGTGTTAGATCTCATTACAGATGGTTGTAAGCCACCATGTGGTTGCTGGGATTTGAACTCTGGACCTTCAGAAGAGCAGTCAATGCTCTTAACCTCTGAGCCATCTCTCCAGCCCTAATTCTATTTCTAATTAGCTATCTGGTTGCATAGATTAAAATCCATTGGTTTATTGACTATTTTGACCAACAATTTGTTTTTCTGATATAATTTCCCATAGTATTATTTATTTCAGGGCTTTTTATTAAGATTTGAGAATCAAATTAGAAGAGAACAGTATCAACCTGCAACTATAAGCAGAAGTTGAAGACACATAAAGAGTATAGAGCCACCTTGGTCATCCTATCTATTGCTCTATTGCTCAAGTTTCAGCCATTTTGTGTTTTTATTTCCCAATGAGCCCTGGTTTCTAGAAAATACACAGAATCTACCTTACATATAGCAACAAAATTTCTGACCTTCAGATACCACCTTATAAAAGACAGTTAATGGATATAATACAGATTCTATGTTTCTGTATTAGAGTGCCTTTTTGTATGTAAAGTACTTTCATTTTGCTGTGGAGATGAGATTGATGGTGCAGTGCAGATGCCTAGTATACCTATGTGTTGATGAGCAGAATATAAATTTCTGTGTTATAGCAGCAGAAGAGGATGAAACAGAGTTAAGCAGTTGCTTCTACCAAAATTTCAGAGTGTCCTGTTAAGACAGGTGGCATCTGAAAATATTCTCAAGCAATAGAAGCTACAATAGTTCAGGCATATGGACAGCCATCCTGTTTCAAACTCCTGTCACTCGAAGTGGTTTATGTTCTGACTTGCCCTTCTATGGGAGGGAAACTCCAATAGTGCCAAGAAAAGCAAGGTGAAACACCTTCAGACTCCAGGCTCCTGATGATGAGGGTGAAATCTGGCTACTACTTCTGAACCTCAATGAGTCTGAATTTTCCAAGTTAGATGAACCATAGACCAAGTATTTTGGAGATTTTCCTGATGTCTTTTGGTATTATGCTGACCAGAAAGCACTTGTATGTTCTGTTCCTCCATAAGGTTTAGATAAAATGATGGAGTCTGGCATATCTGGATGTCACATCTTATAAAAGACAATTAAGATACAAATCCAAATCTATACAAATGTAAAATCTATACATTTTAACATGTATAAAACATGTTAAATGAGAAGTTATTGAAATTTTCAGATGTCACGTAAAGTAATGGATAAACAAATTTCCATTGTTGGTATTCTTTATTTGAGGAAGAAAAAAAGAAACCCAAAAACCTGAATGTGGGCCTCATGTCAATTCTGTGTTTTGATAGCAACTGATTCTTTTCTGGGTTTGACTCATCTATGAAGAAGTCCTCATGGCTAAGGACTGAAAAATTGGCTGAGGTCTCTACATTATATCCCCCTACTTTGCCTCCTTGTGACATACACACTGTCCTGCTATTATTTCTCCTGATATAGATAAGCTTTCCTCTTCTGCCACATTCAGCCAGAATGAATCAATGGATACTTTGCTTGCCAGGCTTGGCTCAAGTGGATATCTACCCGTGCTTCCTGATATCAGTTTGCTAGCCTCTCAGTTCACTGCCTCATATTAATTACTACCCATTATTTGTCCTTTTTAGAACATAGCAAAAGAATACACTCGTGACAGGATATGGTGAGTTTTGGGGAGGAAAATTCCAAGAGCACAGAAAGTATCTGTCCCTAGTGTACCCTTAATCTGCATATGGTCTTCTATAGATTATCTTGTTTTCACACTTCCCTAAGATATAATCTATAGTATGTGCCTGACAATTGTCTTTAAATTAATTTTCCCTGAGAAAGTTTTCACAGAGCTGCTATGTTAAGATTTAGTATTTGCTCACAGACATTTATTTATGAGTTTTCTGATCTTGTGTCTCTAATCATGATTTTGTGAACTCAATCAACCTGCCTTGGATCACCTTCTTTATTGAATTTGTGTATTAAATGTATACAGAAACTAAAGTAAAGCTGTCTGCAGCAATGTAGTTAACTGGTCTGATGCTACTTATATTTTAATTGTAATATTGAACTCTGAAAACTGGTTTCCCCAGGAAGGAGAAAGTTTGCAGGTAGATGCTAAGTGACCCTGTCCCAAGCTTATTTCTAGTTATTAAATAAAGATTTCAAAAGTTAATACTTGGGAAGCACAGACATAGTTGAGGTTGAGATGTCCTCAGCTGGAGGTTGGAGAGAAGTACCAGGAGGAAGAGTAAGGAGAAGCCACCATGACTTAGAATAAAGACAATGTGGCCCTGTGAGCTGGCCAGTTGTAGTTAAGAGCAGCCTATAGGAAACCCAGTAAGTGATAACTCAGGTTTGTTAATATGAAAGTAGATTTTAACCAACATAGAGGTAGGCCACTCCCCAGATTTTGTACTATTTGAGAATTTGGTAAATATAAAGGCTATGTATGTTTTTATTTGGGAAGTAAATGTTTTAAACCTGTGTAGAAACCTGAGGTCTAGATTTAATAATTTCTACAACATAGCATTAGGCCATAGTCTATCTCATTCCTTTTGGCTCCTTTCATTCCTAGGTCATGTCCTGCTTGCCCAGGAGAAAATTCAGAAATGGCACATGAAAATAGACCTGAAGACCCTCAGCTGAAAGATTATAGAGACCCCTGGAGAAAACATAAGCAGTAGCAATGACTCAAAAGTTAGGTAAGAGAATGCCACATGTTTACTGGTGCATCATTTAAAAAAACAAACCAGAACTCTGGTACCTAAAGCACAACTGCTAGATTGTTGCAATACTTTCCATGACTGTAATCCTTGGTTTTCTGTAGAAGAGTCATTTAGTGTTGGTGTTTGAGAGATGATGAAACAATATCCAAATGTATCAGCAGAGTGAAAAACATTTCACTACAATTTGAGACACAAAGTCATGGTATCAAATGTTATGATACAGTGTGAGTGAGAGAGCCAGAACTCAGGACTAAAATACAGTTTCTTTTCATGAGTATTAGTTAGACAGTGAAACATTTAAACAAATAAAAGTAGCAAAAATGGGGATTGTACTGTATAGACAAGATGTAAAGTAGAAGCTGAAATTTCATATATGGAGCCTAAGGCTCCTCCACTTCCCCAGAATTCAGGGTCTTATTCTTTCACAATTGACACAGATTGGGAAAATTTTGATCAGAAATTTAAAGAAAAATTCTCTATACCTCAAAGAGGTTTAATCTCCTATTTAAATGAGGATAACACACACTCATGTGACTATGTGTCTCTGTGAGTTTTCAAAGCCTTTAAAGGCAAGAAATTATGTAGAATTATCTTTTTGTTGAAAATCTATACATAAATTGTATTTATTTATTTATTTATTTATTTATTTATTTATTTTAAATCCAGATCACTCTCCTCTGTCCTGGTCACTTGGACACACAGCCCCCCTCTCATGTTCCTCTGAAAAAGGAAATTCCATCCCTTGCCTCAATTATCACCCTATCCTCATATATAAAAACTCTTCAGCAGTAGGCAGATCCTCTCCCACTGAGACAAGACAAGGCAATACAATTACTAGAATGGGATCCACAAACCGGTAACAGTTTAAGGATAGCCCCCAATCCACTTGTTGTGGGGACCACATTTGCACCAAGCTGAACATCTGCTGTATGTGAGCAGGGGGCCTAGTTCCACCAATGCAGGCTTTTTGGTTAGTGGTTCAGTCTCTGAGAGTCTCCAAGACTCCATGTTATTTTACTGTGTTTGTCTTCTTGTGGAGTTCCTATGACTCCCCTGAAGGTAACTCAATCCTTCCCCAACTCTTCCAAAAGACTCTCTGTGCTCTGTCCAAAGTTTGGCTGAGAGTTTCTGCATTTGTTTTTGTCTGCTTCATTTGTTTTTGTAACTGCCTCTCAAAGGGCAGTTATGCTAGGCTCCTGTCATGTATGTCCTTTTGAGCATAGTTTACCTCACTCAGGAAAATGTTTTCTAGATCCTTTCCTTTAACTTCACAATTCATGATGTCCTTGTATTTAATAGCTGATTAGTATTCCATTATACAAATGAACCACAGTTTCTGCATCCATTCTTTGCTTGAGGAACATTTTGATGGTTTCCAGCTTGTGATTATTACAAATAAATCTGCTATGAACATAGTACAGCACATGTGCCTGTCATATGGTAGAGCATATATTGGGTACATGCTCAGGAATAATATAGCTGGATCTTCAGGTAGAACTGTTCCCAATTTTCTGGAAAATAGCCATATTAATTACCAGAGTAGTTGAACAAGTTTGCACTAAATGGAAACTCATTCCATTGAAAAGCTTCTATAAAGCAAAGAACACTGCCAATAGGACAAAACAGCAGTCTACAGATTGGGAAAGAATCTTCACTAACCTGACATACAACAGAGGGCTGATATCCAAAAATATAAGAAACTCAATACGTCTGACACCAACAAACAAAATAAAGAAATTTAAAATTGAGGTACAGAGTTAAACAGAATTCTCAACTGAAGAATCCTTAATACCTGAGAAGCACTTAAAGTCAGTGTCCTTAGCCATCAGGGAAATGCAAATGAAAGCAACCCTGATATTTCATTTTACACTCACCAGAGTAGCTGAGATCAGAAGCTTAAGTGACAACCAATGCTGGTCGGAATGTGAAACAAGTGGAGTGCTCCTCTAGTACATGCATTTATTAAAGACTTTAAACAAAGAATCAGTGTTAAAATAAAAAAAAATCTACACTTAAAATTATTTCACCAAACTAATAGATCTACTCAAATGAAGGGGCAATTTTTAATTGTAAAATATGAAATCCTCTTATAACATAGAATACAAATATGGTTGTAAAATCCACTAGAGCCTACAGGCAGGTACATGATAAGTAAAAATTACATGAAGGCAAGAACACATAAAGGCCATTGGGAGCATCAATACCATAATACTGGGTATTGGAAACAGGACTTGAGACCACATGCTAAGATGTCATATCTTTGATGTGAAACTAAGATCTGATTTCAAAAAGAACTCCAGAGTGAAATCTACCTTAAGTTTCAATATTGCACATAACCACACTACTTTGCACCTCCCAAAAGCCAGTCAATAGCTTTTCTGTAGACTCTAATTGTGTTTTTAACACCAAACAGTGTTTTGATCATCAACAGTGACATTTGTTTTGATATATGAAAATCCCAACTGAGAATGTCACTAAGATTCCTAAGGTACAATGACCTCAGTAGTTCATGAAATCTAGAGACACTAAGTCATGTTTGTACTGCTGAGCCATAAATGGTACAGAGCAAATTCATGGGCCTTTGATGCCCAAACCATTCATAGTTTTTCAAGGCCTGGCTACATCTGATACATTATGCCAGCAATAGGAGGAACCAAAAGAACAGCTGTGAAAACCCAGCCTCATACATGTGCATCTCTGCATGGTTTATGTTATGACTTTTGTCACTGTGGGACCCGCTATAATACTGCTGGCAGAAATATGTGGCAGCATCTTCAGACTGCAGACTACTGATGGTAAATGTGAAGTCAGTGCCAGATCCACTGCCACTGAACCTTGATGGGATGCCAGATTGCAAACTCTGTGCATTATATATCAGGAGTTTGGGAGCTTCTCCAAGTTTTTGCTGGTACCAGGCTAAGTAATTGCTAATACTCTGACTTGCCTTGCAGCTGATGGTGACTCTCTCTCCCACAGATGCAGACAGAAGTGAAGACTGGGTCATCTGGATATCACAGCTCACGCCTGATATTGGAAATACACATCAGATATGTAGTGTCAACAATATTAAAAACATAGCTTTTCAAAGTACCAGGCACACTTCTGAAAGTGTTTTTGATGTTGTCCATCTTACCTGAGAGCCAGAGCATTAGCAGTCCTAATAGTTGAAATGGAGCCATCATGACTGTCCTGTGTCAGGTCTGGGACTGAATACCATATAGTGCACATTGTCTAATAAGCAGGTCTACTTCAGTGGGCTGTGTTCCTCAAACATGCAAATCATCTGGGGTGTGGCACAGCTGCATGGCTGATTTGTATTAGTAATTTAATAAGGACCTGATGTCTCTGCCACTCTCAGGGCTAAGGCTGGGATGCAAAGATTTTCTGACAGGAACTGTGTTGGATTCTCTTGAGAAACAGATCATTGCCAGGCCAGTCTACTGTAAATAATGTATTAAATTTATTATCAGTTTCTGCCATGCTTTCCTCAAGAGAGCTCCAACTAATACAGGAACTGTTCACTATTACACAGAACTAGACCTGGGAAAACCGGAAAACCATTCATGGGCTCCTCTTATAGGTGCCTGGCAATAATGTTGGAAGCATAGTGTCTACCTTTTTGTTTGTATTTTTTTCCCTGATCCTCTTAATATGAAGTAGAAGACATACAGCAAAAGCAACAGCACAAAACACAATGAACAATACAATACTCGAAGTTAACTCTTAAACAGCAGGACCTACATTCACTAAATTGTCATCTATGTAAAGCTAATGTGACAGACTGCTTTCATGACTGGTCTGCAGTTATGCTTTCCTGCCTCCCATCTTGTGGCTGATCATTGCCTGATGTTGTCAAAGTCACTCAGATCATTACTCCTATGTTCTCTCCTAGGTTTTGACCCTAAGCATTATTCACAAGCAGAGGTCTTTCTCTGCTATGTAGTCATTCATATCCCTAAATATTTCATGATTCTTTTTATATTTTTTAAAATGTTTTTTCTTTTTTATTGGATATTTTATTTATTTAGATTTCAAATATTTTACCCTTTCCAGGTCTCCCCTTCAGAAACTCTTTATCCCATCCCCTCTCCCCCTGCCTCTATGAGAGTGCTCCCCACCCACCCATTCACTCCTGTCTTCCTTTACTGGCATTCCCCTACACTGAGCATCAAACATCCTCGGGCCCAAGGGCTTCTCCTCTCACTGATGTCCAACAAGGTCATCCTCTGCCACATATGTGGCATGACCCATGGGTCACTCCATGTCTACTTTTTGGTTGCTGGTCTAGCCCCATGAGCTTCAGGGTGTCTGGCCTGTTGACACCATTGCTCCCTCCATGGGACTACAAACTTCCTCAGGTCCTTTAGTCCCTTCTCTAATGCCTCCATTGAGGACCTCACACTCAGTCCAATGGTTGGCTGTGAGCATCAGCCTCTGTATTTGTCAGGCTCTGTCTGCCTGAGCCTCTTAGGAGATAGCCATATCAGACTCCAAACACTTCCTGGTATCCACAATAGTGTACAGGTTTGGTGACTTTATATAGGATGGAAAAT
This sequence comes from Mastomys coucha, assembly GCF_008632895.1. NCBI lineage: Eukaryota > Metazoa > Chordata > Mammalia > Rodentia > Muridae > Mastomys > Mastomys coucha. Next base: position 62,586,597 of record NW_022196903.1, on the reverse strand, counting down.
GAGGTGGGACAGTCACTGCTCCATACTTTGTCTCCATATTTCCTCCTGTGAGTATTCAATTCCCCCTTCTAAGAATCACTGAAGCATCCATATTTTGGTCTTCATTCTGCTTGGGTTGGATATGGTCTGTGAGTTGGATCTTGCGTATTCTGAACTTTTGGGCTAATATCGACTTATCAGTGAGTACATACTGTGTGTGTTGTTTTGAGACTAAGTTACCTCACTCAGGAAGATATTTCCAAGTTCCATCCATTTGACTGCAAATTTCATAAAGTCATTTTTTTTAATAGCTGAGTAGTACTCCATTGTGTAAATGTACCACATTTTCGGTATCCATTATTCTATTCAGGGACATCTGGATTGTTTCCCGCTTCTAGCTATTATAAATAAGGCTGCCATGTACATAGCATATGTGAAGCATGTGTCCTTATTACATGTTGGAGCATCTGCTGGGTATATTCACAGGACTGGTATAGCTGAGTCCTCTGCCAAAACTTTGTCCAATTTTTTGAGGAAATTCCAGATTGATTTCCAGAGTGGTTGTACCAGCATGCAATCCCACCAGCAATGGAGGAGTTTTCTTCTTTCTCCACATCCTCATCAGCATCTGCTGTCACATGAGTTTTTTATTTTATCCATCTGACTGATATGAGGTGGAATCTCAGGGTTGTTTTGCACATTTTCCCTGGTGACTAAGGGTGTTGAACATTTCTTTAGGTGCTTCTCATCCACTTGAGTTTCCTCAGTTGAGAATTCTCTCTTTAGCTCTATTCTCCATTTTTAGTAGGGTTATTTGGTTCTCTGGAGTCTATCTTCTTTAGTTCTTTATATATATTGGATATTAGCCCTCTATCAGACACTGTCAATAGGACAAAATGACAGCCAATAGATTGGGAAAATATCTTTACCAATCCTACATCTGATATTTCATGATTCTTAAAAAACAAACATTATTTTTAATTTCTCCTGTTTTTATACCTTTATTAAAACAATACTTTATTTTATTCATATCAATATATTTTATATAATAAATAGGAAATAATAGTCACTATCAATATAGTTTCAACATTAAATAGGATATAATAGTTACTAGAGATAGTTTTAAATAAAAAAAAATGGGAAAATTCCTGGTTAGAGATATTATTCATGTCGACAGCCTCCCCATGTTTTCTCAGTGAGTCAGTGAAACAAATATGATGTATCCAGTGACTAGTGATGTCTAATGCCTCAAAGAAGTAATAGATAGAGAATGCTTATGGAAGGGTTGTAGGGTAGTTGTTCCTTCAATACTCATACATTTGAAATCATGTACCAAAACATTGCATCCCAATTCCAAGAAGAGTATATAGCTATTTGAATTCTTTCAAATGTGAAAAAATAAAGTTTATTTCTCCTCATATCAACCCATATTGCCTGTGTGTTTCTACAGAGTTCATTTTGCTTCTGACTCCATGACCACAGAACAAATGAGAGAGGGAAGACTTAGTGGCTTGAAGATAGAAGAGTTGTTAAGAACACCATATCTTTTATCATATACAATCCATACTCAGAGGAGAATACACAGTTCCCTGGAAATATAAAAAGAAATATCAGCAAGTGATCAAGAGAATATGTTCACATAGAGGCTAGAATAATCCCGAATGTGTGCTCTCTTCACTATAAGCCACAGGAAGGCACACACTTATTTCTGAATAAGCAGGGAAGCTTGACCATATAAATACCTTCATAGAGAATGTGGCTTCAGGCAAATATAACACTGACCAGCAAATCTGAAAGCCTCTGCTTGAAGTCCTCAATAGAGTTTGTAGAATTTGTTCTTTCTCTTACATGAACGTGAAAATCCTTGATCTTTTTTCTTCCTGCTTCTTTTAATGACTGAGCCTCCATTACAGGTTTAAAATTACAAAACTAGCTTGGAAGAATATGGAGTACTACATGTATTTTTATTATCATATAAGTGGCAAATAAATTTATTTGTATTTTACATATGTAAAATCAAATATACCTTTATTGAATGTGAAAAATAAACTACATAAAGTGGTTGAATAGCAGAACTTTTTGTCAAAAGAGATAGCTCGGTGATTAAAGGTACTTTTTGCTTTCGAGAGGACATACTTTTATGTGCCAGTGCCCAAGTGTGGATAACAACCATTTATAATTCTCATTCCAGAAAATTTGATGCCCTCTTCTATCTATCAGTAGCAACAGACATGTACTTGGTGCACTAGCATACATGCATCCAGAATACTCATATAAGTAAACTGAAAATAAAGTAAAGCAATCCATAGTAGATTACCATAGGTAAAAGAGATAGGTCAAAATGTGCCCTTGAAAGGACAGAGCTATTTACTGAATACTACTTTCTATAGAGTTGCTTGGTCTTTCACCAAAATTTTACCATTAGCATGAAGGAGAGTAGGCATAGTAAACAGTAGTGGCTGAAGGAACGGGCAAATAGTGTTATGAGATGCTCCTCTGCCATTTGCCTATGTAGAAAGAAATACAATGCATGACAGTGCTTGGCAAGCAAAGAATATAAAATGGGAGAGAATATATGTTTTTTAAATTAAGTCCCACTGTGAAAATGCAGAAAGCCTGAGTAGGAGATGGTGACGAACAGAGGAAGTTTTGACACTTTGAACAGAGAAACTTCAGGATCTAATGGAGAAAAGCTGGAAAGTAAGGGTTAGAGTAATTGACGTGACACTCAGCAAAGTAATAGATATATAGGGCCAAGATAATCAACCCAAAAGGAAGAGACAAATAATTTGTTCAAGGGAACACAAGAACCACATCCCTTAAGGTGTTGAATAAGCATCTTCACATTGTCATTCTTTAGTAGATGAAGAACAGCAGGAACCCAAGAAAGTAAGTGTAGGCTTCATGTCTATTCTGTGTACTGACTACAAGTGACTCTTCTCAGGGTGCTACCCATCTATGAAGAAGTCCTCATGGCTCAGGGCTAGACTAGCATACAACAAATCAGGAGCACTTTGTCAAGGCTGTGAACAAGTCCATATTGGCTAATCTCAATAACTCAGGGTGCCTGAGCTTCAGCAGGTCTCCCAGAATAGATTTCTGATGCATAATTTCTATAAAAGGAAAAAGTTAATCTTGAGCCCTGCAAGTAACATGAGATTTTGAATAATTCCAGATTCAGTACATCCCTTCCTTGCTATTGTCATATTAGGACCAAGTTATATAGCACAGTATCAGAAATGCAAAAATGCTTACAGGCTCTTTTCATTGTTGACTAATTGTCCTATTTGCTCCATTTCCTGTAATAATTAATATGTAGTAGAAGTGCAATAAAAACAACCACAATTATAGAATTTTTCTCCAGAACAGTGAAAAAAGGGCAGAGGTTTCTGCTTTTGATTTAGACATTGTCCTGTTAGCATGTGGTTCAACATTGATAACCATCCCTCTGCTACTGTTCTTCCTCCCCACTCATCCAGAAGTAATGGCAGAATACTATTCTCACCAGGCTTGTCTCAAGTGTATATCCATCTACTGCTTCCTAGCATCAGTTCTGTTTTCTCCATTTACTCCTTCATATTAGTTATTATTCCTTTTTTGCCTTTCATGGAATATAGTAAAAGAATTCAGTCTTGTGAAAGGATATGCTGAATCTTGGGATGGAATATTCCAAGAGAACAGAAAGTATGTGTCCCTAGTGTACCCTGAATCTGCATATGGTCTTCTGCAAATTTTCATGCTTTCATAAGATATAATTTATATTATGTGCCATACAATTGTCTTTAAATTAATTTGTCCTGAGTTAATTTTTCTGGGGGTGCTCTACTATTTTCTCATAGATAATAATTCATCTGTTTTCTGATCTTTAGTTTATAAACATGTTTTTTTGAACTCAAACAACCTGACTTGGATCACCTCCTTCTCTATTTAATTGATATATAAAATGGGTATGGAAACTAAAATAAAGCTGTCTGTATAATTGTACTTAGTTGGTTTGATGCTATTTATATTTTAATGCCAATATTGGGCCCCCAAAACTGGTTGTCCCAGTGATCTCAGTGTCTGCATGTAGAAGCTAAGTGTCCCCAAGTCATTGTAGATTGGTAAGTAAAGATGCCAACACTCAATAGCTAGGCAGAGGAGACATCAGTGTGGTCGAGGTTCTCCAAGATGGAGGTTAGGGACAGATACAAAAAGGACGGTGAAATAGAAGCAACCATAGATTAGGAATAAAGAAAAGGTGCTAGCCAATTAGAGTTAAGAGCAGTCCATGTGAAACACAGTAAATAATAACACTGGGTTGTCAATAGGAAAGTAGAGTCTAACAACATAAAGAGTAGGCAACTGTTCAGCTTTTGTACTCTTTAAGGCCTGTTGTAATTATAACAGCTCTCTCCCTCTCTCTCCCTCTCTCTCTCCCTCTCTCTCTCTCTCTCTCCCTCTCTCTCTCCCTCTCTCTCCCTCTCTCTCCCTCTCTCTCTCTCTCTCTCTGTGTGTGTGTGTGTGTTTGTGTATGTATGTTTTATTCCAGAAATAAGGGAGTAAAGAAGGGTAGAAACCCAGGTCATAACTTAATAATTTCTACAACAAAACATTAGGCTGTAGTCTATCTTACTCCTTTGGCTCCTTTCATTCCCAGGCCATCTCTTGCTATCACAGGAGAAAAATCACAAGTGTCACATGAAAAGAGCCCTAAAGACCCTCAGATGAAAAGATTTAGAGAGCCCTGTATAGAGAAGTAAGCAGGAACCATGAGACAAAATTTAGAAAATACAATACAATATGCCTACTAGTGCATCATTTTTAAAACAAAGCAGAACTACTGTGACTAAAGCACAACTGCTAGATTGTTGAAATACTGCCTGTGACTATAATCTTTGTTTTCCTGATAAAGGAGAATTAATTGTTGGTGTTTGGAAGAAGATGAAAAGAATATCCAAGAAATTATGCGGAATTTTCTTTCTTAAAATATCAGTGCATAATTTTTTCCATTAAATTATTTATTTTTTCACTTTGCATCCAGATTCTTGCAACCTGTCGCAGTCCCTGTGACACACAGTCCCCTTTCTCTTCTGAAAAGGTGAATTTAGCCCCTTCCCCAGGGATCTTCCCATCCCAGTTTATCAAATCTCTGTAGGCCCAGGCACATGCTCCCCTGCTGAGACCAGACAAGACAGCACAGTTAAGGAAATGGGAGTCACTGGCAAGGAACCATTTAGGGATATGTCCTGTTCAATTGTTGGGGGACATTCATAAAGACCAAGCTAAATATCTCCAGCATCTAAGGAGGAGATCTATATCTCACCCATGAATGCACTTTGGTTAGCAGTTCTGTCTCTGAGAATCCCCACTGGTCTAGGTTAATTTTCTGTGTTGATCCTCTTAGGGAGTTACTATCACCTGTAGGTCACTCAATCCTCCCCTTCCCCATCTTTTTTAAAATACTCCCTGTGTTCTGTCCAATGTTTGGCTGTGAATCTCTACATTTATTTTACTCTAAAACTGGGTGAAACCTCTCAAAGAGCAATTATACTTGCGTCTTGTCATATGTGAAGGTTTGAGCCTGGGTTACCTCACTCAGGATGCTATTTTATATTTCTATTAATTTTCATTCAGTATTTGTGAAATCCTTGTTTATAATAGCTGAGCTGTATTCTACTGTATAAATGAACCATATTTTCTTTTCTTTTTTTTAATTAGATATTTTCTTTATTTACATGTAAATTTCTCCATTCCCAGTTTTCCCTCCAAAAAACGAACAAACAAACAAACAAAAACAACAAGAACAACCCCCTGTTGCCTTTCCCCTCCGCATGAATGCCACCACATCCTCTCCCACTTATTGGCCCTGGCATTCCCCTACACTGTGGCACAGAAACTTCACAGGGCCAAGGTCCTCTCCTCCTATTGATGATCGAATTTGCAATCCTCTACTATACACGTACTGCCAGAACAATCAGACCCACCATGTGCAGTCCTTGGTTGGTGGTTGAGTCCCTGGGAGTTTATGGAGCAGAGACTGAAGTAAGGACAAGCCAGCCTAAATATAACTATCTCCTGAGAGGCTCTGACAGTACCTGACTAATACAGATGTAGAGTCTCACAGCCATCCATTGAAATGAGTACATGGTCCCCAGTGAAGGAGTTAGAGAAAGGACCTATGGAGCTGAGGGGTTTGCAACCCCTTAGGACGAACAACAATATGAACCATATTTTCTGTATCTATTCTTCAGTTGAGGGAAATCTCAGTTGTTTCCAGTTTCTGGCTATTACAAATAAAGTTGCTATAAACATCATGCAGCACATGTCCCTGTGGTGTGGTGCAACATATTTTGGGTATATGCCAAGTGTGGTATAGCTAGATATTCAGGTAGAACTGTTTCCAATTTTCTGGAAAATAACCACACTGTTCTCCTGAGTGATTGCACAAATTTGCACTAGGTGGAAACTCATGGAACTCTAAAGCTTATAAAATGCAAAGGACATTGTCGATAGGACAAAATGGCAGCCTACACATTTGGAAAGGATCATCACCAACATAACATCCAAGAGGGATGATATCCAAAAAATATAAAGAACTCAAGAAGTTAGATGATAAAAATCTAATAGTCCAATTACAATATCAGTTACAAAGCTAAGCAGAAATCTCAGCAGAGGAATCTTGAACAGCTGAGAAGAACTTAAATGTTCAATGGCCTTAGCCATTAGGGAAATCCAAATGAAAACAGCACAGTGATTTCATCTTATACTCAACAGAATGGTTAATTTCAAATACTCAAGTGACAGCTCATGCTGGTGAGATTATGGAGCAAAGGGGGTATACCACTAGTATGTGAGTTTATTAAAAGCTCTAAATAAAGAATCATTATTAAAATAATAAAAGTTTACATTCATTTTTTCATCAAAGCATAAACCTTTCTAACATTTCTCAAATGAAAAAGCAATTATTAATTTTAAAATATGGAATCAGGCTTATGACATGGAAGAGAAATAAAGTAGTAAAATCTGCTTTCACCTAGAAACAGGTGCATGGATAGGGTAAAGTCTACATAAAGGCAAGAATCCATAAGGGTCATGAGAATCATTAGACTGAGCTTTTGTAATAGGTCTTAAGACCACATACTTAAATAGCAAATTTTTGATGTGTAACTAAGATCTGATTTCAAAATGAACATTATAGTATTCTCTATCTTAAGCTTCAAAATTGCATACCACTTTTTACCTTCCAAATCTAGTCTATAGACCTTCTGTACACACCAGTTATCTTTTTAAGACCAGGTAGTATTTTCATGACCTATAATGACATTTGTTTAGATATATGAAAATCCCAACAGACAATGTCACTTAGATTACTCAGGTACAACAACTTCTACAGTTCATGAAATCTAGAGGGACTCAGTCATGTCTTGGGTGATGAGGCATATGCTATACAGAACAGTGTCATGGGCTTCTTCTACTAAAACTTTTCAAAGTTCTTCAAAGACTGGGTGCATATTAGACATTATGTCAGCAATAGTAGGAAACATAAGAACAGCTGGGAAAACCCAGGCTGACACTTCTGCATCTTTGGATGGTTTATGTTGTGACGTATCACAGTGGATCCCACTGTAATACTGCTGGCAAAAATATGTGGCAACATCTTCAGGTTGCAGGATTCTGATACTGAGTGTGAAATCTGTGCCAGATCCACTGCCACTGGACTTTGATGGGATGCCTGATTGTAAAAGTTTTGCATTATATATCAGGATTTGGGGAACTTCTCCAACTTTTTGCTAGTACCAGGCTAAGTAATTGCTAATACTCTGACTTGCTGTGCAGCTGATGGTGACTTTACCTCCCACAGATGCAGACAGTGTGAATGGAGACTGGGTTATCTGGATGTCACATCTCATGCCTGATATTGGAAATACACATCAAATATATACTGTTAATCATATTTAAAACATAACTTTTCTGAAGTATCAGGTACACTTCTGAATCTGTTTCTGATATAGTTCATCTTATCTTGGAGCCAGATCATCAGCAGCCCTGCTAGTTGAAATGGAGCCATTATGACTATCCTGTGTCATGGGACCAAATACCATATTGTGTACACAGTCTTTTAAGAAGGCAGAGTTCGGTGGGCTGTGTTTCTCAAACATGCAAATCATCTGGGGTCTGGCACAGCTGCATGGCTGATTTAATTCAGGAATTTAATAAGGACCTGATGTCTCTGCCGCTCTCAGGGCTAAGGTTGGGATATTATATTCATTATAATTTTCTTCCATGCTTTCCTCAAGAGAGCACCAACTAATACAGGAGGTTTGAAAAGACCTAGAAAACAGTACCTAGGCCCCTTTTATAGGTGCCTTTCAATACTTTTGGAAACATAGTGTCTGCCTTTGTAATGGAGGAAAGGCAGTTGAGGTCTTTAGGAGAACACAAAGCCCCACCATCACCTGCTTCACTGTAATATTCATTTGCTAAATATTGTACAACCATTCTCATCAAAAACTCAGAGAATCAAAGTCCTGTACAAGGTAAAGCAGAATCCACAAAAGTGCTCCACCTACTGGCCATGGTACCTTTGTACAGTAGTATTAAAACAGGCTCTTCTATGTAACTGTGAAACTCAATTTTACAATTATGCAGGATGATGAACGTCACAGAATTAAAACAGAACTATGGTTGAGCAGAAGGAAGCAGTCGCTAGGAGCTTTGAGAGTACTAGTTAGTTCATATTGTTCATCCTAAGGGGCTGCAAACCCTTCAGCTCCTTCACTCCTTTCTATAGCTCCTTCATTGGGCACCCTGTACTCAGGTCAATAGAAGGCTGTGAGCCTCTACTTCTGTATTAGTCAGGTACTGTCAGAGCCTCTCAGGAGGCAATTATATCAGACTGGATTCTACCAGAGGACCCAGCTATACCACTCCTGGGCATATACCCAAAAGATGCTCCAACATGTAATGAGGACACATGCTCCACCATGTTCATATCAGCCTTATTTATAATAGCCAGAAACTAGAAACAACCCAGATGTCCCTCAACAGAGGAATGGATACAGAAATTGTGGTATATCTACACAATAGAGTACTACTCAGCTATTAAAATCAATGAATTTATGAAAATTCTTAGGGAAATGGATGGATCTGAAGAATACCATCCTGAGTGACGTAACTCAATCACAAAAGAACACACATGGTATGCACTCTCTGATAAGTGGTTATTAGCCCAGAAGTTCGGAATGCACGAAGTACAATTGACAAACCACAAGAAACTCAAGAAGAAGGAGGACCAAAATGTGGATACTTCATTCCTGGCTCGAGTTTTGAAGACTGTCTCAATCACTTCTGTACTGGAGTGACTCAGGCCAACCTGCTTAATCCTGACTTTGCCTAGCTACTGCTAATGTAGAATAATTTTGTTGGCTCTGTTAGTCACTTCATATATCTTTTGTCACATTTCCCCTCCCCATATGTCATCACTTCTCAGCAAATCCCCACCTCCTCTCTCAGCCCTTTAAAATAAGTTTGATAAAATTAAATGAGTTCCTGCTTTGACAGATTCTTGGATCATGTTGGTTATTCTTGGGACAGCAGGAGATCTGAGCCAAGACACTCACCAGGTCAGCCCCAAAGAGCCTCCTGCTGGACTGGGTTCTCTCCTCTCAACCTAGACCTGCCAGCAGAGAGCTAGCAGATGGCTATTATTCAAGTGATAGTCATTCATCTTTTGAGGTATAGACACTGTGGGTTGTCTATCCTCAAATGGATTACTAACTAGACTTTGAGGGGTCTACAGATAAAATAGAGGGACACATTTATATGAGGTCCTGGGAAGGTGTCTCATTAGATAAAAGCACACACTGCTTTCACAGAGGACCTCTGTTTGATTCTAAGAACCCCACTGGACAGTTCATAATTGCCTGAAACATTAGCTCTGGGCAAAGTGATTTCTCTGGTAGGCATCTCCACTTATATCCACATGCAAGCATGCTGACACTTCTACACATATATAAACAGAACAGAAGGACATGAAATTGTGAAAGAGAACTTGATTTGTTATATATTGGAAGGCATTCAGAAGGGACAGGGGATGTATAGGATCATAATATGCAGTGTACATGTGTATAATTCCCAAAGAATAAACATAATTATCTTTGTAAAATAGAGACAGAGAGCACTAGTTGTAGGCATGTAAGGAATAACAGGAATGGATGTATACTTTTGTAGAAATGCACACGGGATCTTATTCTATTCTGAAGGTAGTTAGACTTTTCTTTGACCTTTATTTAGTTAATTGGGCAAAACTCTGATAAATACTGAAATAAAGACAACTTAAGCTAGAGGAGCCAAACCTGTTCTTACCATATAAATGCATATCATTCTACTGTTTTGCATACCCAATTCAGTCCAGCAGTACCTAGAAAAAAAAAAAACAGCAAGTATTTATTTACTCGATGTTATCTATAGGCACCAATGGCTGAAAAATAATCTTCCTTCACATTCCACAAAATTGTTTCACAAGAAGAGATACTGATGTTCATTTAAATATAGCACCAAGAAAACACCTACAGGAACAGGATTATGAAAATAATCACTGGCCACTGGATTCTATGGTGATGTGTATTTGCCTACATACATGTGCATGTTCCCTGCAGGCAAATCTTTACAAAGCTGTTTTTTTTTCTTGGACACATGAGCATCCTTGAAACCTGGACTGAGTTGTAAAGACAAAGCCAGACAATTTTGGAGCCATGTCAAGCCATTTCCAGCCCCACTACCTTGCTTACTTGAATATGTCCAGGGTAAAAGCTACTATCACAAGCATATCTTTACAAGTACATCAAATCCTGTTCAGTAGTCATTTCACATCAGGACATAGCACAGACATGAATACTCCTGCTCATCCCCGGGATAAGTTTCTGTGACTCTCATTTTCATGAAGCATGATGACCTTGCATTGGCTTAGCTAATCCTGATCAAAGTTGAATGGATTTTCAAAAGAGCCATTTTGCAAAAAGTTTATAAAATGTTTATTTTTGTTGTAGATTTCCAGTCTAATAGTAAGTGACTGTAGAGTTCTAGCATCCAGTCCTGTTAGAGATCATGACCAGTGATCATTAAACAACATTATTTTTGAAAAAAAAATTGAGGGTTTATATATTTTTATTGGTTATTTTATTTATTTACATTTCAAATGTTATCCCCTTTCCTGGTTTCCCCTCCACAAACGCCCTATCCCATTTTCCTTCCCCCTACTTTTATGATGGTGCTTCACCACCTACCCACCCTCTCCTGTATCACTGCCCAAGCATTTCCCTATACTGTGACATTGGTCTTCATAGGATCAAGTGCCTCCCCCACATTGATGCCAGATAAGGACATCCTATGCTACATATGCAGCTGGTGCCATGGGTCTCTCCATGTGTAGTTTTCTCTTGCTGGTTTATTTACTGGGAGTTCTGGATGGTCTGGTTGGTTGATATTGTTGTTCTTCTGATAAGATTGAAAACCCTTTCAACTCCTTTAGTCCTTCACCTAACTCTTCCATTGATATCCCCATGCTCAGTCTGATGGTTGGCTGCAAGCATCCCCATCTGTATTGGTCAGGATCTGGCAGAGCCTCTCAGGAGACTATGGCTCTTTGAAAGTAAAACAATTGGTCATAAAGAAATCCCTGGCAAAACCCATACTCTGTTTATCATTACTGTCATCATTCACCTTCCAAATGCCTTACTAGAAATGCATTCTAGAAAATCAGTATAGTAAAATAAAAACACAGTTTACTGTGAAGTAAAGGACAATTCCTTTACTTTACAGAGTAGATTCCAATGACTCTCCATAGAAAATGACAGTTGAAGCCTGTAAAATGTCTCAGCAAGTAAAGCTGCCTAATGTTCAAGATTGATGGTTTGAGTTTGATGCCAAGCTACCCCATACAGTAGAGGAAAGACTTCTGAAACTAGCTTAGATTAGGCCTATGATATTGCTGAATTTGGCTACCTGTAATAGCACAGGTAAATTTGGCTACAGCAGTGATAGAATCAGCAGCTCTCTTCTGTAGGAGCTATTATCTATTTATATCTACTTGAACTAGCAAAGAAGTGCAAAAATTACTTGGAGGAACAGAGGGGCCATGGATCCATTTGGCATAGGATGTTTGTGCAGAGGTGGGAAACCTATGTGTTTGTTGAAGGCAGTGGGTTTTTGTCCCCCTATGACTATTGCTTGCTAAATAGAGATTTCCTCATCCAGCTGTATATTCTCATTCCTCACAGGACACTTTTATCTCCTTCTTGCCTAACCTATTTTCTTTTACTGTTCCTTGTTTATTCTAAGACAGTTCACCTAGTCCTAAACTTTATTTACATTGACTTCGATGAAGAACCAAATAGGAGTCTTGGCAAAGTTTTCTGCCCCACATGTCAGTGAAGATATTGTGACTGTCACCTATGTTACCCAACATCTCTCTGTTGGTGGTTGTTCTACCATTTACTGTACAGTTTTGCTCTGGATACTATACCTGTATATCTTTTCATTTCACTTAATTGGGTAACTGTTTGAGTTACAGCTCTTGGTTTTCATATTTAGTATGCTGGTTTGATGATTTATATAGGTTTCAGTTCAATAGAACTCTGAGTAAATAAATATAAAACCTAATGGGTAGGAAAGAGAAATTTGGGTCTTTAACTTTGATTTTGATTTTGTTGTGACTGTTATTGTATCAAAATTGCAATGACAAAAATAATATATTTACTGCTCCCTCCATGGATGCCCCAGCATTCCACAGGAACTTCTGCCCTTTCAAGTACTTCTTTGTTTGCTTCAGTCAGTTTGGTGGGCTCCCTGAGAATGGGTCATGGTTCCCACTGTCTCTCCTCCTGTCTGATGGTAATCAATCTAAGTGGCAAAGTTCTTTAGGACAATGCATCTATACAACTATGATGTTTTGCCCAAGTCATCCCCAGACATGATACCTCAATTCCATGTGATATGTCTGAGAGTTTCTCTCTCTGTAGTTCAACTTATTGTACCGTGAGTATTTCCTTAGAGTTGTGTGGTCACAAAGAGGTTTCAATAGAGAGCTGCCCTTGGATAAGCTGAGTACAGATCCTCTAGGGAGAAAAAAAAATGAAATATAGCACATCTTCTAGGAGCTAGGCCAGAAACAACCCTCTGGGGAGACAATTCTGTGCCCTATCATATCTACTACCCTTGTCTAGAATGCTTATCCTAGCTTCCAGAATGAGCAGCTCTTTACAAATGAGAAAATATTGACTAGAGAGATAATTGAGTATTTAGAATATAGGATAGTTTTTCAGATGACCTGGTTTCAATTCAAGGCATGCACATTAAGTGGTTCATAATCCTGTGAAATTCTATTTCTAGAGGTCCAGTGCCTTCTTCTGACCTTCCAGGATAGGTATTGTAAATAAGTAGAGTTCAGGCACAACAGACATATATGAATATAAATACTGAAACACATAGAATAAAATGAACAAAAGAAATAATAGCAAGAGAAAAGTGCCAATATTATGGGTAGGAGAAACTTTGGCTATAATGGAGCAAACATTTTAAATAAACCAAAGCTTAAAAGAAGGAGTATTTTTATATAAAATGTATAAACCATAGTGGACCTTCTGGCTAAATAGAAAGGTTACTCTTTGACATCTTTAGAACTGCTTTTCATGGAAGAGGAAATAAATCGTCAGAGCATGCCTGTGGAAGGCCAATGAATCATGCTGAGGCTGAGACTTGAATTCAGTCTTGTCTGATTTTAAATATGTTCCTTTAATCACAGAGATGACTCATAGCATATAAAACAAAAAAGAAAAATACAGAATGATAGTATTAATTTCACACATTCCCTCTACATCTGCCCCATAGCAGACCTATCATATTTTATATCAGTCCAAACTTTACATGTTCTAATTGACTTTACTTGAGATGAGAGTCAGAGGAAAATATGCATTGCTACAAACACGTCCACTTTTTAAAATTATTTCTTATTACTCTGCCTTCCTCCTTTATTGTCCAGTATGACACTATACATTCAGTATGTCTTCCTGAAATGGAAATCAACTAAAAATGGCTTTTCTACCACCCAGCTGCTATGTGAACTGATCTAAGCTACTCATTACACAGATTACAAGTTTTATCCAACAAACCTCTAAAGTCTCTGAAATATCTGGTGATAGCTACCCTTATAAAATGTTCCATGTATCATGAAAAAAACCGATACATGATAATATTTAAGAGATGTGATTACAGACCCTTAAGGGTTATAATGACTTTCTTCTCTGCCTTTGCATCAGGTTCTTATTGCTCTTTAAGTTCAAGTGGTTTGTTTCCACTCAACACATCTCTGGATGTAAGAATTCTCAGTAAAATATCATGGGGTCTCTTAAAGTTATTCATGATGACAGAGATAATGCAAAATCCATGACTTTCTAAGTTAAGAAAATGATAAAAATCTTGACCTGATATATATATTCCAAGTAAACAGCAAGGCATTTGTGTACTGGCTACATTGTGGTGGCCTATTTGTTTTCATGTCTCTGTAAGATACCAATAACTCAGTGATTCATTTCTATGATTGCTACTAATGACAGGATCTACAATATTTGCAAATATGGTAAGTTGCTAAGCATGATTGTGAAGGATTCTTTTGATTAGATTAAATGAAGTAGAAAGATTTACATTATACCATGGAGGCACGCTCTACTAATATTCTAAATATAAAAATAAAATAAAATAAAATAAAATGTCTGCATGAAAACCTTTGCTTGATTTGCTATCACATCCACCTCAACCAGCAAGAAAATGTGTCTGGCTGTGTACAACATAAGGGTCTTAAAAAACTTGTTTCTCCTATCTCAGCCTCTCTATATGTAGTATTGTTTATTTCATGTTTTTATACTCTACTATGGTTTTCAGAACAGCTTATATATTTCAAAAGTATTTATATACTCAAAAGAAACATAGACGATTAATTACTTTAAAATAGAGCAGTTCCTCATATCTGTTTCCTTGAGCATCTTGAAAAACTGGGCAGGCGAGCTAGAGCTCCGACCTCATCACTTGTCAAACCTTTGGGCAAAAGGAGTGGCCTTGCCGGGCATTGGTGGCGCATGCCTTTAATCCCAGCACTTGGGAGGCAGAGGCAGGTGGATTTCTGAGTTCGAGGCCAGCCTGGTCTACAGAGTGAGTTCCAGGACAGCCAGGGCTACACAGAGAAACCCTATCTTGAAAAACAAAAAAAACCAAAAAAACAAAACAAACAAAAAAAGGAGTGGCCTGAACCCCCACTGTTGATTGGATTATAGAGGGGAGGCACTAACAGCATGCAGCCTGGGGGGGGCGTGTCATTCTCTGGGCCCTTCTTCCTGCGTTTCTCTTTAATAGAGCTTCTCTCAATCTTCTCAATCAAAATCTGTAATTCCTCATCTGTATCAGACCACTCGGTATCGCTGTTGTTAATGCTAAAACTTTATTGCTCCCTTCTCTGACTTCACAGATCTCTCTTCCTTCAGCTGCGCTAATGAGGCTTTCCCCTCTTCCATGGCCTTATAACAGCACTGATCCTCCAAACAGCTCCTAACGAGCTTCCACACAGGTCTTACCCCTGCTTTCAAAATACCCTGCTCCCAGGAGAAATCTAGATCCTTCCCTAGCTTATCTCAGCATGAAAGGGTGAGGTTCCCAGACACAACAAACCAAGGGGCAGCAGTGTCACACTCACTAAGGAACCTCTCCATTGTGCTCTTCTTAATTTCTAAATTTTTTGACAATAACAGCTCTTGAAGAGCCAGAAAAATTGGGTACGATTGCGAGGTACCCATCTTCACTTTTGTTTTACTTTTTGTTCACTACTCTGCAAAACTTTATTGCTCCTTCTTGGAGTCCATATAGCCTCTACTTCTGAGGTCCTTATTGCTTCTACTTCTGAGGTCCTTATCGCCTTTACTTCCGAGGTCCTTATTGCCCCAACTTACCTGGGAACTTACCAACCGGCTGCCCTGACTGCAAAAAGTTCTGAGTCTCCTCAAGTGAAGGAGGAGTGAGTTCCCTGTTTGGGCCTCCACTTATTGCGTCCACCTCAACCAGCAAGAAAGACGTGACCCACAAGCTCTTCTTTTAGTAGTTTATTAAGGAACCTTTAACAGTCTTCAGCACCAAGGGCAAGGCCCTCGGCCATTAAACTTCAGCACCAAGGGCAATGCCCCTGGCTGTTAAGCACTCCCAAGCTTAGCCAATCCCAATGGGCCACGTGGCAAAAGAGGATAGTTCACCAAATGCGGAAGCAACCAAGGACAGCAAGCTTAGCCAAATAAGGGCTTTTTTTAAGAGACCACTCACTCTCAGGATGGCGGAAGCCAGCACCGTCTCGGGGCATGGCTCAAGCAGCTTTCCACAATTTGCTACTTGCTCTTGAGTCTTTCCCCTGAGTTCATAGTCAATCATGTACTCATTGTTCTATAAAATTCACCATCTACCCTATTATTAGCTTTCTGTTGAGTTTGTATGTACTCTGTCCTCATTTTGCTGTTGAGTGCACTATCTACAATATGTTTTTCTTGATGCTGAACTCAAGTTCATCTACATTGTGGGTGTCCGTGACATTGATACTGCTATAATCTTCTTTCTCTAACATAAGAATCCGGATTCCTTGGATTTCCAAAGTGAGCTAAAGACAAATTGTTCTCTAAAAAGCTTTAAAGTCTCCAGTATCAGATTAGGAATGATAAGACATACAACCCAAAGAATTAATCATATACTGTGTTCTCTGGTTCTCTACTGTGAAAACAACATAACCACTGATGGACAAAGAGCCCACATTTTATATCACATGGAAGAGAAAGCTCTTTTCACTCAGGTAGAAAGGGCCCTTCTAGGAACCACTAGTGTAAATCTAAGAGACACTGTTTGCTTATGACCAGCCAGATTCTTTTTTGTTATTCTGGTTTTGTTTTGGGTGGGGGTGTTGTTTGCTAGTTTTGTTTGTTTGTTTTGCTTTGTTTTAGTTTGGTTTTGGTTTTTCAATTTTTTTGAGACAGGGTTTCTCTTTTAGCCCTGGCTGGCCTAGAACTCACTCAGTAGGTCAGGCTGGCCTCCAACTCAGAAATCTGCCTGCCTCTGCCTTCTTTTTTTTTTTTTTTTTCCGAGACAGGGTTTCTCTGTGCAGCCCTGGCTGTCCTGGAACCCACTCTGTAGACCAGGCTGGCCTCGAACTCAGAAATCCGCCTGCCTGCCTCTGCCTTCTAAGTGCTGAGATTAAAGGCATGTACCACCACTGTCTGGCTCTACCAAGATTCTTGATGGCACAATTATAAAGATCCAATCTCTTACCTGTGTTTTAAGCCACAGAATACCTGAGACCAGGACTATGTCTTTGCTGGCCTTGGCTAAATATCGGAGTTCTATCTGAAAACAGCTGGCACATTATATTGAGGAAAAGATAAGCTCTGGTTTTAAAAGAGGCTTTCTGATTTGTGTTCATTATATACACAACCCTCCCAATGGCAATTTATTACCAAATATCTAGGATTTCCAGGACTCAATAAAAATATATACATGCCAAGCCTGGAGGTTTGACATATAATTAAACCTGTCAAGTGAACTGAGATTGATTAATTTTATCCACAGAACCCACTTAAAAACCTGAATATAGCAATGCTCATCTGGGTATCTCTAAGGAGAAATGAGAAGGAAATAGAGAAGAATCACTGGAAACTTTCAGGGCAATTAAAATAGAGTAAAAACACCCAGCACAGCAGCAGGAGTAATGGGCTTCTTGCCCTAATACAAGATGGAAAGTTAACTTCTGGGATCCATACCTGCACTGAGGAATGTATGTGGCCACCTTTCTCTCTCTCTCTCTCTCTCTCTCTCTCTCTCTCTCTCTCTCTCTCTCTCTCTCTCTCTCTCTCTCTTCCCACCCACTCATGTATGCAAGCTCACTCATGCATACACACACACACAGAGAGAGAGAGAAAGAGAGAGAGAGAGAGAGAAATATTCTCTTCCATTATTTTCTATTTTTCCCTTACTCTTCTACTACCAGAGTGATATTCTGTTTTGTCTTCCAGACAGGTTTCCCATTTCTGTGTCTTTCTCCTTTCTTTACTTAGAGCCCAGAACCTTTAGTTATGGTTTCCTGTAAGCATATGTCAGTAACTTATTTACTTAAGCTTGAATACTTTACCAATAAAAATACCACAGAAGATTATGACTTCTATTACTTCTAGCAATCATTAACTACTTATAGATTCTCAAGGAGGGGTAGAGTTTATGATTCTCCTTCTCACTAGTGATTTGCTTATGTATATTAATATTCCTTAGGCAGAGTTCTAAACAACGGAGTAAACCAGCCGAGAGTTAAGTTTCCTCATTGTTTTACGCTCTGCATCTTGAGTGTAGACCAGCATCTGCAAATTCCTGTACATGTAACTTCATGGCAATGATAAACTTTTCTTTTAAAAATTATGTGTTCAGGACTTTTGCCTACATATACCATATGTGGGGTTGATGCATTCAAGGTTGAGAAAAGAATATCAGATTAATTAGTCCTACATTACACAGTATGCAAGCCTCCATGTCAGTGCAGATAATTAAATATATATCCTCTAGAAAAGCAACCAGAACTCTTATCCCTTCTTTAGCCTGTAAACTGTGTTCTTGGATTGTGAGCCAGAATAAACTTTTATGTTGCTTTTGTCACAAAAGCAGGAAATGTAAGTAAACTAAGGAGCTAGTAGGTTAAATACATATAAAGAGAGGGCCTTTGGCTGCTTATTACTCTGAGGGAGCTTCTGTCTTAGAACCTTCATGAAAAAGAATCATGTCCTTACATCAAATCTCTTGGTAACTCATCTTGAGCATTCAACATCATTACACATATGTAGGCACACCTTAGTTACTTCCTCTAAAATGTCCAGATGTGCATCTTTCACATCCATTCCACTGATGTAAATTCAGCCACAAAAATAGAATATGGCAGTCAACATAGAACATTTGAGACTAAAATGAACATTTCTTAGGGAGTGAATATGGAGTTTTGAAATGATAAATTATTTGAAGAGTGGGCAGAATGATAGCAGTAATATCATGAAACATCTATAGACTACCATGAAATATGGACAATGAACACTGATCAAAAAAGGAGATTTAGGAATCTATACAGATTCCTATATTGGATGGTTTTGATTAATGTAACATGGTAGAATACCAACAAATAAATGAACACAAATTACTTAGGTGAAGATAAAAGACTCATTCTTCCATAGAGTCATGACTCAACAATAATTTTAAGTGTTCTTCATGTTCACTTCAAGAGCATTTTGGTATCAGAGTAAAGAGTAAATATATGCTTGAACTATCATATCATTAGTCAAAACAAAAGAAGTGAAATGGACATAATTTATAAATTAGGGTGAAAAGCTAAATGTTTTCAAAATTCTTTTACATTTAGGTGATCAACACGTATATAAAGTGCATTTGAAAGTATAAAATCTAATACAAAGCTCTGGTATCTTTTTTTCTACCTATACAGAAGTCCATTGAGTTCTATGAACTTCACCTCTGGTTAATTTTGGTGTACAATGTTATTTAACTTCAAATTTTTATGGTAAAATTTAGAATTTTCTTTTAAAATATACATGAGTATATAAGGCTTCTTTAATGTCTGGGATTATTTCAGGAGGTCACTCATTATCCTTAATAGAAATGTACTCCAGAAAGAGGATAAAGAATAGCAGGGAATGATAAAAACAACACAGAACTATTATTCCCCCAAATTTATCTAAGGGCAGACATGCTCTGTTTCTCCCTGCCTTGGATTTCTTTTTTTTTTTTTTTTTTTTTTTTTTTTTTTTTTTTTTTTTTTTTTTTTTTTTTTTTTTTGCTTTTTCGAGACAGGGTTTCTCTGTATAGGATTGGCTGTCCTGGAACTCACTCTGTGGACTAGGTTGTGTTCTTGTGCTTATGTTGAGTCCATAAGATGAGCCCAGCTAATACTGCAGGTGGCTCTAGTCATGCATACCCCTGTTGATTTGCATGTGGCCAGAGCACAGCCAACCTCTAAGATTTCTTCAGTGGGTGTTGATGACAGTAGCAGAAAGTCACATTCAGTGAGGATAGAGCATCAACATGAGGGTTCTTGCTGAGTTCCTGGGTCTGCTCCTGTTCTGTTTTACAGGCAAGTGTGGAAGAAGTGGAAAACAGTATGTTAGTCTGGAGTTTTGTGAAACTTAACTTACCATATGATAACACTGTGTATTTGTATGCTTCCCACCTCAGGTGTGAGATGTGACATCCATATGAACCAGTCTCCATCCAGTCTGTCTGCATCTCTTGGAGACAGAGTTACCATCACTTGCCATGCCAGTCAGAGCATTAATATTTGGTTAGGCTGGTACCAGCAGAAACCAGGGAATCTTCCTAAACTATTGATCTATAAGGCTTCCAACTTGCACACAGGAGTCCCATCAAGATTCAGTGGCAGTGGATCTGGAACAGAGTTCACATTAACCATCAGCAGCTTGCAGCCTGAAGATATTGCCACTTACTACTGTCAACAGGCTCTAAGTTATCCTCTCACAGTGATATAAGTCATAACACAAACGTCCCAGTAGTTCAGCAGAATAAGTCTGAGCTGCCTCAGCTGCTCCTGCACCTGTTTATATTTCGTTAAAATACTCTCATGGGCTTTGAAGTTCTTTGGGAGGATTTATAATATTTGTCAGTGTATCCTGTCTGATTCTAACTTGTTACAAAATGTCTCATAATTTACATAAGATAAGTTGATCTTTTGTTTGGGTAATCCTAGCTGCTATCCCTAGAATATGTACAGTACAAAAGGCCTTCTAATTATACTTCCAGAAAGACTATTTTAATTCATGTGACTGGTATCTGGATAATAGTACCTTAATGGTTTGTGGTGTGATGTCTCCTAAAGCATGCCTTTCATATAGTTGTCATCATTTTGGATATTATTATAACAGATTTTAGAAACATTAGTTGTGTTTATCCAAGTTGAGAAAAGTAGTTCAATGCAGACATACCCTTTGGTAAATATTGTTTCTGGCTATTGCAAACTTAATTGTTGTTTAAAGACCCACTATTGTGTACATGACGTGACTCCAAATACCTTTCTTCTCATTATTTCCTGAAGACTACAAATCTGGGCCAAAATATACCTATACTTTTTAAAGTTTTTCTTGTCAATTATTTTACCATGGCAATGCAGAGGGAACTTGTCCTGGATAGTTTTGTGTGTCAACTTGACACAAGCTGGAGTTATCACAGAGAAGGAAGTTTCAGTTGGGGAAGTGTATCCATGAGATCCAGCTGTGGGCCATTTTCTCATTTAGTGATCAAGGTGGGAAGGCTCATTGTGAGTGGTGCCATCCCTGGGCTGGAGGTCTGGGGCTCTATAAGAGAGCAGGCTGAGCAAGCCAGCAAGGAACATCCCTCCATGGCCTCTGCATCAGCTCCTGCTTCCTGACCTGCTTGAGTTCCAGTCCTGACTTCCTCTGGTGAAAAACAGCAGTGTGGAAGTGTAAGCTCAATAAACCCTTTCCTCCCCAAATTGCTTTTTGGTCATGATTTTTGTGCAGGAATAGAAACCCTGACTAAGACAGAACTAATGCTAAACTCTCTTTCTAGAAAGTTGATATTAGAAGTAGGGGGTTATAATATCAATTTTAGTACTTATTCAAACATATCTGCCTACCCCATACTCTTTATAGATATGTCCAAGAAATAGAAGGCTTGGGTCTTCATATTCTTTGTTTTCTGAAACAGAGAATTTCTATCTCCTACCCTAAGCCCATGAACATTTATACAAATGAATAATAGTTCCATGTCATGTAGCAGGGCTGTAATTGAGAAGATTACAGAAAACAGGATGTGGGGGGATATAATATTGGAAGTACTGATAGTGAGAGAATTAACGAAGATTTTTTAACAAACCAGGGATTCTTACTAATTTATATTGTGATAAGAAAAGGAAGAATGACATTGATTACATGGAAGTCTGTTAAATCTTTCCATTTCCTTAAAACACAAATCAATTATCATAGAAGGAAATACCAAGGTATTCCATGACAAAATCAAATTTACACAATATCTTTCCACATATCCAGCCCTTGAATGGATAATAAATGGAAAACTCCAATACAAGGAAGGAAACTACATCCTAGAAAAAAGGAAGAAAGTTATCTCCCAACAAAACTAAAAGAAAATAACTATGGAATACAACACCTGAAAAGTTTGTCAGGGAAGAGAAACTGGATGATGAATGAAATAATATATTTGGTACCTTAGTTATTGATCACTAGGATTATAGGTTAATAGGTATAGCCTGGACTATTTCTTATCCATAAAATATAAATCACTGTTTGAAGATGCCTAAAGTAACTCTCTCAAATATGAAGTCCAATATTATAATATACTATGTTGTCATGTAGAGAGAAACATTTGACACCAAGTTGAACTCATGAAAATACTGAAATAAATTACAAAAGAATTGACTTAGCTGAGACACCAAGGAAAATTCTAGTTCTCCACAAGCTAGGTAAGGAGGGGTCTTTAATATCAGCACTGATTTTTTTATATGTTCATTTATTTTCATATGCCAGTTTTATGATAGAGAACATTTGATCTTTAAAAGAACAATTAAAATGCATTAATCAGGTCTGTGTGGTACCCATGCCAGCTGGAAGAAAGACACCCAATCACCTTCTGCCGCCCCATACTGTGTACCATTACGATGTGTTGGACATGATGGAGAATGGGGAGAGAAAGAGAAGCTGAGCATTTCATAAACTGTAGAGAGAGGAGGAATTGGAGATGCAATGATAGTTAAGAATAGGAAGATATAATGATTCTGCATAACCACTTGAGACCATTGGTGATGTCTGGGCCTAGACTGCCATTAAGGAGCATGTATGGTCCTTTGTCCATACCAAAGTAGGGATCCATGCTGATGTCTGTGCTCCATTTTGCTACCAAAGGCCATTCAGATGTTAGTAGTCTGTCCTGCTGTCTGAGACCATGTTGATGTCAGGGGCTGTGCTGATGCCAGGGGCTATGCTAAAACCAAAGGCTAAACTGACCTGAGTAGCCCGTGTTGTCACTTAAGGACATGGTGATGTCCTTGCCCAGGTTACTACTGAGGAGCATGTCTGAGTCCATAGTCCTGATGCAGCCAGAATCTCTTCCTATGTTGATGCTCTAAGTTCCCACCAAATACCATACTTACATCCATAGTATGGGCTGCTACCTGAAGCCATGTAGATGTTTAAGAGCTGTGCTGCTGCAATGAGACATACTGATATATGAGTGGCCTGTGCTTCCACATAAGGCCATCATGATATCTGGGCCCATGCTACCATGAGGACATGTCTGTGGTCCTGCAGCCAGGATTAACATTTTCTTTGACTGATGTATCAATTTCTTCAAGTACATATTTTACACCTGGGATTCTCTCCATCTGTTGTATCTGTGGTGATTCTTGTGTCTATAATTCCTGTTCACTTACTTAGGTTTTCCAAATCAAGGATTCCCTTAGTTTGTGTTTTCATTATTGCTTCGATTTCCATTTTAGGTCATAAACAGTTTTATTCATTTTCTTCACCTGTTTGTGTTTTTATGTATTTCTTTAAATGACTCATTCATTTCCTCTTTAAAGGCCTCTATCATCTTTATGAAATTGTATTTATGATGGCTTTTTTATGGTTCGACTGTATTAGGATGTCTAGGGATTTCTATTATAGGACTGCTGGATTCTGATGGTGCCATACTACCATGGCTGTACTTAAGTGTGTTTTCATTCTGGCTTTTAGTCATCTGCTTGGCTCTGGTACTGGCAGGACATAGGAGATGCAGGTAGATATGTGAGCCAGAAAATGGAGCACAGAGAATGGATGGGGTTTATCACTGTTGGATATGATTTAGGGAAACTTGGCAAGCAGGGGGTTGATGGGAAATTGTTTACCCTGGATGTTTCTGGTGCTACTATGCATCAGGAAGGCATAGAGTCCTATGAGCTAGACAATGGATCACAAGGGATAGCACTCAGCTCAGTGTAGTTTAGCATGCCCCAGAGGGTCTTGGCAGGAAGAAAATTGAAGGAAGGGGCCTCAGTTAGATGTTCCTAATATCCACATATGTTTGTAAAGCAGCCATAGTCTTTGGCTGTACACTGGAGCTCAGGGGGCAAGGCTTTGTGCACTTTGGATGGGTGTGTCCCAGAAGGAACCTACGGTAGGTGTTTTTGACCATGTTTAATGTACAGTCCTCTGGAGTGATTATCAAGCCCAGTAATGAAGTATTTCATTATACAACAGCAGAACCACTGCTGTGCAAGTGGGCACACATTGCTTGTCAGTTTAGGCTAATAGTAGAATTTCTGGAAGTGTGTTCCATCAATGTCTTCTCTTCCAATGCATCCCTACCACTGAAGCCAGAAAAGGTAGCCATGGATCCTCAGCTATATTTCTGGTATATAAGTACTATGGTTCCTCCTTCCAGCTTGTATATGTTCTCTGGTTGATGGCTTAGGCTCTGAGAATTCTCAGGTATCTAGATTAATTGACATTTTTGGTATTCCTGTGGGGTTCCCATCACCTTCAGTGCCTTCAATTATACCTCTAATTGTACTGTAAGTGTCCCCGAACTCTGTCCAAAGTTTAACTGGGGCATCTAGATTTGTTTCAGTCCACTTCAGACTACAGCTTCTCAAAGAACATTTATGCTAGGTTCCAATCAGCAAGCATAACATAGTATCTTTAATAATGTCAGAGATTGATGTTTACCCATGATATGGGATATAGATGTAAACAAAATCTCAAAAAGAGCTATCTTGGATGACTGAGAAAAGAAGTGCTCTACATCTTTACTCATCAGGGAAATGAAAATCAAAGGACCTTGAGATTCCACTAGATATCAATCAGAATGGCTAAGATAAAAAAACAAAAATCAAAAAACTCAAAGGACAGCACATACTGGTGAGGATGTGGAGAAAGTGGAACACTCCTCCTTTGCTGGTGGAGTTTCAAAATTGTACAACTACACTATAAATCAATCTGTTGGTTTCTCTTAAAGTTGGAAATAGTTCTATCTGAAGATCCTGCTATACTGCTCCTTGACACATACCCAGAACATGTTTTACCATATCACAAGGACACATATTCCCCTACTTTCATAGCAGCTTTATTGGTAATAGCCAGAAAATGGAAACAATTCAGATATCCCTCAAACAAGGCATAAGTACAGATAATGTGCTTAATTTACAGAATAGAATACTACTGAGCTATTAAACAAGGACATCATGGATTTTGCAGGCAAATGGATAGAATGAAAAATACCATTCTGAGTGAGGAAATTCAGACCCAAAAAGGTCATGCTTGATATTACTCACTGATAAGTGGATATTAGTCATAAGGTACAGAATATACATGCCACACCCAAAGACCCAAAGAATTTAAACAAGAAAAAGAGGCCCAAGCAAGGAGGAGAAAACAAAATAGTTATAGGAGGCAGAGGGAAGGAGGGATCTCGATGAGAGAGGAGCTGGAGAGTAATAGAAAGGCAAGATCAGGTGGCAAGAGAGACAAGAGAGAAGCTCAGAGGACCAGGAGAATGAATAGAAATTTCCTGCTGCCTGGGTGGTAGTGGGGACTAGGGTGAATATTTAGGAAGTCTTAGAGATCTGTGTTGGGGGAAGTCCTCAAGAATCATTGAAGATGACCTTAACTGGGATGTCTTAACAGTGGAAACATGAAACCTAAAGAGGCTTCCTCCTATAACCAGGCAGGGCCCAAGTGAAGGGTTAAGGACACCAACATACCCATAAAATTTTCTACCTAAAATTTGTTCTGTCTCAATGAAATTCAGGGGCCAGAGAGTGAAGGAAAGGCCAACTAATATCCTGCCCCAAATGTTATTTTAAAAACAAAATCCCAAATGTTCAATTTACCAAATGAAGACTCAAGAGCTAGGTGCTATGTTGAAAGCCCCCAGGGAGGCAGAGAAAGAACACGGTATCCTTCTACCTTCATTCATTTTACACGTGTTCTCTTATGCCTGCAAATATTTTTGAATTTCATTTGTGAGACTGTAAGCTTTAATATGATATTTAAATCTTTCTAAAAGGTAAAAATAAAAATTAAAAACAATATTAAATATATTTAAAAGAATAATTATAAAAATATGGAAAAATATTTTTAAAATTGGGGATTGGATTCTTCTCCAGTCTTTTAACTGAAATCTTTTAGGTTTTGGGTGGTGACCCCAATATTTTAACTTTCATATCTTACCTGAATTCTCCAATGCATGGGAGAGAGGTTCAAAATTCAGTTATAAAAATCTATACTGGAATAGTTTGTCTTAAAGGACCTGGAAATCTGCCTTAGGATTATAATGCTTTGAGATTTTGCCCAGCAGTGCAGTAGTCCATATTAGATAGGAAGCAGCAAAATCTGAGTCATTTGCTGGACTCAGATTAATAACCCTGTAGACAGCATGCCACTGGAATGGAAGTGGAGAGGCTAAGCAGATTGTTGGACATAAGCCTGCCAGTGTCTACTCTTCATCTTTCCATTGATCCCACCAATAGAGCTATTGACTGAGTTGAAAGCTGTTTCTCACTTTTTTCTTGATATTTTTTCAGCTTCTTTGTTCTATCTAGTTTCTTTGTTTCTCAAGATGTATTTATTTAATTTTATAGTTCAAAGTTGTTTTTCCATCATCCATGTATGATGACTTGCATGCTGGTCCCCAAGGAAGTCATAAGAAGCCATCAGATCTCTAGGAATCCATGTGGTGGTAGGTTGTGAGCTATGAGTTCAGAGAACTAACCTCAGGTCCTTTGCAAGAGCAGACAGTACTCTTAACTGCTGAGCCATCACTTCTGTCCCCCCCTTTTAATCAACTTCTAAGATTTCTAAGCTGTTTCCCCTTTTTACTTTAATTTAACTCTTCTTGGTTATACATTTTTTCCTCTATGTTCTGTGAGAAGCTCTCCTTAATGCCCCTTTGCCCCATTTACTACATATATGAAGATATGACAATAAGAACATTTATTTTGGAGCACGTTTGTCTAGTTTCATGGAACTTTGATGTGTAGCTGTGGTGACTAGCATAGCTCTCATTGTATTAATGATTTTGCTATAATTAGCAAACCTGCAGGCTTTTGATGATGGGCTTCCTCAAGAATTTCCTTCTTTATGTACTGTTAAAACTTTGATTTCACAAGGGGATATTGGAAATTGTTCTTCTGTATTACACATTATTCAATCAGCAGTTTTATTCATTCCTTCAGTGGTTACTTCATGATTTATGCTAAGGAAAAGTGACTTATGTCATGCTGGGAATACAAAAATGATTTCTTTATTTATTATTTTATTATTATACCATATATCTCAGTTAAAGGCACTTCTGTGGTACAGATTTCATAAAAT
Source organism: Mastomys coucha (assembly GCF_008632895.1). Classification (NCBI taxonomy): domain Eukaryota; kingdom Metazoa; phylum Chordata; class Mammalia; order Rodentia; family Muridae; genus Mastomys; species Mastomys coucha. The sequence goes on along the minus strand of NW_022196903.1, from coordinate 62,559,172 downwards.
AAGTCCTTTTATAAAACATTGATACAATGATGATTTAAGGAAACATAACAGGGTACTTAAATGACATAAAATTGAATAAAAGAACAACACAGAGCAAAATAAAATAGAAAAATCTTTGGCCATTTTCTATAGAATAATGGTTTGTATTACTTATGTATGGTCAGATAGAAAGGGATTTTATATATATCATCAACATGTGCGCACTGCAATGCCAGAATTTGGTGCTTAGTATCATAAAAATATACATGCACACACACATACACAAAACACACACACACACACACAGAAACAACTGGATATTTACAAACACATGATGCAAACTTAATAACTCACTCCTAAATACAAAAATTGGTCAAGACAAGAATTTAAAAAAAAGGAAGACTTTCAAAAATTGAATCAAACTGAATACATAGCAAAATATCCAAAACTATTGGACACCATAAAGGCATTCTAAAATACAAGTTTATAGAATTAAATGCCTAAATGCCCACATTAGAGAGAGCTCTCATACTAGTAACTTAACACCACACCAGAAACCATCATTGGGAGGGGAGACCCATAGGCCTGTGGAGGGTCAATGACCCTCCACAATGACCCAATGGAGGGGAATGCTAGGGCCTGAGGTTATAGTGGGTGGGTTGGAGAGCATATTCATAGAGGCAAGGGGGCTGGGGGATTGTGGAGGAAAAACTGGGAAGGAGGATAATGTTTGAAATATCAATGAATTCAATAACCAATAAAAATAAATAAAATAAGTACTTGTACTTGGAAGCTAATTTTCTGTGTTTAAGTAAGTACAGGGCTAGGAATGTGCACAGTTGCTTTCCCTGTTCTGTATACATCCCAAGTAGTGCTACAACTCAGACTCCTCAAAGGGAATGGCTATGTCCTCTGTAAAGGCAGAAAAGATATTAGTACTCTGTATTTCTAGAAATAAAGAGGAAGGAAGATAGAGGACAGAAAGGACATCTTAGCCTTTTCTACAAAAACAAATGACTCTCTATGGACTTTAAAAAAATTCCCATGACATCTGAAAATCAGTTTCAGACTCATGAGAAGAAGCAGCTGGTGCAGTTCAGCTTTTCACGCTGCTTCCATGGGGGTTTATGTTATGACTTGTATCATTGTGGGAGGGGTATAACCTTGCTGACAATAGTAAGTTGCAATATCTTCAGGCTCCAGGCCACTGATGGTAAGAGAATAATCTGTCCCAGATCCACTGCCGCTGAACCTTGATGGGATCCCAGATTGTAGACTTGATGTGTAATAAATCAGGAGTTTAACAGTTCCATCTGTTTTCTCCTGATACCAGGCCAAATAATTGTTAATGTTCTCACTTGCTGTGCAACTGATGGTGACTCTGTCTCCCAGAGATGCAGACAGGGATGATGGAGACTGAGTCATCTGGATGTCACATCTGGAACCTAGGAATGGAAACATAGTAAATATCCATATAGTTAAGCACATTAAGAGAGGACATCCCCCAAATGCCAGTCAACACTTATCACAGGGTAATAGTGAAATTCTCATTTTATTTATTTTTTTACCAGGAAGCCAGAGAATCAAGATCCCAAGGAATTGAATAGGGACACTCATGTCCATGTTGAGACCTGACTGCAATGACACCTGCACAGGGTGTAACTGGTATATGAAGAAGCTCCCAAAGCTGTGCAGTGAGTGCATGCAAATCACCTGGGAAACATTTATTTTATTGCTGGATACAGTTGCAAAGCTTACTCATCTAAGTATTTAGCATAAGCCCAGTGTCCCCAGATGCCCAAGGTAGACCACACATAAGTCTCCAGAAAATGCATTTCTTTTTAATGTTTTAAAATTATACCAGGCATTTTGGAGGTTATTTGAAAATTTCTAAAATATATAAGATCTATCTTGAATAATATGTTTCAAAAATATACTGGAGTAATGTAAAATAAACTTGCTGTCTGGAAATACACAGTAGAGAAGGGAATATTGAAACTTGAACTCAATGAAATAACTCTTATGGGTTAATAAAACACTATTTTATCTTGTGAAGTGCTTTTGTGTTGAGAATAGTTATTTCTTTCAATTAAAAGGACAAATTGACCAGGATGATTTTTAATACATTCAAAAGTATAACTTAATATGCCTTTCTGTGCTTACTAGAGTACAAAATGAAGAAGTACACAGCTGTTGATCTCCATATTTGGCAGTTTTCTGCAATTTGCAACAGTTTCCTACAATTCCTTATCATGATGGGTGATTATTGAAGATAGGTTTGAATACAATAACAGAAAACACTCCTACATAATATGCATCTTTGCTAGGTATTACAAACCATAATTTTCACTGTTAACTCTTGACATTATCCTGATTCAGAAGATAGCCTCATCATCCACATGCATGATTCAGTCTCCCAACTGTGATCTGAATTATAGTAGACAAACAGTTTAATCATATAACCTAGTTTGTGCTGATACCAGTTCCAATAATTGCTAATAGTCTGACTTGCCTAGGAAGTCATGGTAAATGTATACCAGAGATGAAGACAAAGAGGATGGGACTGGGTTCTCTGGATGTTACATCTGGTGCCTGGAATTGAGTACAAAATAAATTTCAACAAAATTAAGCATAGTAAAGAAGGACTTCCTCAGGGTACCATACATCACTGATCACAGTCACATTTAAGCTCTTTTTTTTCTTTTGGTTTTTCAAGACAGGTTTCTCCGTGTAGTTCTGGCTGTTCTGGAACTCATTTTGTAGATCAGGCTGGCGAAGAACTCAGAAATCTGCCTAAATCTGCCTCCCAAGTGCTGGGATTAAAAGACTGTACCACCACTGCCCGTCTACACTTAAACTATTATTGTATTCCTTGGGAGTGAGAAAGAGCTCTTAGGACCATACTTTGTCTTCCTAGGGACTGATTCTTGCTCACTGTGTGACCAATTAGTAAGTCCTTAAGACTGTCACTTGTGCTTTGGAAACTTACCTATCAGCAAAAGATTAATTAATTCCACAATATATTTTATTAGCTTTCATAATGACTATTTCAGAAGAAGTTGAAGACATTCCCGGCTAGAAGTAGAAGATATTCCCTTGTATTACTATCTCAATATGTTATTCACATTTCCACTGTCATTTGACATTATAACTGGAGAATAAATGGCTGTACCTTTTCTCAGGTTTGAAACACCTATATTTGACTGTCTTGAAGACTTGTGCTACTATTTCTCTCAATTAATGAGCATGAATAGACAACAAGTGATACCACATTTAATTACTTTAACCAAAAACACTGTTTCTCATTATATGACCATGCTATGTTCTGTAAATGTAGCATTATTATTTTTCATTCATAACTTATCCTGTCTATGACTGCATATTCAGACACAAACCCTCAGTCTCCCATCAAGAGAGTATAGATATACTTAAGGAAATGTTGGAATCTCATATTATTTGAAGACCTATGTGATCAGGGAAGATATCATATTTATGTCTTTGACTTATATATGCTATTCTTATTCATCATCAAGAGAATGTAAATCAGGTTGGTCTTAAAAACACTTCTCTTATAGCATGAGGATTCTGGAGTCTTCTATCTTTTAACAATTGTAGTCCAGTCAGTGGTACTTCAAATTAGATTTGATCATTCTGATTTTGCAAAGAACCGGAATCAAATTATATATGCTAGCCAGGAGCCTATCATACAACAGTTTCCTTAAAACACCCCTCCTATGAAAAGATTGAGAATATTACATACCAAACTTTTACTTGGGTTATGAGTGAGCTGTGGTATCTCAGCCTTCTTCTTTCCCTATATTGATGCTGTCATAGCTCTGTTACATCTATGCTTCTTTGAAATCTATGAAGATTAGAACACAGTTCTTCCTTTATTCATGACAGTTCGCAAAACCTGGAAACATCTTTCTGGATACTTTAATAGAAGAATATTGTTTATACAAATCAACTGAAAAACCCAGAGAAATGTTATTACTGGTGGCCAATGCCCTGTTGAGGTGTTTACTTTTTCCCTGGTGTTTGATATACACACAGACTTAAATTATACCAATTTTATGGAAGACAAATTATAGTCAAGATGAGAAAGACGTGAAGTTGTAAAAAGTGACAGAGGGCATTGATTAAGGCAGGAAACTCAAGGTCCAGTTATTCTTTCAAACTTTTTTGTGGGAAGCAGGTAAAAGAATAAGTTGGATTACCAAAAAGTGTTGTTTCACAATGTATCTAATTTAAAATCTATGTATATCAAAATATGCTTAAGCATAATGTGGTAAATGGAAGAATCTTCCCAAAAGTTACTTAGAGAAGAGTCAGCCTTTTTGCACATACACCAACAACAGTATAGTATAGATCATCCTGTCTCCCTTAGCTACAGGATGTGTTCATAGACATGTCTGATTAAAACCTCAGTGTGATCAAGGATTTCTAAGGTCAGTATGTTATTTCAATTGCTTAAAGCAGATATATTTTCATCATGATACCATAGGGATGTCAAAGGATAAAAGTAAGAGCTAGAGAAACATGTGTAAAGTGCTGTCAGAAGCTATCAGAGTAGACAACCCACTACAAGGCTTCATGTACTGGCAGAGGTTCACATAGTAAGGAAATCTTCAAGGTCAGAGTAGATGTGCTCCAGAGTTTGGGGAAGCTTTGGCAAGTAAGCTATTTCTATAGCCTCTCAACAACATCAACAAGGTTTTGTTGCACTGTGGATTTGATATACATTGCCCACATTAAGAAAATCTTGCCGGGCTGTGGTGGCACACGCCTTTAATCCTAGCACTTGGGAATCAGAGGCAGGCGGATTTATGAGTTCGAGGCCAGCCTGGTCTACAGAGTGAGTTCCAGGACAGCCAGAGCTATGCAGAGAAACCCTGTTTTGAAAAAACAAAAAACAAAAAAAAAACAAAAATCAAAAATCAAAAATCAAAAAACAAAAAACAAAAACACAAAACAAAACAAAACATCAAAAAAGAGAAAATCTTATATAATACACTTAAATTATCCTTTCCATTGCTGTGTGAATCTCTACCAGTGCTGCTCTTCATCAAATCAGAAGTTCCATGCTCTGCTGCTGAGGATGAGAAGGAGGAAAAGTACTTAGGAAGAAAAGAATTCTCACTGGTCCTTTTTTATCACAGAGACCTTCAAAGTTTGGCAATGTATGAGAAATATTCTCAGCAAGTACACAGAGCACGAAAAATAGTTGTGACAACCTAGTATCACATTGCTGTTTTTCTGGGTGTTTTATGTCATGCTTGCATTACCATGAGAGTGCTATCCTATATTATGGGCAATAATTAATTTTAAGATCTTTACACTGTACTGTGCTGATGAGGAGAGAAATAGTTCTCTCAGGCCCACTGCCACTGAATCTTGATTGAACTGTTTCAACATGGGATTTAGTAGTTTTTCATGAGTTTGCTGATAGCAGGCTAAAGCACTATAAATATCCTCAGTTGCATGGCAAGGAATGTTTACAATGATTTCATGAAATGATGACAGAGAGGATGAATACTGGGTCATCTGTGTTTTATATCTGGCAGCAGGAAACAAATAAAAACAAAGTATTCACAATGCACATAATTCTGTAAGAGCAGTCCATGGAGAACTGGAAGAACTGAGTACAGTATATTAACAAAAAAGTATCTTTTACCCTAGAGCCAGAGGAGTATAAGGCTCAGGATCTGAGTGGCCACCTTCATATCCATGCTAGTCCTGACTGACTCTGACTCATGCATAGTCTGTGACAAGCTTTTGATGTCTTCAGGTCAGTACACTGCTTTCTTTGACAAATGCAAATCATTAGTAGCTGGGCAGGGTGAGGTGGCTTCAGGACTATCTTATTTCAGTAGCTTAGCATAGGTCTTCTGTCCTCTTGTGTCCTAGGCCACACTGATGAAGTACAGATATGCATGTATTTTTACTAAAAAAGATCATATTCTCTTCTTAGAATTTTCAGAGAATAAACATATTCAAAGGAATACTGAATCTACCATTCCATGGATACAATGTAGAAAAGTCAATATTTGCTGATGGGACACTCTCAGTACATATAGTCTATTAGACTGTAACTTGTTTCTATAGGACTATAATTAGAATAATAGTATATTCTGTTTATGACATATGATGTGTTTCAAGTTATTCAATTTTGTAACTGAAATGATAGTACATCCAAAATGTTGTAATACTTTCCAAATATGCTATATGTTAGTGGGAACATAACATGATTCTTCTGTGCTTCATCCACAATTCTGAAATTATCTAACATCAATATTCTCTTTTCTATTTAAAGATATAATAAGGTATGCTTTAATTTAATTTTGAATCTTCCCACATTAAGCTGCTGGGGAACATTTGCTGTAATTTTGGAGAGAAAATGAACATGACTGTGTTAATACTAAATCCAAAAAATGATTAATTACTATTAGTAGAGGATTGCAAAGTCCATCATCAATGGGAGGAGAGGCCCTTGGCTCTGTGAAGGGTCCATGCCCCAGTGTAGGGGAATGCCAGGGCTAAAAAGTTGGAGAGGGTAGGGTAGCAAGCAGGGGGAGGGGGAGGCAACAGGAGTTTGTTCTTGTTGTGTTTTGTTTTGTTTTGTTTTCTCTTTCTTTTCTTTTTTGAGGGGAAACTGGGAAAGGAGAAGTCATATGACATGTAAATAAAGACAATATCTAATAAATAAAAAAGTGACTAATTAAAGTGTCTGTTAGACAGAAACAATTCTGGGACAAAAACTTGAAGGTGGGTTGCTGTCCCCATCCTGCTACTGGGATCCCTGTATAACTATTGGAGTTGGGCTCTTCAGGTTCCATCTTCTGACTGTTGGACATTTCATCTAAAGTCACCCACATAGAGTCGTGGGCACCTTTCACATCCCAGGTCTCTGGGACTTTCTAGATAGAGGTTTCTCCAACTTTGAACACCCCAACTCCAGCAGAGGGCATATTTCCATTCACTCTCTGGGCCCTCTGAGCTTCTTTCACATCTGCCCACATATCTGATTCTGTTCCAAGTTCCCTTCCACATACTCTCTCCCACCCAGTTCTCTCTTTCCCTCTGCCTAATATGATGCTGGGGAAGAGAGGAAGTGCAAGGACAGACTGGGCAGAAATGAAAGGAGAAGAAACTACTGTCAGAATGTAAAACAAATAAACAAGTAAGTAAATTTTAAAAAAAGTACTAATCTCATCTAAGGCATACATCTCTTCCAAAAATTGGAAATATTATTAAAAACACCTTCTGTAACAAAGATGATTACAGACAGAATCATGTCAGGTACAGAAATGTATGTGCCACCCTCTTATGACCTGAGATATTTGAGAACAGCAAGACTATGTTCTACTATGATGTCAACATTGCTTATAAAACAGTGATCTTGCAGATGTACTTTCAAATATTAGCAAGGGAATCTGAGAATATTGTTCTTTCTCTTTGATTTCTAAGGTACAGATTTTGATACTGTCTTGGTTTATTTTATTATTCCTTCAATAGGAATTAATATCACTCCTGTCTATCTTATAATATTTGCTGATAAATGTGTAGTCAGATGAATTGGAGCATTCCTATAGCTAGCTTTAAGATCTGTGTCTTTTATTTACAAGAGCTTGATGACAAGAAGTCTTGGGGTGAATGTAGTACAGATAAATGTTACTGTTATTGGTGACTTTCCTATATCTGGATGTATCAAACATTTTCTTGTTTGGAAGGCATTCTTATATTTTTTTTCCAAATAAGCATTGGGTGTCTGTCTTAGTTATGGTTTTATTGCGATGAAGAGACAAAGTGACAACTGCAACTCTTTCAAAGGAAGATAGATAATTGAAGCTGGCTTACAATTTCGAAGTTTTGTCCATTTTCTCTGTTAAGATGCATGGTTGCATCCTGGAAAGCATGGTAATGGAGAAGAAGCTGAGCATTTTACATGTTGATCTACAGGCATTGTGTGACACATTGGGTGTTGCTTGAGCATATAAGATCTCAAAGCTGGCCCCCACAATCACAAACTTTTTTCCAACAAGGCCACACCTACTTCAAAAAGGAAATGGCGACTTGCTGAAGGGCATCAGTTATAAGTTATCTGTGATAAGAACACCAGTTATGAAGGATCATTGCATCAATGAATCTTTAAAATAACATTCAGACTGTTAAGTTTGTAAGATTGATAATTGTTTCTATTGTAAAATTTAAACTCTCTACAAGTTTTAGTTTAAGCAGAAATGGGACATTGTAGAAGAATTTTAATCTATCAATGTGACTACTCTGCCTGGAATATATACATATGTTTAATCCAAAACACTATTATGTAAAGTTAGTTTATGGAAGGCAACAACCATGTTTGAAAGTGGCATCTGATTGAGAGGCAAACAAAGTGATGAATCAGAGAAAGATTTGACAGAATGAGTCAGATATAAGATATGCTTAACTCTCATGAGAACAGACCAAAAAGGGAGGTTATATAAGAGCAATGCAGGAAAAGGGAGTTGAAGTTATAAGTTGGTCAGTTCTGTTCATTAATTGGGAGTTAGTTCAATGAGTGCAGGGAAATGAAGTTGAATTCCTTTGTGAGTTCCTACAATTCAATGCAGGTCAGCAGAGACAGTTGAAGCCAGAAAATAAGAAGTAGTCACAGTATCTGTCCCTATATTGCTGCAAAAATATGGCTTATCATGCATTGAAAAAATGGAGAATAGAAGGAGAACACATAATATGTGCCTCAGTGAGGTTTTATTTAATATTTTCAGTGTGACCTTTAGATTTCAATTGTATTTAATAATTTTATACATGTGTATGATAAAATATGATCATATCCAGTTCTCATTTTTCTGCTACATGTGTTTCTCTAATACCTCAATATCCAAACTATATGTCTTTTTTGTTTCTTGATAATCTACTAAGTGCAATTTGTACATATCAAGTGTCCATGAGTATAGAAATCCATGACTTGCCACAGTAAGCAACATTGGATATATGAAGATAACCCAGATTTGTGCAGGCCTAGAAACACCTGCTGGGTTTGCTCACCTCAGCATCACAAAAAAAACCTCAGAGTCTACAGAGACAGAGAATTGCTGCTGAGAAAGAGTTTCCCACTGTGTACTACAAGATGTAATTAATCTAGTGTCATTTGGGTAGATTGTTCTTTTACTCACGGCATGGACAAAGTAATCATTTGAATGTAAGATAGACAGCTGAATTTTTAGTTCTGTAGAAACTGCAAGAAATTTTAGTTGCAATAAAAATGTTTTCCTTCTGGAGCTTTTATAGTTAAAACCACTGGGACAAGTGGTGAGCAGAGACATAACTTTGACAGACAGCTAGAAACAGACAAGAACAAAAGGAGATCAGTATAAATGCATACATTTATACATATTTTAAAATAAGGAAGTATAAAATGCCCTTTGATAAACAGTGTAATGACCTATAATGAACAATCAAGATACTTAATGACCTAAAGAAATTGTTACCCTCACATAAACAAAATTTTTCTTCTCTTTACCAAGGCTCTTTTTCTCTCATCCAATACAAGAAAATTATATATTCTCTGTCTTTGAAAGTCCCTGGCAGGTCTCATTCTCTGAGAAGACTAAATAATTCCAAGATTGGTGTCTCTTAAACAATTGATGAACCATTTACCATCCTGATCTTTCTTACTTAGCCTGTTCTGCCTTAGAAGAAGCACTGGTATTCTGCAGAATGAATCCATTTGGAAAATCACTCTGATCAACAAATCTTCAAGTTCCCACATTATCTCTTCTAGTTTTACTTCACCCCATGTCTACTTGTCAAAGGCAAAATCATATGAAAGTAGGGAACCTCAATTGAAAAATGCCTTTATAATATTCAGGCTGTAAGCAAGTCTATAGAATTTTTTCTTAATTAGTGATTTTTTAATGGTTAAAATCATTTTTAATTAATTATTTTATTTTTATTTTATTTATTTACTTTCCACATGTTGCCCCACTCCTGGTCTCCCTTCCCAGAGTTTTTCACACTATCCTCAACCCTTTTGCCTCTGAAAGGGTACTCCTCCTCCCCCTTCTCTGATGTATACTCCTTCCCTATCCTATGAAGTCTTTATAGGATTCTGCACATCCTCTCCCACTGAGGCCAGACAAGGCAGTCCTCTGCTAAATATGTGCTGGGGGACTCAGACTAGCTCTTGTATGCTCTTTGATTGATGCCTTAGTTTCTGGGAGCTCCCAGAGGTCCAGGCTAGTTGACACTGTTAGACTTCCTATGGGATTCCTTTCCCCTTTAGCTCCTGCAATCACTCCCCTAACTCTTCCATAGAGGTCCCTGACCTCAGTCCAATGGTTATACATAAATATCTGCATTTGCTCTAAGTCAGAACCTCTCAGAGGACAGCTATGCTAGGTTCCTGTCTACAAACAGAACATAGTATCAGTAATAGTGTCAGGGTTTGATGCCCACCCATAGGAAATATCCTTAGTTGGGCTTTTCACTGGTTGTCCTTTCCTTCAGCCTCTGCCTCATTTTTGTCCCTACCTTTGTTTTATACAGGAGTAATTCTGGATCAAAAATTTTGAAGACGGGCTGGTGATCATATCCGTCAACTGTGAGTCCTGCCAATCTACTGTAGGTGGTCTCTTCTGAGGGAAGGCCTAGTCCATTGTAGTGTCCATTGTAATACTCCTTGGCTGGTGGTCCTGAGTTCTACAAGAAAAGCATGCTGAGCAATCCAGGAGCAGCAAAGGCTATAATTAGCCCATGTCGATGACCTCTCCAACAGTTCCTGACTTCAGGTTCTTGCCCTGTTTGAATTCCTGTCCTGACTTTGTCAAATGATAAACAGTAATATAGTAGTATAAGGCAAATTAGCCGTTTTCTGCATAACTTGCTTTGGCCATTGTGTTTCATCACAGAAATACTAACCCTAACTAAGACATAAACCACAAGAAATCTTTCATTCTGAGTTTGGAATAGGCCACATAACTAAGTGAAATCCATGGAACCATATAATTTGGAAACCAGGGCATTTCACTGGCAATGGGATATGGGAAAGAATACTACCCTGTTTGGTACAAAAGAAAGTAACAACAGGGAACTGTGGGGCAGTGGTTTGTTCAGGAAGCCTGGGCCAAGTCAAGTAACAGTTCTGGAACTCTAGAGACCCATTGAGTGATAATTTCTGCCTGCAAGGGACTAAGGAGTTCAGCCACACCTCCTGGGTCCCTGGCTGCTGTTTCAATCCCACCCACCCCCACAGCCACCCCCACAGGAGATGTGTGTTCGGTCATGTAGACAATCCCCCAAGCTCCCAGCATTCTAGCTGGACCCTAACCCAATCATCTGACCACAGCCAGTTATGCCTCACCCCACAGACAGATAGCCCAGCCTCACAATATAAGGGATGGTTTGCCTCCTCCCCTCTCTCTCTTGCTCTCTTGCCCTCTTTCTTGCTCTCTTACTCTCCCCTTCTCTTGCTCTCCTGCTCTCTTCCTCTTTTACCCCCTCTCTCTCCTCTTCTCCTCTCCTTCTCCTTTCTCTCTTTCCATGTGGTCATGGCTGGCATCTTTTCTCTTTTCTATAATAAAATATCCTATGACTATGCATTGCCTCCTTTTAACTAATGCATCCTGCAGCCCCATAATCTGCAACAGTGAGACCTGAACCAGCAACAATTCTGCCCAGCGAGACCTGAACCAGCCAGTGAGGTGTAGCCAAAGAACTCATGCTTCAAAGCCCTCAGCTACAACCATTAATCTAAAGTCCCTTAGCATCTCTATGTATCTCACACAAAGAAGCAACACATTTGACAGCTAGACCTCTCCAAGCAAGATGTTTTTGATAAGGTCTGCATCACTGTGGTAGGATAATATGAATGGTGGAAGTAATAATAAACTCCTCTATCCTCAGGATCCACCCTGCTAATCTTCAATGTGAAGTCTGTGACTGACCCACTGCCACTGAACCTGTCTGGGACCCCAGAAAATCACTTGGAAACCAAGTAGATCAGGAGCTGTTGAGACTGGCCTGGCTTCTGCAGGGACCATTCCAAATAGGTGTTTCCATTACTGTGGACAATGCTCTGACTAGACTTGCAAGAGATTTAGGCTTGATCTCCAAGACTTACAGGCAGGAAGTGTGGAGTTTGGATCAGAACAGCATCACCACTGGAATCTGTAATAGCAATAGAGAAGTTCAAAGATGTAGACAAACTTTGCTAGTAATATTTGTGATTTCATTTTGATAGAGACTTCAACTGAGAGGTTTATTTTTTATTAAATTCTTTACCCACTAAAATTACCTATAAAACAAGAGAAATGAAAGTCATCAAGGGTTTCTAGGCATAACTTATACCATCCTAGTCCATCTCTGTCTTAATAATTATTACAGCACGCATTCTCTCCCACTTGAACCTCCCTTTCATAGATGTAAATCGCTCAGGCCCCATGCTATAGGGTAAGATCCATCTTCTCATACAAAGATAGAACAATTGTGATTATCACAGGAGCTAGCATTCATCTTCCATTCCCATTCTTGTTTCTCGCTTCCCTCCATCCTTGCCTGGAAACCTGAACAACAGCACCAACAACCTAACAGGCATCTTCATTTTGAGGAGGCAGCCTGAGGAGACTAATCAGTCAAAGCAATGTGACAACTGAGCTTTTATCCTAGACTAGTAAGGGTGTGTCCTCCCTAGGAAGCAGTATGCAAATACTTGAGTTAGTTTTGAAGTACAGATAGAGGAAAGAACTATGCAGCTATTAAATAAAATATTTTCCATTTTTGGGTGACAATAATAAAACAAAATGTGGAGCTTAGATGGAAAAAATGCTAAAAAGTGTCCATCAGAATGACACCAGACATTTCCTAAGTGCAGTATGACAGAAACACTGGAAAGAATGATAATGATAATGACAAATACAACAATTCTCGTGATTTTTTCTCACCTTTCATTAATTTTACAGTTAAAAAAAGGTGTCATTTTAGCAATGCTAAATGTAAGAGTTAGAAGCTTCCTTTCCAGTGGTTTATTGAATATTTCTCCATGATAGAATACAAATAAATATAAAACACTAGGAATCTTTACTGTTTATCATAAAAATAAAAATGTAAAAATGATGACTAAAATCAAGTGGCATAGGAAATATGGTCTGAGGATCTTTGGAAGTGAGTCATAGATCTCTAGTGTTTGTGGCTAATAATATTTCACAGGTAAACTTCAACACATTTCTTTTAAATGCCTTAGATATGTATAACTTTTTTATATGTCAATTATATCTTAGTAAAATGATATAGTTACATCAATGCTTTTGCACCAGGTGATCTTTGAATAACCTTAAGTTTTAGGCTTGGTGCCAAGCATTTTTATTTGTTCAGACAGCCCAACAGCTAATTCAATGAAATTCTTTTTTGTTGGTTTTTCGAGACAGGGTTTCTCTGTATAGCCCTAGCTGACCTGGAACTCAATCTGTAGACCAGGGTGGCCTCGAACTCAGAAATCTGCCTGTCTCTACCTCCCAAGTGCTGGGATTAAAGGCATGCACCACTACTGCCTTGCAGTGAAATTATTTTAATACCATGTTTTGAGAGTAGAAAATCCTCTCCAGAACTTTATAGATTACTCAACAGTTAAGGATGCTTGCTGTGCTGCACACTATTGTGTAAACATTCAGTTCAACGGGACCCTGAATCTTTCTGTCCTCTTTGAGCACCCAAATGCATATGTGCTTATACAGAGATATAGCAACACCAACATATACATCACTAAAACATAAAACAATAAGTATCTTTTTGATGATGGGGAGGGTTCTGCTGGACTATGGCCCTTTCACTCTAATAAGCAGTGCATTTAGAGGAAGTGCAAGTAAAGACAGAAGTCACTTTTGAGAGCTAAGCAACCTGCACTTTCCTCTCCTCAGATAAACTTACCATGATTTAGGGTCTAATAATGTAACTACAGGCACATGACAATGGCTTGATTAGGTCTCCACTATGCGAAATTCCTTAATTAAGTGTCATAATATCAACTGTTGTGATTTTAGTGCAAGACAATGTCATTCAAGTAATACACCGGCCAATACTTTTTCAATTCAGAAAAAAAAAAAAAACAAAAAACAAAAAACAAAGCAAAGTTTCCAGGCTTCAGTATATACTTAGATATGTTTCTTAACTTGCAATATGTGCTACCATTGCCCAAACTGGGAATACTAGACTTTACCAAGTTGGAGAGTTTCATTGGGATAAACAGTGGTGAGTTTTAAGATAAAATACTAGTTTTGCATTGGACCTAGAAGATACAATGAACATCTTAATTTTCTATCAGATATCAGTAGTAGTTTTAAGTATAGAAGACAAAAATTCCCTCAGTGTACAAAAGCCTTTTCTCAATTTCATGTACTATCATATATGACTAACAAGTTCAGAGTAAAAGCAAAACAGAAAATTTCCAGAAAAGAATGGTTAATTATCAGAGGCATGAATTTAATGGATGGAGAAGTGGAGGCAATTAATTCTCCTGACTTGCTTAGAAAAGTGGTGATGAATTGGGGGGCAGGTTAGACATTTATGTTGAATCAAAATGTCAAATGGTACACTGTGAGGCAGGGGCACACACAGACTCCTAGCTTGAACAGCCAGAATTTCCTGAAGGATCCTCCTTTGACAACGCTCTCCCAAGAGGCTAACAAGATAACAACTTAGCACAAGACATGAAGGTGTACTCCTGGAGAATGTTCTTGTCTCTAGTTATTATGTGCATTAAGAACTCCAACTATTGCTGGGCAGTGGTGGCACACACCTTTAATCCCAGAACTTGCAAGGCAGAGACAGGCAGATTTCTGAGTTTGAGGCCAGCCTGGTCTGCAGAGTGAGGTCCAGGACAACCAGGGCTACCCAGAGAAAACCTCTCTTGAAGAGGAGAAGAAGAAGAAGAAGAAGA
>NW_022196903.1:62538004-62543895 GCF_008632895.1 Mastomys coucha | reverse complement strand
AAGAAGAAGAAGAAGAACAACAACAACAACAACAACAACAACAACAACAACAACAACAACAACAACAGCAACAACAACTCCAACTATTAAGAAGTAATAGGAAGTCTACAGCCATGCCACCCTGAATGCACCTGATCTCGGAAGCTAAGCAGGGTCTGGCCTGGTTAGTACTTGGATGGGAGACCTCCTGGGAATACCCGGCACTGTAGGGGAAAAACAAAAGAGGAAGTAATAGGAAATATATATTCTGAATCTTTTCTCTTCTTAAGAAATAATTGTGCCTAAATAAATAAGAATCAAATTTACAGACATTTAAAAATGATAAATAGGAACTGTAAAATTTGTATTTCATGGTTGTCTCAGTGGTTGTTTCAGAAATAAATTAATTCAAGACACATTGTCATAAGTAGCTTTGACTAATTTATGTAACTTTACTATGCACTGGATATTCTTGCTTATATACAATTTGTTTACCCAAACTTCCACAATATTCTGCTTTAGATTTGAATAGATCCACAAGTGCATCATGGCCATGTCTTGTCTCAATAAATGATACCTTTAACCTAAAAAGGACAGATTTTTATTAGAAAATTGAATATGTAAAGAGGCACTAAAATGAATATTAACACAGGAAACCTTTGGGGCTGAGGTCTGGATTTAAGTATTGACTGTAGTGCTGGATTCATGAGCATGTAACATGACCTCCAAACTCATCACATTCTATGCACTGCACATTTGCAGTCTGCTCAAGTTATCCTCACTTTATTAAGTGTGCCTTTACAGGAAGGCTAAGAGTTTCAAAAACAAAATGTTTACAACTGCAGGTGAATGGAGCATAGTCAGGATTCTAAGAAAATGGTGATAGATGCTAGTGAGATACTATTGAGACTATAATTGTTCTATCATTGTAAGATTTCCACTTAGAGGGTAGAGAGATGGGCAGTGAGTAAGAAAATGAAAATTTTCCAGAGGACCAGCGTTCTTTTCACAGAACCTACATGCTACCAACATGGTAGATTGCAGTCATCTATAATTCCAGTTCTTGTATGTCTGACATCTTTCTCCGGCTTCACCAGGCATTGGGCATTCATGTGGTGCTCATTGTGGTAGAACTCCCATATATATATAAAACAATTTTTCTTTAATTTGCTAGAACATATTTTACTGTCACTCATAGCCTTGGGCATATTGTACTTCATTTGTCTATTTTCATTTTCAACTATTTCAAAAAAATAATGCACTATTTAATTGGATATTAGAATGCTGACTCCGGCTTGTTACTTGGAATAATTTGTTTGGAAAAGTTTTTTCCAGACCTTTACTCTGAGGTAGTGTCTGTCTTTGTTGCTGAAGTATTTTTGTTTTGTTTTGTTTTTTGTTTTTTGTTTGTTGTTTTTTTGTTTTTTTGGGTATTTTTTTGTTTTTTGTTTTTGTTTTTTGTTTTTTGTATGGAGCAAAATGATTGATTCTGACTGTTTATCCAGTGTGTTAGCCTGTGACTGTTTATTGGGGAATCGAGTCTGTTGATATTGAGAGATAGTAAAGATCAATGAGTGTTAGTTCCTCTTATTTTGTTGTTGGAGGTGGTAGCGTTTGTGTATATGTGTGTGTGTGTTTGTGTGTGTGTGTGTGTGTGTGTGTGTGTATGTGGCTTTTCTTTTGGGTTGTTGTGAGATGATTCTTGTGTTTTCTAGGGTGTAATTACTCACCTTGTGATGGAGTTTTGCTAATATCATATATAGGGCTGGATTAGTAGAAAGATATTGTTTAAATTTGGTTTTATCATGTAATATAAATGGAGAAAGACCTCAGAATATGAAAATATCTCCCATGCTCATGGACAGATAGGATAAGCATAGTAAAAATAGCCATCTTACCAGAAGCAGATTCAATACAATTCTCATCAATATTCTAACACAATTCTTCAGACATGGAAAAAGCCATTTTCTACCTCATACTAAAAAAATAACAAACAAACAAAAAATCCAAGGACAGTGAAAACAGTTCTCAACAATAAAAGGATTTCTGGGGAAATCAACATCCTGAACCTCAAGCTGTACCTCAGAGAAATAGTGATAAAAACTGCATGGTATTGCTATAGACAGGTTAATCAATGCAATAGAATTGAAGACCCAGAAATAAAATCACACATATGCAAACTTACTTGATTTTTGACAAAGAAGCCAAAACTATACAGTAGAAAAAAGAAAAGCATCTTCAACAAATGGTGCTAGTCTAACCGGCAGTCTGCATATTGAAGAATGTAAATTGATCTATAATAAATACCCTCCCTTTATTCACTCTTCTCATGAAAGTTGGGCATATCATATTTTGTCAAAGTTTTCTCTGATTTGCCACTTTGTCTGCTCTGCAATTAGACATAATTTTCAAACATGGGTGCTTCCTTATGTAAGCTAACATTGCTTTTATTGTTTAGGATTAAAATGTAGGCTAAGACTGAGCTACTCCACAACTAGAAATAGGGTTTTTCAATGAATAACATAATCTCAGGATTTACAGTGTGATCAAATATCCTGCAACAGAAGATATTTTAATATTATTATGTGTAATGGAGATTATAAGTGTCAGAAGGAAAGTACTATATATAACTGGAAGTGTCAGAATTTATTATATATGAATAGAATATGTATTTAGTTTTATTATCATGCATTATAATATAAAATTAACATACAATTGATATCTACTAATGGGTAGGTGGATATATTATATAATTATGAATATATATAAATATTTAAATATATACACAATATTCTATGTCCTATTAAATCTAAATATACCTGTGTGTATGTGTGTGTGTGTGTGTGTGTGTGTGTGTGTGTATGCATATAGATGAGAACACTGAAAAGAACAATGTGACAGCAGATGCTGGCAAGGATGTAGAGACAGAGGAACACTCCTCAATTGCTGGTGGGATTGCAAGATGGAAAAACCACTCTGGAAATCAATCAGGAGGTTCTTCAGAAAATTGGACATAGTACTAATGGAGGACACAGCTATACCACTCCTGGGCAGAATGCCCAAGATACAATTCACCAACAACATGAAGCTAAAGAAGAAGGAAGACCAAAATGTGAATATTTCACTCCTTCGAAGAGGGAACAAAATACACATGGGAGAAAATACAAGGTATGGAATAAAGACTGAAGGAAAGGCCATCCAGAGACTGCCCTACCTGGGGATCCATCCCATATACAGCTACCAAGCCCAGACACTATTGTGCATGCCAATAAATGCTTGCTGACAGGAACATGATCTAGCTGTCTCCTGAGAAGCTCTGCCAGTGCCTGACAAATACAGAGATCAGTGCTCTCAGCCAAGAATTGGACTGAGCACACTAGTTCTCCCAGAGCTCCCAAGGACTAAACCACCAACCAAAGAGTACACATGGAGGGACCCATGGCTCCAGCTGCATATGTAGCAGAGGATGGCCTTGTTGGACATCAATGGGAGGCCCTTGGTCCTGTGAAGGCTCGATGCCCCATTGTAGGCATATGTCAGAGCCAGTAAGCAGGAGAGGGTGAGTGGGTGAACAGGGGGAGGGAGGATGAGTTAGGAGGTTTTTGTAAGGGAAATGAGGAAGGGAGATAACATTTGAAATGTAAATAAAGAAAATATCTAATAAAAATTATTTAAAAACATCCATCAATCAATAAATAAAAATAACTCTAAAAAACAAAATGAATTGTTTAAAAGAAAAAATTAGGTATAATTAAGAGAAGTAAATATATCCTAGTCTCTCACAATAACTATGCAGTTTTACTGCCTCTAAGTTACAGAAGAGCTTACTTTGTAATGTATTCATTTTTGCTTTTCTTAATATTATAGCATTATACATGAAAATTTGCTTTTGTTATTAATTGCAATAGAAAAACTTTAGTTTTTATTTTCTTTTTTTCTTTTATTCACAGGAGAAACTGGGAAAAACTGTATTAATAGGTAAAATACATCTAAACTCTGTGAAGACAGAATTAGAGATATGTCAAATTTCATTCTTTAAGAATTTCCTCTGATTCTATCAAATATGTCTAAGAACCAAATTTAGAACCTACCAGTAAAATATTAAAAAGAAGCTTACTTTGTAACCTAACCTTTGTTTTCATCTTTTTCATATAAAGTAAGGCTTTGATTTTAATCCTTTTTATATTATTGCTGAGGTTCTAAACCTGAGATTCATCTATAATGTTGACTTTTGTATTCAATTAAAAATATTGGGTATACAGTCATAAAAATGATTGATGTTGATATGTATGGAAGTTCTTGGAATTAAATGAGGAGAACTAATATCAATTAAGATTTAAAGAAAAAAGAAGAAAGAAAAGAACAATGAAGAAAAGTGGCCACAGAGATGTTAGAGTTCTAGAGGCTGGAAGAATCAATGAAAAACTCTACTTTAAAACATTTGTGGGGTTGTTGAGATGGCGCAGCAGGTAAGAGCACTGTATGCTCTTCTGAATGTCCTGATTTCAAATCCCAGCAACCACGTGGTGGCTCACAATCACCTGCAATGAGATTTGACACCCTCTTCTGGTGCATCTGAAGTCAGATACAGTGTACTTATGTATAATGATAAATAAATCTATGGGCTGGAATAAGCAGAGACTGAGGGAGCAGAGTCCAATTGGAGGGAGCAGAGGTCCTAAAAATTCAATTCCCAATAACCACATGAGGCTCCCAACCATCAGTACAGCTACAGTGTACTCACATACATAAATAAATCTTTAAATACAAAAAAGAACAAAACAAAAAAACAAAAACAAAAACAAAAAAATTTTCTGGAGTAGTACATCATCTTCATCCTGATCTTAACTCATGAGCCCTGACTTTACAGATCTTTCTTTAGAACTCTGATAGATTATATTCCCTTTATTAAAAGTACAGATAGTGGTAATTTGTTACTAGAGTGAGTCTCTGAAAGGACTAATAAAAATTTGCTCAGAAAACAAAACAGTCTAAAGCTTCTCTTGTTGGTATAATATTCTGGTTTAATTTCCAGTGCGTCCTATGAAGATGCAGAAGATTATTATACCTTAGAAAGAAGACACATGAAAGCCCATAGTGTATCATGGACTCATGATAGCGATGTAAGACGTAATGTTGACTTTCGTGCCCTGCTCCTCCTAATCCCAGCCTATTTGCATGTGCTTGTGGAAGGGTATTTGATCAAATTATAAACCCTGAGATTGTGAGCTGGAAATACCTGTTGTGTTGTGGCTCAGCCCTAGCTTACCCCCTTTATCCAAGACCTTTCTGTTTACTGTAAACAAGTAGTTGTAGTATAGCTCAGCCCTAGCACACAACTTTAACCCAAGAGTTTTTCTTAAAGAAGTGTTAAATAAAGTCAATGATAGTTAAAGATAAAAGCAACTAATCAGTTGACAGGAAGTGAACATAAGAAATGAGAAAGGAGAGACCACTGAAGTGAAGGATATTTAATAAATCATGGAGAAGGACAAAGCATTCTGGGATGTCAGTGGAGTCTAACCAATAAAAGGCCAATTCTAGAGATTTTCATGGAATTTTTTAAATGTGGATTTATGGGAATCAAATCACCTGTTTAATTGTGTTTTTCTGTAATACTTTAATAGCTTTTGTGTTTCCTCTTTAAGGGCTTCTACCTGTTTACCTGTGTTCTCCTGTGTTGCATATAGCCCTGGGGCTAATTATATTTGATGTTAATTCTGTTCTCCTGTGAGGGGCTATGAAAAAGGAATGAGTCATCACTCAGGTGATTTCCTGTAACCCTTCTTCTTCCTTAATTTATAAAATAAAGGCTAGAGCCAGTGATGATTGGTGCAGGGAAAGGGAAAGATGAAGCTTAAGGCTTTGGGAGAAAAGAAGAAAGAGAGAGAGAGAGAGAGAGAGAGAGAGAG
>NW_022196903.1:62527254-62537970 GCF_008632895.1 Mastomys coucha | reverse complement strand
AGGAGGAGGAGGAGGAGGAGGAGGACAGAGGAGGAGGTGTAAGCAAAGCAGAGCAGAAGCACTTGGCCTGGAGAAACCCTAAGTTATAAGGGGTCTCATAGATGGCGAAGATGGGAGTGTAATAGTAGATCTGCCCAATCTAGGTGCAAAGTTTGTATTCATATTGAGTTGTGTTTTCATTGCTGGGGCATATTTGGGTTGGAGATTTACCACAACACTACTGTATTTCTTTAAGGGAGTTATTTCTGTTCTTAAAGTCCTCTATCATCATGAGATGTGATTTTATATCTGAATCTTGCTTTTCCCATGTGATAGACTATCCATGGCTTGCTGTGATGGGATAACTGAGTTCTGATGATGAGAAGTAGCCTTAGTTTTGTTGCTTATGTTCTTGTACTTGCTTCTGGTTATCTCTAGTGTTACCTGCCCTTGCTGTCTCTGACTGTAGCCTGTTCCTCCTGTGATCCTGGTTGTGTCAGAACTCCTCAGAGTCCAGCTGTCTCTGTGACCCAGTGATTCTGGGATCCTGTGATCCTGTGATCCTGTGATCCTGAGATCTTGGGTGTATCAGGGCTCCGGTAATTCAAGCTGCCTCTGAGATCCTGCAATCCTGGTGTAACCAAGCTCCTGAGATACTATTGTGTCAGAGCTCCTGGAAGTCAAGCTTTCTCTGGGTGTTGCAGGGATGGGTGGGGAGTCAGAGTCCTGGGTTTGCTCTGGACACAAGTACAAGCCGGACGGTACCTGTGCCTCTGGCTGGGCAGAGGTTTGTGTTTCCCTGGTTCCTGTGCAGGTCCCAGGTATACTGGGTATTGGGAAAGATGTTGTGTCCTCAACTGTGATTTTGATTGTCTCAGTGATCCAGTGCTCCTAGGTATGTTTGATCTCCTAGGAGTCAAGCTTCCTCTGTGATCCTGTGATCCAGGATGTTTCAGAGCATCTGGGAGTCAGGATCCCTCTGGAAGTTGTAAGAGTTGGTGCAGAGCCAGGACCCCAGGTCTGCTCCATGTGCAGGTTCAGTCAAGAAGGAACCCATGCCACTCTCTGGGTAGGGGTTTCTGCATCCCTGGATCGTCAGGACCCAGGTACTCCAGGTGTTGGGGCAGATGTTGTGGCCTCCTCACCTGTGATCCTCCGTGTATTAGAGCACCTGGGAGTAGAGCTTCCTCTGGGCATTGTGGGACTGGGTGTGGATACAGTGTCCAAAGTTTCGTTTCATTTTTATATATTTGATTCCAATGCTCATACGCTATTGCTTGCCTTGGAGGTTATCTTGTTCATTAAATCATTTATTCATTCACTAAAGAATTAATTAAACACTGGCTGAATTTCAGGATTTCTTTTCTAGTATTCAGCTAAGAAAAGAATTATTCTTTGATACAGTTTGGATTTTGTACATCTTCTTAAGGCCTATTTGTTAAAGATGTAGTCTCCAAGGTAATTACTTTAGGAAAACAGGGATTTTGAGGAATTTAGACTATTGACATTTTTCTCAAAAAAGGATCATTTGTGAAAACTACCTACCTTTGATCTTGTGATCAAATACTTCATGGAAATAAGTTGCTCTGTCTATGATTGCAGGGACATTTATGGGTTGTCTCCACATTTCTCATCAAGAGAATTTTTACTTTCTGGAATAGTGCCACTGGGATGTTTGAAAATGTGTTTCCTGGATTTCCTAGGAAGATGCATAATAAACATTGGCTTTCAAATTGTGATGACACAATATCCCAACAAATCAGCTTACTAGTCTATCTTGGTGACTAAATGGGTTTCTGACAAGTTACTTAGAGAGCTCTGGAAGAGTTACTGTCATCAGATTCACAGATTCAGCACAGTTCCTCATAGCAAGCTTCATTTTTTTTGGTTTTAATTCTACAACAAAATTAAAGTAACCAGGACTTATGTCACCACCTAGTATCTAAATAACAGAAGTAGTTCCAGGGTAGCATAACAAACTCACTGAAAGTCGTGTGTGTGTGTGTGTGTGTGTGTGTGTGTGTGTGTGTGTATGTGTGTGGTGATATTGGAAGTTTTGATATGTCTTTTATTAATAGAATGAGTACAATATTTTACTGAAAATTTTAAGGATAAATTATCCATTGTTTTCTTTTTTTATTTTTTTTCTAAAAATTTTTAAACTCCATATTTTATTCCCCTGTCCCTGATCTATCCTCCGATGGTTCCACATCCCATACCTACTCCTGTTTCCATGTGGATGTCCCCAACCCCTACCCCACCTGACCTCTAAATTCCCTGAGGCCTCCAGTCTCTTGAGGGTTAGATGCATCATCTCTGAATGAACAGAGACCCAGAAATCCTCTACTGTATGTGTGTTGGGGGCCTCATATCAGCTGCTATATTCTGTCTGTTTGGTGGCCCAGTATTTGATAGATCTTGGGGTCCAGATTAATTGAATCTTCTGGTCTTCCTAGAAGATCACCCTTCTCCTCAGCTTCTTCTATTCTTTCATAATTCACCAACAGGGGTCATAAGAGAAGAAAACTACCCTGACTTAAGAAAAAGAGATGGCTATAAATGTACAAGAAGCCTCTGGAACACCAAACAGATGGGACCAGAAAAGAAAATACTCCTGCCACATTATAATCAAAACTTTAGATGTACATAACAAAGAAAGAATACTAAAAGGTGTACAGGGAAAATGCCATGTAAAATATAAAGACAGCTTTATCAGAATTACACATGACTTCACAACAGAGACCCTAAAAACCAGAAGATTCTGCACAATTATTTTGCCAACACTAAGAGACCATAGATGCCAGCCCAGGCTGATATACTCAGCAGAACTCTCAATCACCATTGATGGAGAAATCAAGCTATTCCATGGCAAACCAAATTTAAACAAAAGTTTTCTATTCATTCAGTCTTACAGAGGATACTAGAAGGAAACAGTCCAGTGAAAGAAGGGTAAAAGAACCAGGAAATTTTTTCCATGCAAATGTACTAAGAAAAATGGTGGAGTTACTGTTCTAATAACCCCCAAAATAGACTTTCAACCAAAAGTAAACAAAAGAGATGGAGGACACTTCATACTCATCAAAGCAAAAAATCCACCAAGACATAGTCTCTATTCTATGAAAATGAAAGGTGGTGTACTTGACCCTACTGACTCCTACAATCCTTTATCCTCATCTTGCATGGAATTCCTTGAGTTCAGCCTAGTGTTTGGCTGTGGACTCTGCATTTGTTCATGTAAGTTACTACCTCTGTGATGATGAATGTGTTAGTTACTGATGTATGAGTATAGCAGAATATCATTAAGATTCATTTCAATGACTTGATTTCTTTTTTATATAGCTATGTTCAATTCTGTCTAGGTCTCCAGTATATCCAACCTTACAGGAGAATAGATTACTCAGATGATAAACATTTTTGGCAGAAGTCTATTACCCAAATCCTATATTCTCACTGCAGGGCTGGAGTGATGTCTTAGCAGTTAGGAGAAGGTAGTGCTCTTGCAGAGAAAATAAATTTCATTCTCAAAACTCATGCCAAACATTCAAACATGTGAGCCTGGGGAATTCATTTTCATTTAAATCAACACACCCTGAAAACAGGGAGATTTGTAGAAGACAAAGACATAGACTGAGCAACTGGCCAGCACAACATCTGGTTTCTCCTTCCCTTGGGGGGTTTTTGTTATGACTTGTATCACTGTGGTATGGGTATTCATTATGCTGTTGACAGTGATACACTGCAAAATCTTCAAGCTCCAGGCTCTTTATGGTCAGAGTGAAATCTGTACCAGATCCACTGCCACTGAACCTTGATGGAATTCCAGATTGCAAAGTGGATCCAGAGTAGATAAGAAGCTTATTAGTTTCCCCAGGTTTTTGTTGATACCAGGCTAAATATGTGTTAATGTTCTTACTTGCCCTACAAGTAATGGAAACACTTTCTCCAGGAGAGGCAGCAAGATAAGATGGAGACTGGGTTATCTGGACATCACACTGGGCACCTGGAATTGTACAATTGAAAATTAATCCCAACTGTTAATATTATTCTAACTTACCCTGAAAGATCAGTGAACAAGCTCTGCTGGATGAATTCCCAATATTATCTCTTTTTACCTGATATCCAGAGCAGGAGCCCCAGGACCTGAACCTGGACCTTCATATCTAAACTGTGTCCTGGCAGGGACTGATCTCTGCACTGCATATGATCAGCTTATTAAATAGTGCTCAGAGCAATGCACTGCATTTTGGGCCCATGCAAATCAGCAGGGGATAGGCAGAGATATACATAGCTACAGGGCTACTTCAACCAAGTCACTTAGACTTTCAACTTTCCCTAAGTAGGAAAGCTCTATCTGAAGATAATTCATTCCTTTCTGGTATCAAAATTATATCCAGTAGTATATTGATTAATTCATGTAGTTTTGATTTTTCTCCTCTGATACATAATACATTGCTACAAATAAAAGGAAAACTCAGTAGCCATACTTTCTCTGAACCATCTTTCCTTGCACTTGCACAAATAACAGAATTTTACTATATATTTCATCTTAAATTTAACTTACTTATAGCTTCATATCGTAGGTACTAATTTTCTAAACATGAACATGCATTGAAGAAGCTATGCATGAAGAAAAAAAAAAAGAAAGTAGTAATGAGAATGTCCAGTCCATTCCAATGCTAACCTTTAAGTATGCTTTTCACATTAAAACTTTCACTAATTCTTTGACAATTTCATATACTACATTTCTATAATAAACTCTAATTATTCGTTTCCCAAAACGTCCATCTCCATTGTCATCCAAACACTCCCTGGAATGCTGTTCCATTCAACTTCTTTTCTAATAGTCAATAGATTTTGTTAGGCTTTGTGGCCTACTCTGTTTAACTGGTGCTATCTGTTGGACCATTAGATTGCAACTGTACTTTGAATCCTGTTGCGGCTCCCAATAGGTTCACAGCTGAAGGAATCAGCTCCACTTCTCCCTAAATCTACTAGTAATAAGTAGTTTATCAGTAAGTAGTTAAATATAATTTTGTGAAGTCATTTGAATTTGGTAAAATTGAAATTTTCATATATATAGAAATGTGTACCAGTACAAGCAATTATATGAATATAGTTACTGAGACTCATGGTACCATCTATCAAAATGTTATATAGTAGTAATATAAGTTCCAAACATGGGAAAAACAATGGCAGTTGCAATTTTTGACTTTCAGAAGATAAAACTTTGGTTGAAAATTTTTTCATTATAAAAATATATAGGCTTTGACATTTTGATACGACAAGAAAGACAAATATTATGTAATCAAGTACAAAAATAATTCATCAAATGTACACAAAATGATTCATCAAAAAGTTGTCACTAAGTCATACATCGTTCTCTAAAAGCCCAAATTAATTATTATATGTTGCCCTCATTCTTTTATAAGGATATAAAGTGATATACCATACATTATTGTTTTGGTTTTACAGTCTGCATTTCACTAGGATGAAACCACTGAGTTAGTACTATGAGAATAACTTTACTAGTTTAAATTATTATCCTTTCTATAACCAATATTTCCCTGAACTCAGATTGTAGGGCTGGAAAAGCAAAGGCTATGGTTCACTTAGACAACCTGCAGTTACTTTTCTGCAAGTGTCCTCAAGACCATGGTCTTTTGACATTGTAAATTATCATTTGCTTTGTGATGATAGGGATGAAAGATTTGTGGGGATGAAAACAGAGCAGCAGTACTGGTAGGATACTAGGGACATGATATCTGCATGCCTTTTCAGATTTTGAAAATGGAGATCACTGCTCAAACATTGAGAATGCTGGTAAATACAATTTATCTTAAATCACTTGTTTCAATTATGGCTCACAAACATTTCATAGACTTATAAACATAACATTCATAAACACACACAAAACTAAATTTTCTCCTGTAGTATAGTATCTATAGAACTATGTCAACATTGTAATGTGACTCACAGGAAAAGTTGAAGGATTTAATAAGAAAAAAAAATAACATAGTAAAAAATATAATCCACTTATGGCCTACAAATAGACACTAGGAAAAGAAATTAAGGTGCTCTTTATTTGTTATGGAAAAAGAATACAATTACAAATTTTCCCCATGAAGTTGAGACTCATTTCTTTCCACAGCATGTGACTCTTCTTCATGGCTGTAGCTGCAAGATACTTTGAGCAAGCATCTTAATACTATGAAACTAGAATCTCTCAAAGAGAAGCAGCTTGCTAGGAATTGTGTTTGTGTGAGGGAGGGAAAAAACACATTTTCTTTTTAAATTAGAGCTGACAAGTTATGTTCCCAGTGAGGAAAGATCTTTCAGGATATAATTAGCCAAATTTTGACTATTAAAATTTATATACATGGAGAAAGATGGCATACATATATAAGCTGTGCCACAGAAAATCAAGCAATCATTCACAATAAAAGCAGTGAGACTACTAACTAAATACACTATTGTTAATAAACAAAAATGATCATAAATATTCCAAAAAATTCTTGAAAGCAAATTAAAAAGTCTGACTTACTGATTAATGAAAAAAATAGAAAAAGATGATGGTAGAGCAAGAATAGGGTCATCGTGATACCTGTCTACTTCATGCTGGCATTGGTGCAACGTGTCTCTAGGAAACCTAGAAGAATGGGTATGGAAGGTGTTTGTCCAGTCTTAGGAGAGTTGTCTGTGTTCTGCAGTCCAGGGTCTGTGGAGCCATCTGAGGATAGGTCAGAAGGAACAGGTCCAATAGCAGCTTATGTACCTTTGAGAGGAGATTGCAGCATCTGGAGATTGCTTCTCTGGGGCTGTCCTAGATGTAGTAATCACCTGGACTTGACAAGATGCTGAAACACACACACGAACACACACACACACACACACACACACATCCACACATAATATCTGTTTATATATATTATGTTATATATATATATATATATATATATATATATATATATATATATGATAGATAGAGATTAAGTACAATTGGGAGAAAGAAAAATTATTTCTTAAGATATACATTTGAAACCCAGTGGAATCCCACCCTTTGGAATAGGTAATAAGTGGGAAGTTTAGGCAGATGTACTTATCTGCATGGAATCTATTAGGTCCAGGAGAGGTAGATCTGAGTGGGTTTCCTGTAGCTTGTAAGTTTACAAAAGAGACAACAACATGAGTTAACAAAATGAACAGTCTTTAAGATGAGCCTTTTTGTGGAGCAGAAGGAACAAGAATTTGTGGTTAAAATTTGGAGCATATAGTGGAATGCTTCATTAGAGTTATGCAAATTTATAAGAACTCAAATAATGTTAGGACAGTGGCATATCAAGAAGAGCAAATATGAAGCATTTAATTCTGGGAAAGCTTTTTCTCGCTGTCAAGCTACAGTTACCTTAGCTGTTCCTCAGGGGACAGCTGTCCCCTTCCCCTATGCATCACCACACCTCCACAGAACATATTTCCCTGTCTCTTTATCTTTTTGTAAACACGTTAGTGCTGAAACCTAGGACTTAGATTTAGAAACTCCACAGGTTGCATTCCACTCCATGGATATCCCACATGAATATCCACGCTTACTAGCCTAAACTTCAGAGTACTGGTAAGCCTCCATCCCCCACTAGTCAGAGTAAATGTCCATCTGCTTGGTCCCAGGGTAGAGTTCTTGACTTTGGAGCTACCCCTGTGTTGCCCTTAAGGACAGTCTTTCACTGACCCTCGTTCAATAACTTTTTCCCTTGGATGAGATTCCCCTCTCCTTTTGAGACATGTTCTTTCTCAAGGCTGAGAATCCCAGTCCTAGCTTGGATAAACCACTCTCTGGCTTAGGAGCACCGGCTGAGTATTAGTCCCCCGGGTCCTCACATGACAACTTGGTGGTCTGCCCTGTGCTAGAATCTCTGATTAATGCCCTCAGGACTCTGAGAGTGGGAGTAAATAAACTCATTCTCTCATCAATAGGTCAATGTTTGCCACCTTATCCTGAATTGCTGGGATGTCTAAGACTAATTCACAGTAAACAGAAATCAATATCCCTACATGTCCACTTAACTGGCATTTTCTTGCTAGTGACCTGTAGCATAGACTTCTCCCTCCCCCTCCCTCATTTGCAGCCCAGTACAGTCACTGATTCCACTGGTTTGCCACCTGAAATGTGGGTTGGACCTGCCCCCTTCCAGGGACACTTTCTACTGCCCTCACCCTCTTGCATCCGCCCATAGGTCTAGCCCTGCCAGGGACACTGTCTATTGCCCTCACTCCCTTGCATCTGCCCGTAGGTCTGGCCCTGCCAGGGACACTGTCTACTACCCCCACCCTCTTGCATCTGCCCATAGGTATGACCCTGCCAGGGACACTGTCTACTACCCCCACCCTCTTGCATCTGCCCATAGGTCTATCCCTGCCAGGGATACCCTTTGTAAGATTTGCTTCCCCACATATGAGACCACCTGTCACCCCTAAACACTCTCTTGTTCACTCTCTCCTGCACTCTGCCCCCAGCCTCTGAAAAAGCAGTTTTGGCCCTTCCCATCCATAAACACCACAGGAAACTGTTGGGCAGTAGACTCTGTCATTTTTAAGTAATATATAACTGCTAGATTATTGTTTATTCTTTCTCAGACTTCTGAATTCATTGACAGCTAAGGTAAGTGTAGCTTCACAGCTAGAAAAAGTTTTTCTTCTGCTCCACAAAAGGCTCATCTTAAAGATTGTTTATGTTTTTAACTCATGTTATTATCTCTTTTGTAAACTAATAAGCTACAGGAAACCCACTCAGATCTACCTATCCTGGACCAAGTAGACTCAATCCAGATAAGTACATCTGCCTAAAGTTCCCATAAATACCTTTTCCAAAGGGTGGAATTCCAGTGGGTTTCAAATGCATATCTTAAGAAAATTTTTTTCTTTCTCCCAAATGTACGTAATCTCTATCTATAATATATACATACATATATATGTGTGTGTGTGTGTGTGTGTGTGTGTGTGTGTGTGTGTTTCAGCATCTTGTCAAGTCCAGGTGCTTGCTACATCTAAGACAGCCCCAGAGAAGCAATCTCCAAACACTCCAATCTCCTCTTACAGATATAGAAGCTTCTATTGAATCTGTTCCTTCTGATCTGTCCTCAGATGGCCCCACAGACCCTGTACTGCAGAAAAAAGACAACTCTCCTAAGACTGGACAAACACCTTCCATACCCATTCTTCTAGGTTCCCTAGAGACATGTTGCCCCAATGCCAGCATGAAGTAGACAGATATCCAATGACCCTATTCCTGCTCTGCCATCACCTTTTTCTAATTTTTTCTTTTTTCGTTAATCCAAAATGGGGAAATATTAGTATTCAATCTAAACTCCACCCCACCATTACCTGGCAACACCCAGATATGTTTCATCCCACAGTTACCTGGCAATAGCCAGGTAGGCCTGATCCACTATAAAAGAGGTTGTTTGCACCTTCCTCCCTTTCTTGTTTTCTTGGTCTCTTGCCTTCTTGCTCCTACTCTGTCTTCTTGTCCCACCCCCATTCCCTTTCCCCCTCTCTCCACATGCTCATGGCTGGCTTCTAATTCTCTATTCCTCTATTCACTCTCTCTGCCTTTCTCTGCCTCTAGTACCCTCTTAACTCCCCTCCCTGAATAAACTCTATACTATACCATTATGTGGCTGATCGCTCAGGGTGAAGGGATGCCTTGGCATGGGCCCATCGAGACCCTCCCTTCCCCATATTTGACTATATCCCTATAGAATATATACCCCATTTATCCTTTTATAAACACATCACCAGCAGCCTACTCATATCTGGCAGTTATCTGTAAGTCACTCATATAGTAGCTACAGTGTTGGAAGTTATACCCTCCCATCTTTGGACAGAAGGAGCTGTCTGTGGTTCAACATACATTCTCCTCCATCTCTATGAAGGTAAGAAAGGTTAAGCAGGAAAAAAGACAAAATATATCAGAACGTGCCTCACCATGGTCCACAGCTGCAGAGATTCCATCATATACTCATCAGCTCCACAGGAAGAGCCACAGGTGCTGAGAGATGACATTTGACTTGAATAAAATACCTTTTGCTCTAGCCCACCTCTCTGGGATCCAGAAATTCCATGGACAAAATCACCTAGGCACATAGGGCCTGGCACTGCTGCTTTGGCCCTGGAAACTGACTCAGAAAAAATTGTTCAGATGACCAGACTACCCTGTGATGGATACAAGTAAGTTCAATGTTATCCAGACCCAAGCAAATTTGAGAAACACAGCTGTCTGTCAAGGTCTGCTTGACCCTACAACTGAACTTAACACCCACACCATTTGTTGTTGTTTGTTTGTTTGTTTGTTTTTGTCTAGGAGAACAATGGACTTCTTAACTTTCATCCAGAACTGTGTCTGAATATGAGCTGGGAAGAGGTGGCCCAATAGTTCACATCATTATTGTCAAGTAATCTCTGACGAGACCTGCACAACAGGGAGGATGACTTTCCAGGGTTGATATACAGTGATAATGGAGTCTGTGACATGACAAAATCTCCTGTGGAACTTGTAATCTTGAGAGAAATGCAAACTAATGTGTAAACATGAGGCATTTTAAAACTGCAATTTCTTCAAATGTTACTGAATCATTTTTGAAAATTTGAGTCTGATGTACATAATTCAAAATCTACCGGCCAGGCAGTGGTGGTGCACGCCTTTAATCCCAGCACTTGGGAGGCAGAGGCAGGTGGATTTCTGAG
>NW_022196903.1:62484237-62527226 GCF_008632895.1 Mastomys coucha | reverse complement strand
TTTCTGAGTTCGAGGCCAGCCTGGTCTACAGAGTGAGTTCCAGGTCAGCCAGGGCTATACAGAGAAATCCAGTCTCGAAAAAAACAACAAAAAAAATCATTTCTTGGGGTACTTTTATGCCTAATTATGAGGGTGTGTTGACAATTGGAAAGACTAATCTGGAAAACGTCTTAGTTAGGAGATACCAGCAACTGTCTGGATATCCAGGAGGCACAAAACTCCTTTTGGATCCTTATTGTCTCTTATCCTTAATCAGGCTTTTACCCCCGATATTTCGTATGTGACTAGAGTAGACAAGTGTGAGTGGCACCTACAGTCATATTTTATTGAAGCATTTCACAATTCGGCTCTTTCCTATCTGATAACTCTAGCTTCAGTCAGGTTGACAGACAACTAACCAGTAGAGTTACTATAATTCTGTATTCAAACTCAGAATCAGATATGGTGAAAACTCAGGAGTCACTCATTTTGTTCAATACAGCATTGATTGTCAGAGATCTTTTCTGCTTAGAAATGAATTGTATACCATTTTTTTCTATTTCTGTGAAGAATAATAGGGGAATTTTGCTGGTAATTGCATTTAGTCTATACATTGATTTTAGTAGCATATGTTTACAATATTATATGAGTGTAAGAGGTATTAATATCTCCAATTTGTATTTATATTCTTTATTCAGTGATACAATGTTTTCATATTGAGTTAGTGGTGGTATTAATGAGAATGCTTTGCATAGGTTCAGGTGTTTAAGCATTTGATGTTTTCTTGGTTCTGGTATGTAGGTAGTTATGCTACCTACATATGTTACCTTGCTAGAGGAAATATACCACTGGGGCTGGGTTTACTCTCAGTTTGTGTCATGGATTTACTCTTCCTGATACCATGTTCTTGTTCTGTCATCATGGATTCTAATTCTTTTGAACCATACACATTAATAAATACTTTCTTCTGTAAGTTGTCTTGGTCCTAGTATTTTATGATAGCAATAAAAAAGTAATATACATAACTTATTCTCTATTTGGTCATGGTTTTTTCAAAGATAATTTAATTTTGAGATTTTAAATTTAATACTTTATGTGTATGCGGGTTTTGCCTACATATAGGTATAAAACCCATGTGTGTACCTTGTACCCTAAGATGTTGGAAGGTGTTGATTTCTTTGGAAGTGTAGTTATTAGTTATTGTGAATCACCATGTGAATGGATATGAAAAACAAGAAGTCTTACTCTTGAGACACCTTTCTAGGCCCTCAAGGTAAGCGCTAAGGCTAATGTGGAAAGATTTGTTTATTTGGCTTATTTTTAAAACTACTTGTAAGTATAAAGGAAGTCTGAAACTTTTAGTTACCTTTGTGTTCTACTACTTTTCTGCAAGTTTTTGTCAGAATTATGGTTTTTCAGTTTGACTCATTAGTATCTCTTTTATATAGAAACACATCATCTTCCAATACTCTTTGGTTCATCTCTTCCTTCTTTGTGCTATATTAGTTTATCTCTGATCTCTTATTGTTGTGCAAAATATTTGAGAATGCAAGGAAGTAACTTGCATATCAATAATCTCTCTGTGATACAGATGCTGCTGCATCTACAAAGATGAGAAATTTCTGTTTACTCTGTCAAGTGTGAATGTAGGTAAAAAGGTAGAATATATACCAGCTCATGCAGACAGATGCATGGATAGAAGTGAGGATTGTAAAATCACCACTATGGTGTTTCAACGGGGCATCAACACCTCCATCTTGAACTCCTGAGCTGTGCCTTGAGATGCACCTTCTATAGTTTATATTTTCATTGTCAGGTAAATTGTACCTTATAGAAAAACTGCAGACTATTTGCTATTACTACTATACAACTCTGTGTTATCTATTAGTTACAGTGCCCATAGTGTAGTCTAGTTCCCTAATGCATAAAGTTCTGCTTGATTTATCTATAATTGAACTATTTATAGTGTCTTCTCTTTTGGCACATGAATCTTAACCAAATGATACAACCAAGGTGATTCAGGTACAATTACATCTGGACTGATTCCAGGAGGAGATATAATTACAACTGTGCTATTGACAGTGAACATGTTTAGGTAGCCAGCACTTTCTATTCTCCTACTAAATCTCTAAGAAACCTCTGAGGCCTGTCTGCATCTAACAAATGCTCTTAGCAGATAGAGACATACAAAAGAACAGCTGGGGTAGACCTCACATTTTTGCTTCCCTGAAGGTTTTTGTTATGGCTTGTATCACTGTGGGAGGATACTTATCGTACTGTAGACAGTAATATGTTGCAATATCTTCAGACTCCACATTGCTGATACTGAGAGAATAATCTTGCCCAGATCCACTGCCACTGAACCTTGTTGGAACCCCAGTCATCAAATTTGATGTATAGTAGATGAGCTGCCTAGGAGCCATCCCTGGTTTCTGTTGAAACCAAGCTAAATACTTGTTAACATTTGTACTTGCCCTGCAGTTAATAGACACTCTGTCTCCTAGAGATGCAGACAGGGATGATGGAGACTGTGTCATTTGAATGTCACATCTCACACCTGAAAACAGAAATATACAACAAAAATATTATGTTATATATATTACAAGAAAAGCACAGAAAGAACCAGGCAGCATTGACAACAGTGCTCTAAGTAATTATCAAAGCTGTTTTTTCTTACTTGTGATATAGAGGAGTAGCAGCCTCAGTAACTGAGCAGAGGCCTTCATGACCATGATGGATTCTGATTACAACTGACTCCTGCCAAGGGTATGGTAAGCCTATAAATATTTCTTCATGACAGTGGGCTGTGCTCTGGTCACATGCAAATCTCCAGGGACTGAGCAGGGTTGGGTGTATACACATGGGTGATACAACTCAATAACTTAGAAGGCCCCAGGGCAGCAGGTGTCTCCAGTAAAATGAGTGGTGTTTCAATTTGTCTACAAAGAACATGTTTGGATTTGACTTCCATATTGACCCAGTCCATATTGTGTTCTGTAAAGACAATCTTGTTTTCATTAATTTGAGGTTCAGTATTTGCCTGCTTACTATTGTTCCACTGAGGTAGATACTGTTCAGAATATAAGAAACTTCTCAGTCTTCCTTCATTGTTGCCTGTTAAAACTCTTGATCATTCTCCCCTTCCTCTTTACTTCAACTCCATGATATGTTTGATGTGAAATATGAACAGTAATTATAACTAGAGTCACAAAAAGCACAAAGACCTATGGTTTACAAAAATGGGCAATATTCATTTTTGTAACCTTTTAATGCAACTAAGCAAACTGTCTTTCTCCACCTATGATTTTTCTCTCGCTCTGCTTCCATATTGGGTAAACAAAATCAGGGATTTCCACCCATCTCAGCACTGTTTATGTTTATTCACATCTAGACCTGCTCCTAAAACCTGGATACTCTTCCATTATTGAATATCTTCTATACCTAAGGGAAATTAATTATCTATGTCTGTCATTAGGATATATGGTCTTAACTGAGAAAACAGAATACAGCAAGAAAGTACATCTTGTGATGAAGAGGGATGGGAAGATGATAGTATTGGCATGGATAGGGATCATTTGTAAAGTAATCCTTACGAAAAATATAAAGAAAACTTCTATACAGAAGCAGAAATATGGTGGCCAGAAGGAATATATGACATTACAGCTATAGAGTTATAAATGGTTAAATATGTTTGCATATGAGATAGATATAGGAGATGTTGAACACTGGATCACGGAGGGAATGATGAACTAAGAACCTGATGGAACAAAATAAGTTCTATGAGTTTAACTGCTAGAAAGAGGGCTATTTATTTTAAAGTAGGATACTTAAAGTAATGGTTTTGGAATAGAGTTGGAAATATCTTGTTAAACTCATGTCCTCTGTAATATATACATATATATAATGTATATACATATATATGTATATATATTTGTATATATATATATAATATATGTGTATATGCACATATATTTATATGTATATATACAAACATATATACATATATATTTGTATATATATGATATATATATATATTTGTGTATATATATAATGTATATATATATATATATATATATATATACATAAATGGAAAGATATAGTAAGTATCTGGTGTTAAAGGATTCTTCATATACCAATGGCAACCAGTGTTTTAAAATTAAACCTTGTTTAATGATAATTTATCTTTAAATGTCTATTTTTGATTCTATTATAAAGTAAATACATCATAACCCTAAAATTATCCTCAAAATTAAGCTTAAAATTATCATTAATTACAAACACAGTGAAGCATCTCTGCCTCCTTCTGTACATTTCAATTAGGTTAGGACTTTTTCATTTTTGATGATTGCTGCTTTCTCAGATTTTCTCTTACTAAGGTAGAGTAGCTATTTGAAAAATAACTGCACAATTAATATGTATATATTATCATTAATAAATAATTTAATACCTAGATTAATTTAGTGATTTTATATGCCTTGTGGTTTTTCATCTGAAGTAGTAATCTGACATCTTTCAGAGATAAAAATCAATAATAATACAATTGGAGATATTTCCTCATGTAACAAGAAAAAGGTAGTATATTAGTGGAGTTGAAATGATGCCTAAGGCTTCATGCTCCAGTTTCTCCATGATATACTGTTGTAATGGAGTTATACAATTTTGTTGGTGTGGAGACTACACAGAGAAATAATAAATATCTACATAGTGTTCTTATAATAAGTAAATAAAGTTTGCCTTTGAAAAACTTCAGAATTATTGAGTAGATTTCCTTTTGAGATGAATATAAATATTTATTTCAAATGAGAACAACAGCCCAAGAACAGTGATACAAGCTTATATTTTAAGTTCATTTTTATATTTACACACACACACACACAAATTATTTTGAACATCTTATATACAAGTACATACTTACTAACACATACGTGTAATGAAGATAACTGACTCCAGACAAAAAGAAGTTTTGAGAAAGAAGTCACCGATGGTTCAAGAACAAATATAAGTAACTGATCACCCATTCTGTCAGTTAACGCAAAAGGAAGCTGCTGAAATGAAGAGTAATCAGGGGCCACAGTGTAGAAATGGGAGAGTTAACATTCCCCCAACTATTAAAGAGGCATCCCACAAGTAATGAGCATACTGATTTGTCAACTCTAACTAAGGTGACTGTAATTCTGTCACATCTCACAGGACTAGAAAAATTGAACAAGAACACTCTATTGCACTTGTCAGCTTTGGGGGAATCTATCTCTCACAGACTTGGTAATTTCTGAGGCATCATAGAGAACCCACTGTGCTTATATATTATGAACTATGGAAAATAACAAAGAGTTAGGTTATAAAAGTCACACATGCATGTAAAAATGAGTAGGGATAGTATCGTAATATGTGATGATGACTTTTACTTTGATAAAAAAAATATGCTACTTTAATTTAAAGATTTGATTTTGTTGTTATGGAAGAAACAGAGCCAGGCCTTGAAAATACTATAAAAGCACTGTGCTACCAAACTGCATTCACAGATGCTACTGTTTTCTGGGATTGAATTAATGTGGTATGTATAGAACGACAATTATCTTTTAATTGAAACATTCTTTACATCTATCTTAATAAGAGTGAGAAAACCAAACTAATAATAATACTTTTAATTCATTTTTTACATATCAGAACAAGTAAATCTAATTTCTACTGGATTTTTAATCAAAGTAAATTATGTGATACTACTAGAAAACTCATAACCAAAAATTTATCTATGAAGGTAAAAGTTATAGAACCATCTATTGGGAACATATATTCATGATAAAACAAACTATTGGTCTTGAACAAAAACATTATCTCAGTGAAATTGGCGTTAGTCTTAGAGAAAGTATAGTTAATGATAAAGAGATATGAAAATATTTTCATAAAATATAAACTTTGTTTCAGTGATGAAGTTCTTATGATGCAGGAATTTGAAACAGAAAAGGTTCATTTGTTCTAAAACTACAAAAAACTCTCAATACTTAGTACATTGGAAGAGTGCAGATGGAAGACAGGCCTGGGTCTCACATTTCTATCAAACAAATTCAGAAAACCCAAGCAATTTTCAAGTCACAGAGCTAGATATCATTACACAGTGATCTCTCACAGTGAGAGGCTGATGATGGATTGCATCACTTCCTTCTATGAGCTACTCCAATACCAGAGGGTCATTACTCCAGACTCAATTTCCAGGATTTTATGAACCTTGCTCATTTTGCATAGTACCTGAATGAGAGCCTGTGATATCAGCTACTTTGGATGAAATATTGTCAGATTCCATGTACGGTGGCAAATAAATATTCCACTTATTTTGTTGGAAAAGACATTGCTGCCTTGAATTCTGCCACACAGTGTTAAGTATAATGTGTATATCTGAATAAGTCTAATTTTAATTCTGTGATCAAAACACCAGATTTAGACATCCCTAATTATTTATGAAAATAGTTTATCAACTAAATTAATGAATGACTAAATTAATGAATGACTACATACCATCTACATAAAGCTGAGAAACCATGTAATATTCCAGGAGATGTCTACATAAAATAAGAGCTTCATGAAACAGGAGGAGGAGGAGGAGGAGGGGAAGGAGGAGAAGAAGGGGGAGGAGAAGGAGGAGGGGGAGGGAAAGCAAAACAAGAATTTTCTAATACTGTGACAATGTTATGAAAGAACTTTTAATAGGAAATCATACACATATCACACACATAAATTTTACTTCTTGCTTATAAGAAGTATGGAACCATTGACAAGATAGTGTCCAAATGCAGCTGTAAAAGTGTGGAAACATGTGAACACACGTGAACAGGTTATCAGGTTATGTCCAAAATAACCTGATTTTTTTTTAGGTAGAAGAGGGTAGTTTTAACGTGTAACAGGACAAATGGCAAGGACAAGATCCCCAAAACCCAGCCCTTCTCCAGTGAATCCTTAGAGCTCACATGCCTGGGAAGTCCCATGCCTGTCCCAGCCCTAAGGTTCCCAGGTCCCAGGAAAGGAAGTTGAGGGACTCAATTGCAAGAGTTCAGAAAGGAAAACACAGGAGCTAGTTGAATTTGGCCTTGGAGAAATCCATCTCTGGGTGCTGGTCCATGAACTTCTTCAGGATCTCCTGTTTATTCTGTTCGTCAGACGTGGGCAAGCCCATGGACTTCTGCCTCTGGTCATACATCATCTTTTCCACCATGCTGTGAGTCTCACTGTTCAGGTCTGACAGCTTGGAGTTATCAGGGTTAATCTTCTTGGTATTGATTTTAGAGTCACTGGTAACCAAGCGGTTCCACCATTCCATCTTATTGATCTTCTCCAGATGCACTGTCACCACCTTGCCATCCTCAATGAGCCACGAGCTCTCCTCCACCTTTACTTCATTGTACAGTTCTCCATCAATCACCGGTGGCTGTTCTTTGTGACCCACCCGGAGATGCTGCCGCTGGATGTCCACCAACACATCCTTTCCTTTCCGCCGGAAGCTGACTTGGAAGGGCACTGCCAGATCCAGTTCTGAGAGGGCCTAGGTCCAGCGGTAGTTGGGCAAGTCAGCCCCATTGCCCAGGTTGGGTTTCAACTTCCCTCTGTCCTTCTCATCTTCCTTATATTCCTCCTCTTCAGTATCCTGCTTCCCTGGCGAGTTGAGACTGCCGTTCTTGAGCTGGACCTCATGATCCTCTGCATCCTTTTTCTGGTCAATCTCCAGCTGCAATCTCTCTGCCTCCTCATCAGTCAGCTCCTTGATCTGTGGCCCAGGGCTCTCTGCTTTGGCCTCCTTGGCCAACCTGGCTGCCCGCTCTGCCTTCTCCCTACGCTCAGTCTCCTGCCGAGCTCGCTTCTCTCTCTCGGCCTTCTGTGCTAGCTGGTTGTGGTGGTTAAAAGTCTGTGTGATAAGATATCTGCTGTATGCAGTGAAGTTACAATTTCACAACCTTCTGTAGATCAGAAACATGCAAAGAGGGAACTATTTTGACAATTAATTTTTTAAAACTCTACTAATTCTATAACAAATATTAAAACTTTACATTGTGGTTAAAATGTAATATGCATCAACTATAAATTTATACATTTCTCTGAACTCAGTCATTGAGAGCTATGTTTCCTCACTGTAGGAGATTGATGATAATATAATATGCAGATTTAGGGATCATACTAGATATAAGAATATGGATGACTATACAATAAGGAGATTTCTCAATCAATGTATGTATACAATGTCCTTAACTTCTGTAGAGAATAGCTTAGATTAAGATTCCATAGAAATTCCAATCATGAGAGACAATCAGGGAACCTTTAGCATGGCTATTTTTAATAAGAATATAGCTAGCAATGTAGTTCACAGGCTTTGGGCCCTTTTAACTTTGGGTAGCAATGACAGAATTAATGGGTAGAAGTAATTATAAATGGAGGAGCCAGATTAAATTATTTATGAAAATTCAGGAAAGATATATTTTCCCTTCCTTAGAATCTATTCTGCATATGAATTTTTTTCACAATTCAACTTCAAAATTAGTATGTGGAGTAAGGATATGTACTGTAAAGATGAATCATTTATAACCTCAGTAATATAACCTGTGCCAAATGGAGGCGTTTATAGATGTTATTACAATTTCTGGGATAGTAGAAGTGGAAGCAAGGGGGTACATAGTGAACACAGAAGAGATCGAAAGAAGATCATGCTGATAAAGCCTAGATGTCAGTCATTGATGCCAATATGCAAGCCCATTCTCTATCAGGAAATATTTTTTTTCTCTGTCAGGAAATCTATATCTCTGGTAAGAATGAGGAATGTTAGGGACATGGGCCTTTATTAAGTAGTTGGGATGAACTTCTGCAGTTGTGGCTTCTGACAAAAATCTCCAGCTGATCTGCATGTAACCAGAGAACAGGCCACTTCTCTGACTACTTCTTGAAATACTGATCATATCTTGTGAAAGCCAATTCTATTACAGACACAGCATGCACAATATAGTTCTCATTCAATGGCCTCTGGCCTCTTATGTTCTGGGTCCCAGGTAAGAAGTGTAGACTCTATTTTCTCAAATCATAGAGATAAAATCATGCAGCTGATTATCCTTGGAAAATCCTAACATAGTATTATTAATTATGTGGGAATTTGTTTCTAATTTCTCAATTTAAGGGAGTGGTTGTGACATCTAGATGACCTAGTCTCCATCCCTCCTGTCTGTGTTTCAAAACTACAATGTCACAATGACTTATAGAGCAAGTGAAGACATTAAAAAGTCATTACACTGGCACCAGCAGAAACCAGGGTAAGCTTCTTAGCTCTTGTTCCGTAAAGCATCTACTTTGCAAACAACAGATACATCTAGGTTCAGTGTCAGTGAGTCTGCTACATATTATCAAGGAGATTAGACCCTGAAGATGACACTTTAAACTGTCAACAAGGATGTGTACTTCCCATAGTCATACAGGGGGAAAAAAACTTCCCAGGAAGAAATGTGAGGCTAAGCTGCCTCAGCTGATCTTACAGGTATCTCCACATGTTGACAGTATTTCTTAAACACAGGGTTGGTAGCTAACTGAGAAGTTGTAGTGAAATGCCTACAGAAGCTCTGCTATATATACAATTGACTACCTTTTCAGTACAATTGTTCAAACATTCCAATGCTTTCTATGATATCTCAAGAAGATTTTTCTGTGATTCAAAAAGGAATCCTACACTTTATTACAGGAAATGGGGAAAAGAGTAAGAGCTATGAAGTGAGTTTGGGGTCTTGTCATCATAAAAAAAATGATACCTGAAAAATAGGACTTTCTGTTTCTAGAGTACAAGGCTTTCTACCCTAAAGGTTTAGGCTTCAATGTCATATAGAGAGAAGGTCAGGCCAGGAACTAATTCACAGTAAAAGAAGCTCAAAGAAAATGAAGATGAATGATGCTTGCTCACAGGTTCACTCTCAGCTAACTTTCTTATATAGAACAGGACAACCTACCCAGGATGACACTGTCCACAGGCATTCCCTTACATCAATCACTATTCAACACAACTCCTCACTCACATTCCTACTGGCCAATCTCATTTAGGCCATCCCCAAATTGATATTCATTTAGATGACTATGAGATACTTCAATATATATTCACATAAAATGACTTTGCATAATGTCTAGTATTAAGTTTTAAACATTAAAAATAAAATAGAAAGAAGATTCTGGATCAGGAGCATCACTGGATGATCATCCAAGTTCAAAAAGGCATTCATCTATAAGACAAGGTCATAGGCTTCACAGAATACTAATAATTCAATACTAATACTAATACTAACACTAATAATGCTCATAATTTCATCAAGTTCACAGAGAGTCACAGTAGATACCTGATGTTGAGTTTTCTCAGTCTGTGGTGCTTTGCAATCTTTTTTAGGTACTTTTGGCTGTGCAAATTCACAGATATACCTGTTATTAGTAAATAGCCCACCAATAACCCAAAATTAGGTTTGTGTACTCCTTAGTATATTAAATTGCTGCACTATGGATTATTCAAAGGAAATTACATCACTGAAATGTCCCACTCACCTTAGATGATGATTCCAAAATGATGCTTCAGTGGGGTCCACATCCCAGTCAACCATCACTTCTTATATATTCTAGTAATCATAGAGATTTGGAGTAGGATTATGCACATACTGGGGGCATGAGTGAAGGAGTGGCTAGAATCTCTGGTGGAAGTTGATGGCTACTACTTTTACATCTCTTTCTCTTACTGTCTCTCTCTCTCATGCTCACTTACACACACACACATACACACACATACACCTATGAATTTAATTGCAAGTTTTAAAAATCATGAATATTATTATTTGAAACATTCTCTAGTATTATTTTGCACTTAGGGCTCACTGCCAGGAAGATATAGACCATCTATCCCAGTTGTCTTTAGTTGTCCTTGAGCAACCCAGATCATATCCTGAGAGTTGGCAATAAAAAAATCAACCTTCACCACCATGAACGAATTTTATGAATTTGATTCTTAGGGGATATGCAATATTTATAGTATGTATATGCAAACTCTGAAGTATCCTCACCAAGTTTCTGATCAATAAAATAGAAACTTTGTAAAACCATAGAGCAGATAGGCAATGAGCAATTGCCTTAGCTATCGGGACTTCTTTTGGGAAGTTAATAAGTAGACTGATTATGGATAAAATGAGAATATAACTCTTTTAATAGAAGAATAACTTAATGTAATATATTGCAAGAGGATAGCAAATATTCTCACCAGATTGAAGACTTCTGTATAAAAAATAATTTACTTTAGCTACAGTTACCATAACAGTTAGGACTTGGGAATTTATAATTTT
This sequence comes from Mastomys coucha, assembly GCF_008632895.1. Classification (NCBI taxonomy): domain Eukaryota; kingdom Metazoa; phylum Chordata; class Mammalia; order Rodentia; family Muridae; genus Mastomys; species Mastomys coucha. Next base: position 62,515,914 of record NW_022196903.1, on the reverse strand, counting down.
TTTATCTACAGTTTCCCCAGAAAAATAATTTTCAGATAAATATTTTAGTTAGCTTTATTATAAAAGTTCCACAAAAATTAGCCAAATAGAAAGTTTATTTATCTCAATAAACTACTACAATTATACTAGATATTGGAAAAGGAAACAGTGGGTTTATTTATTTATTTATTTATTTATTTATTTATTATTAATTTATTTATTCACTTTGCATCCTAGTGTCAGTACATCCTTATTTTAGATCCCCCTCACAAGGTCCTTTGGGCAATATTCTCTCCCCTTCACTTCTGAGAAGAGGGTGCCCTCCTAGGCATGAACTCTCTCTCACATCTCTAGTCACTTCAGAACTAGGTACACCCTCTCTCTCTGAGGTCATACAAGACACCCCAGTTAAGGAGTAAGAACCACAAGCAGGCAACAGAGTCAGTGTAATCCCCCACTCCAGTTTTTGGGGGACCCACACAAAGGCAAAGCTGCATATTTGCTACATATATGCATAGGGCCTAGTTCCAGCCCTTTTATGCTCTTTAGTTGGTGCTTCAGTCTCTGGGAGTCCCCAAGGGTCCAGGTTAATTGATTCGGTTGCTCTTCTTGTGGAGCCCCTATCCCATCGAGGTTCCTCAATCTTTCCCCCAACTTTCCCACAAGACTTCTTCAGCTCCATCTAAGATTTGTATGTGTGTTGCTGCATCTGTTTTTATTAAGCTGCTGTGTGGAGTCTCTAAGGACAGTTATGCTAGGCTCCCATGAGCCAGCATAACAGAGTATTATTAATAATGTCAAAGATTGGTTCTTGATCATGGGACTCTGTGCTTCTTGTTTGCCCCTGCATTTTTTGTGGGCAGGACATATTTTGGAATCTTTTTCTTCTTCTATTCCCACTATTGTTAGGTTTCATATTTTCATGGTGCTATAAATTTCCTAAATATTTTGTGTTATAAACATTTTAGATACTGCATTTTCTTTGACAAGCATGTCAGTTTCTTCTATCAAATCTTCTATACCTGAGATTCTGTCTTTCATTTTTTGTATTCTGTTAGTAATGTTTGTGTCTGTAGTTTCTGTTCTCTTTCCTAGCTTTTACATTTCCAGGATTGTCCCAGTTTGTGTTTTCTTTATTGCTTTTATTTCCATTTTCAGGTTTTAAAATGTTTTATTCATTTCCTTCACCTGTTAAATTGTACTTTCTTGTATTTCTTTAAAGAATTTATTCATTTTCTCTTTAAATGCTTCTATCATTGTTATAAGACTAGATTTATGGTAATCTTTTCGTACTTTAGCTATTTTAGGATATCCAGGGCTGGCTATAGCAGAAAAGTTGACATCTGGTGGTACCATACTGCCCTACCTCTTGTTGACTGTGCTCTTCTGCTGTTTTCTATCCATCTGGTTGTCACTGGTTTTGGTTGGACGATAATGATGCCAGCATGACTCCTGAAGAAGGCAGGAAGAGTTGTGTGTGAGACAATGGTGGTCAGGGGGCAGCACCTGCTCTTCTCTGATGGTGGTGCCCTATGTGGACTCAATTGGCAATTTACTTTTGGGAGAATGTTCTGACCTGATTATTCCTGGGCTCCTGAAGGCCTCCAAGGGAGAATCAAGATGCTCTTGGGGTCCCAAAGGCCCCTTGAGGAGGCAGGGGAAGCCAAGAACAAGACAATTGTGGGCTTTACACTTGTTTTTAAACTTTTATTGCCTTATGATGGGAAAAGTTACATGATTTCAATTCCTCTGAATTTGTTAACATTTAAAAACATATCTTAAGTAAGTAGAATTAAATCACATTATTGTTTCCCTTTTGTACCCCCACTCCTCCCAGTGATGCCCTTCAATACCTACAATATCTTTTTTGTCATATTCTTGAAAATTTATAAAATATCATAAAAATAAAAATAAGTATTATAAAAGTTGTTTGATAGAAAACAACAATCAATTTAACAGTCTTATGTAGATGCTCGTCTACAACAATAGTGAAAATACATTCTTCTTAATATAATTTGTAAATAACTCCAAACATATTAACTGTTTACTTCAAAATAATACATCACAACTAGTATTTTCTTAAATGAACATAAATATATAATGTCTTTTTGTTTGTGTTTTATTTAGTAGAGTTTAAAATCTTGGCTCTTACTGTGGTACAAGCCCAAAATAAGAACAATATTTAGACACTGGATTTCATTAAAATAAGGCTGTACTTCAATGACCCTCACATCACCAAAGGATTTTACCCCATCGTATCTAAGCTGAGAGTTGATAGTTCTGTTGCACCAAGAAATGAATTGTAGGCATGATTTTTGGATACAGACTTTCTGCTATGGTCAAAGCTATTTGACTTGAGTGAGTGACTTTATTCTCAGCACACAGAGAACAGGTTACATTCATTTAAGAAATGGTGTAGGCATTAAGATGGTCTATCCATAAAGTTATTCACCAACTGTTTCGATGAACAATGGTTCTGCTTGGAGGGTGGCACAGTTAGGTGAAGGTAAGAATTTGGTTCATTAGCTATGATAATTTGGAAAAACATTCATCTCAGAGAAAGAGTAACTTATAAAGTCCTCTTCTTCAAACTTGATACAAGAGTTACAAACATCAATCAAAGCATTCAGTCTTACTCTTTGTTGTTCTCTTACAAGCAACCTCCCTAGTTAATGGTCTGTTTCTGATGGGTATATAAATACTTTTGAAATGTATATGCTGTTCTGAAAACCATTGTATAGTGTAAAGACACAAAATAAACAATACTACTAGTAGAGAGGCTGAGATAGGAGAAGCAAGATTTCAAGACCCTTATGTTCTATACAGCCAGACACTGTCACAAACAAACAAGCTGACAGTGTATATAGATTGTACAATGTTGGACCTATTTCTCCAATTACCAAATAAGAGAGACCATTGGATGACAATCAACAAATTTCTAATTCCTCATATTATTGGATTTCAATCAACTAGGATATGTTGGTAATATTAATTTTCATATTACTATATTAAGAAAAAGTAATTGTCACTTCTTGTTGTTTTTGTTGTAAGAGTTGGAATTAGGTTTATGTGGGTTTGTGAAAGATTACCTTCTTGATTCTTCTAGGGTGTAGTTTTGTTCCTTATGTTGATGTTTTCCATCTATTATCTTTTGTAGGGCTGGATTTGTGGAAAGATATTGTGTAAATTTTGTTTTGTCATGGAATATCTTGTATTCTCCATCTAGGGTAATTGGGAGTTTTGCTGGGTATAGTAGCCTGGGCTGGCATTTGTGTTCTTGTAGGGTCTATATGACATCTGCCCAGGATCTTCTAGTTTTCATAGTCTCTGATGAGAAGTCTGGTGTAATTCTAATAAGTCTGCCTTTATATGTTACTTGACCTTTTTCCCTTACTGCTTTTAAAATTCTTTCTTTGTTTAGTGCATTTGGTGTTTTGATTATTATGTGATGGGAGGAATTTCTTTTCTGGTCCAGTCTATTTGGAGTTCTGTAAGCTTCTTGTATGTTCATGAGCATCTCTTTGTTTAGGTTAGAGAAGTTTTCTTCTATAATTTTGTTAAAGATATTTGCTGGCCCATTTCATTGAGAATCTTCACTCTCTTCTATACCTATTTTCCTTAGGTTTGGTCTTCTCACTGAGTCCTGGATTTCCTGGATGTTTTGGGTTAGGAGCTTTTTGCTTTTTGCATTTTCTTTGACTGTTATGTCAGTGTTTTCTATAGTGTCTTCTGCCCCTGAGATTCTCTCTTCTATCTCTTGCATTCTGTTGGTGATGCTTGCATCTATGACTCCTGATTTCTTTCCTAGGTTTTGTATGGCTATGGTTGTCTCTCTTTCTGTTTTCTTTATTGTTTCTATTTCCATTTTTATATTCTGGATGGTTTTGCTCATTTCCTTCACCTGTTTGATTGTGTTTTCCTGTAGTTCTTTAAGGGATTTTTGTGTTTCTCTTGAAGGGTTTCTAGCTGTTTACCTGTGTTCTCCTGTATTTCTTTGAGGGTGCTATTTATGTCTTTCTTAAAGTCCTGTACCATCAACATAAGAAGTGATTTTATATCAGGATCTTGCTTTTTCGGTTTAATGGTGTGTCCAGGACTTGCTATGGTGGGAGAATTGGGTTGTGATGATGCCAAGTGACCTTAGATTTGTCGTTTATTTTCTTACGCTTGCCCCCTGCCATCTGGTTATCTCTAGTGCTACCTGCCCTTGCTAAACCTAACTGGAGCCTGCCTGTCTTTCCTGTGATCCTGGTTGAGTCAGAACTCCTCAGATTCAAGCTATCTCTGTGGTCCTGTGATTCTGTGATCCTGTGATCCTGGGCTTGTTAGATCACCTGGGAGTGGGGCTTCCTCTGTGTGTTGTGGCACTGGCTGTGGAGCTTGCTCCCAAGGTCTGCTCTAGACACCAACCCAGACAGACTGGAAGTAACCCAAATCACTGGGCTGGAGGCGTTCCTGTGTGCCTTGTCCCTCTGGTCCCAGCTACTCCCAGTGTTGGGACAGATGTTGGGTCCTCCTCATCTCTGATCCTGGGGGTGTCAGAGTGCCTGGGAGTGGAGCTTCCTCTGGGTGTTGTGGGACTGGCTGTGGAGCTTGTGCCCAAGGTCTTCTCAGGATACCAGCCCAGATAGACAGGAAGGAACCCCAGGCTTTACACTTTTATTATTAAATTTACTTGTGCAGACTGTTCTACCACCAATGATATTTTAAAAATTTAAAAGAATCAGAAATAGAAAACAATTAACTTTGTATTTTTATAACTCATCCCCATTACCTCTATATAATCCTTCCTCATCCCCTAATATTTAGGTTTATTGTTCTTTCTTCAACACATGAAAATAAACTCAAATATTCTATTTTTAATATATTTTTGGCTAGATCTTCCATGACAGGGAAAGATGGGATTTTCCTTCTGTAGTTCCCTATATACTCATTCCAATACTGCTTAAACCCTCACTCTTTACCATGTTTTTAACTGTTATTTTTCTTTGCCTAAACAAACCTTCACAATGAAAACACTAGTTAACAAGACAGTGTGGATGATCTAAATCTCACAAGTCCATACTCCTACAGGAAAAGCTATAGGCAATTAATGTTTGCAAAGAAAAAGAAGATGAGATTTTCCAAGAAGGAATCCCTTACTATAGTATTCAAACCTAGGTGGTCAATAGTATACCTATATAAATATGAACAATATTAAATTGACTAAACGGATGCTATATATAAGTGCATGTGTCTGTGTGAAACAATAATAGTTAAAGTAGGATTAATGAATTTGAGAGAAATTGGTGGAAAAAATATAGGGGTTTTTCATATATTGGGAATAGGAAAGAATGCCTATTGGGAATTGGGAAGATTGGGAAGAGGAAGGGATAGAAAAGATGAAAATACAGGGCTGTATCTATATAGTAATTCTTTTCTCAAAGAAACTCCACAAAGCTCATATGCTGGAAAGAGGGACAGATTTAAATTGAACAGGTACACTGTGCTCCCTCTTCCCTGTCCCTCACTTGCTCAATCAAATGGTATAATTTCACTGATAACATGTTACACCTCTGTATCCTCCCCAAATTTAATTTTTGGTTTTATATTGCACATTTCAGGCAACAGCAGATATTGTTTTGTTCTATTCTTTGTTTACTTTTAACCAATGCCCTCACTCATTTTGCCTGTGATACGTTTGTACCTGTGGCTCTCAGGTTCTTGATGACTTGTTCAAAGAATTGAAAACAATACACACACACAGACACTCTCAGCCATCTCCCCAGTCTGTTTTCCCAGAATTTTAATACAAAAATTATATAACATTTTTTCCAAGATGACTTCAGTTTGGTGTGTGTGTGTGTGTGTGTGTGTGAGAGAGAGAGAGAGAGAGAGAGAGAGAGAGAGAGAGAGAGAGAGAGAGAGAGAGAGAGAGAGAGAGAGAGAGAGAGAGACATCTTTTGTATTTAAAGCTGTATCTCTGCTCATCCATTTTTTTAGGTGTCTCAACAGAAACTTTATGTTTTTAATACAAGGTCTGGTGAAAATGACAGATTTTTAGAGCATAAAATTTTATCTGATCCCTATACAAAAATGACATTAACCTGGTTTAACACTTTTTTTTTTTGCTTTTGCAAAGAAGCAGTGTTTGTTTCCAAGCACACACAAGACTGCTAGGAACTGTCTGTAACTCTAATTCCAGCATATCTGAGGCTGTCTTTTGGCCTCTGAAAGCATTGATCTTATTGGTATACAAATATAAATGCTGCCAAAACACGAATTACATACAAATCTGAGGAACAGATTTTTTTTTATTTCAGAATCTAGATTCCATTTTACTGAAAGGAAAATTTACATCTTGGCAAAGAGAAACATTCTTATCAGCTGATACTCCAGAAGGAGCAATTGGGGCAGCCTGGTCTCTCACTTCTGCTTCCCTAGGTGGTTTATGTCATGGTTTGAATCTCTGTGGGTATAACCAGTAACCCTGACAACAGTAATAGTTTGCAGTGTCTTCAGGCTGCAGGCTGCTGATCTTGAGAGAAAAATGTGTACCTGATCCACTGCCACTATACCTTGACAAAATCCCACTTGCCAAGTTGGATGCAGTGTAGATAAGGATCTTAGGGGGGTTCCCAGTTTTCTGCTGATACCATAATAAACTTTTGCCAATGTCTTGGCTTGCCAGGCAAGTGATAGTGACAGTTTCTCCCAGAGAAGCAGACAGAGAGGCTGGAGTCTGGGTCATTGTAATGTCACATCTGGTACCTGAGATTTGAAAATTAAAAATAATTTCCATTACAATCATTCTACTAGAAGAGAACTTTCATGGAGAAGAGGCAGTGCTGACCACATTATTATGAATAATTTTTCAATAATGTCTTCCTTACCTATAAGCCAGAGCAACAGTAACCCCACAAGCTGAGTGGGAGGTGTCATGTCTGTGTGTGACCTGTGTGAGCCTGATTCTAGCACAGGATGTGACCTTATTATGAAGGAACCCCTCAGAGCAGTGGGCTGTGCTCTGAGAATAGGCAAATCAGCAAAGGCTGGGCACAATCTGAGGACTGGTCAAGTCAGAGACTCATTACAGTCCTGTGGTCCCCTTTGTATCAGATCAGAGAGAAAGTGCAGGTTTGTTTGTTGGGAATATGCTTCTCTTTGAACAACAAATAATAGGCCTAGTATATGAGTTGTACCTTATTTAGATTTTTGTCATGTTCAACGTAGAATTTAATTGTTATGTTTCCTTCCTTGGAAAGGTTTGACAGATATACTATAGTTCTATAGAGCACATTAATAATTACAGGGTCCTTTCACCAATAGATGTAAATGTTCTTGAGAGCATGCAGCTTCAGTGTTTTTTGTTTCTGTTTATTTATAATACTGAATTTTAATTACATTGTTTCTCCCTTACAGTTCCTCCATCCAAAGCCTCACAAATACCACTGCATGCTCTCTTTTAAATTACATCCATTCAAAATTGTGTGGAAGCTTTCAGGGTTGACAGCTTGGCTTCTATACCCTCTTAATAAAAGTTTCTAACCTTAAGGAATATAAGTTTTCTCTTGAAATGATCATTTACATTTTTCAACATACAATGGTTCCTAAGCTTCCATATGCTATGGGAAAAATATCTTTTCCAGATATTAATGGGGCATGCGTTTTTGTTTAAGTTTAGTGGAGAGTGGCACAAACTGTGTGGTGAGAGAAACACATAAACATGAATGCAGAGGCAACACATGGGAGTTATACTTCTAGTGTGGTGTGCAGAGTATGTTCCCACTGAGAGTAAAGATATGATGTACTTAATGTGGGTTTCCATGAAGAGTTGAATAGGAAGAGTTTTACATGTACAGCCAACCATCCTGAAAGAGGTAGAGATTAGCCAAGGTGAGAATGACATGACACCTAGGTTTAAAAATGATGATGGACATGGGAGAGATGTCAGAAAACATTGGTAGGTAGCTATGTAAAGAAACTGACTGATCTGAAAGTCAATCAAAACAGTGATTCTGAAATATGTCATCCTAGAGTTCACATTCAGAAATATAACAATGTTTCTGCAATAGAGATAAAATATGCATGTTGCTTTAATTCTGTTCATTAATATGAATATTTTCATGTACTGACACCTATATGTAGGTTTTTATTAAGCAATAAAATCTTGCTCACAAATATATAGTCTATCAAAATGACAATTTTTTTCACAGCTGGCAGCAACATCTAGAAAAAATACTGTTGATGGTATATCAAATGTTTTTCATTTGGATACTAATTTGAACATTACTGAAATAACGTAATTACACTTTTTAAATATTTTTATTAGATGTTTTCTTTATTTACAATATCTCCTTTCCCAGGCTCCCCTCCAAAAGAAAAAAAGAAAAAGAAAATAAAATAAGAAAAACAAAAACTAAACAATCCCCTGTTCCCTGCCCCCCTCCCTGCTCACTATCCCACCCTTTCCCACTTGCTGGCCTTTGCATTCCTCTACACTGGGGCATAGAACCTTCACAGGGCCAAGGTCCTCTCCTCCCATTGATGACCAACTTGGCCATCCTCTGCTATACACATGCTGCTGGAGACATAAGTCTCCCTAATGATCGAATTTTTTATGTATATGAGTAATTTACCTGCATGTGCAAAACATTTATGCCTCTAATACCCAAGTATTAGAAGTTTTTGGGTCTCATGGAGTGGTTTCAATTCATCATATATATATTTTTAGATATTTTATATATTTACATTTAGAAGGTTCTCCCGTTTCCTGCTTTCCCCTCTGAAAAACCCCGTATTCCCTCCCACCTCCAGAGGCCCACCGACCCACCCTCTCCTGCTTCCTGGTTCTGACATTTCCCTACACTGGGGCACAGAGCCATCACAGAACCTAGGGCCTCTCTTCCCATTCATGATCAACTAGGCCATCCTCTGATACATATGCAGCTGAAGCCATGAGTCCCACCATGTACACTCTTTGACTAGTGGTTTAGTCCCTGAGAGCTCTAGGGTACTGGGTTGTTCACATTGTTGTTCCTCCTATGGGGCTGCAAAACCCTTCAGCTCCTTGGGTCCTTTCTCTAGCTCCTTCATTAAGGACACAGTGCTAGTCCAATGGATTGCTGTGAGCATCTACTTTTTTATTTGTCATGCACTGACAGAGCCTCCCAGTTATATCAGGCTAGATCAGGCTCCTGTCAGCAAGCATTTGTTGGCATCCTCAATAGTGACTGGGTTTGATTATTGATTATGGGATGGATCCCCAGGTGGGGCATTCTCTGCATTGTCATTCCTTCAGTCTATCCTCCACACTTTGTAACTCCTTCCATGGGTATTTTGTTCCTCCTTCTAAGAAGTATTGAAGTATCCACACTTTGGTCTTCCTTCTTCTAGAGTTTCATGTGGTTTGTGGATTTTATCTTGGGTATTCTGAGCTTCTGAGCTAATATCCACTTATCACTGTGTGCATAACTTGTGTGTTCTTTTCTGATTGGATTACCTCACTCAGGATGATATCCTCCAGTTCCATCCATTTCCCTAAGAATTTCATAAATTCAATATGCTTAATAGCTGAGTAGTACTCCATTGTGTAAATGTACCACATTTTCTGTATCCATTCCTCTATTGAGGGACATATGGGTTCTTTCCAGCTTCTGGTTATTATAAATGAGGCTGCTATAAACATAGTGGAGCATGTGTCCTTATTACATGTTGGAACATCTTCTGGGTATATGCTCAGGAGTGGTGTTGGTGGATCCTCAGGTAGTACTATGTTCCATTTTATGAGCAACCACCAAACTGATTTCCAGAGTGGTTGTACCAGCTTGCAATCCCACCAGCAATGGAGGAGTGTTCCTCTTTCTCCACATTCTCGCCAGCATCTGCTGTCACCTGAGTTTTTGAACTTAGCCATTCTGACTGGTGTGAAATGGAATCTCAGAGCTGTTTTGATTTGCATTTCTCTGATGACTAAGGATGTTGAATATTTCTTTAGGTGCTTCTCAGCCATTTGGAATTCCTCAGTTGAGAATTCTTTGTTTAGTTCTATACTCCATTTTAATAGGTTTATTTGGTTCTCTGGAGTCTAACTTCTTGAGTTCTTTTTATATGTTGGATATTAACCCTCTATCAGATGTAGGATTGGTAAAGATCGTTTCCCAATCTGTTGGTTGCTATTTTGTCCTATTGACAGTGTCCTTTGCCTTACCAAAGCTTAGCAATTTTATGAGGTCCCATTTGTCAGTTCTTGATCTTAGAGCATAATCTATTGGTGTTCTGTTCATCATCATATAAGTTTTATACTGAGCCAACATGTTATGCAAGAACAAGAAATGCTCTTCACTGCTGAGACATCTTTCCAAACAGCCCATGAAAATTATAATTTTGGCTGGCTTATGGACCTTTTGTAAACATCTAGTCACATTTTAATTTTTCCCTTTTCCTGTATCCATTCTTAAAACTAACTCAACTACATACTGACTTTAACATTTAAAGATGATGAATTTCACAGAAATATGGCACCTAAAATCACACACACACACACACACACACACACACACAAACACACACACACACACTTAGTAATTATATGGAGTGTATTTATTCTCTACAAGAAAGTAAAAGATTTCATTATTTCCCTGGTTGCAGGTCTGGAAATCCTGAATGTCAGGAGCTCTCTGGGATAGACTAAGACTAGCAGGTGACCTTCCTATAGGTGCCCCACCTCTTCAGTATGGTCTTTCATGGTTGAGTTCTATGAGGTAAGGTCCCAAACAGATTTCATCTCAGGATTGCTTCTTGCAGCTGATGTGCCTTTCTTGTCATTATTAACTTAATACAGTAATCCCTTGGCATTAGCCTACCCTAGCAATTAGATTTCCTATAGATTAAAGATGAATTTTCATGAATTAATGCTGTTCAGATGAATTAATAATTCTATAGAATTCCTGATTTGATTCAAATAATTTTGGGAAGAAAGTTTTGAGAAGTACCTTAGTTGTTTTGCTAGAAAAATGTAATAAAGTTAGACTAAAGAATAGAATGGGTCCACTACTCATAATAGTAGTTAATGGTTGCATAATAAGAAATACAAGAAATACAATGAGCTTTCATAATCACACTGAAAAAATAAATGGGCTTGGGACAAATTTGTGTTCAAGGAAAAGCATTTAGGTACGAGGATAAACTACACTTGTACACTATGATAAAGCAAGGCCATTTAAAATTGTTTGAATTTACAATGATTAGATTAAAATGAATTGTTGCTTTGAACTTAATATCAACAACCTTCTGTTATTCCCATTTTATGTAACATTTTATTTCTCAGATAATTTTCTAATGAACTTTTGTCTAAAAAGTTCTGTCTAAAGTCCAGAAAACCAATGTCATTAGATGGTTTGTCTTACGGGGCTCTGCCTCATCCATCCATCCATCCATCCATCCATCCATCCATCCATCTATCCATTCATTCGTTCTTCCATCCATCCATCAATCCATCTATCTATCCATCTCAATGTATATGTCTGTTGTTCTATATGTATGTTTGTAGGTATACGTGTATTTGTAAGAATCCATGAATACTTGTGGAGTATATGCAACAGTTGGTTTGGCTCAATAAAAATGTGAATTTGTTAATGTATAAATGAAAATGTGAATGAAAACAGAACTGTATTTATGAGTTTTTATGTGTCTGTGCATACTTTTCTGTATAAAGAGTCTTAATTCTTTTCCTTTCCTTCTCTCTGGTTCACAAGAAGTTAACCAGCTCTAACCAGGCTTTTGACTGCCTGTCTAGAGAAGGGAAAACTAGTAATAAATCCTTTACCCAATCTACCTGCTGTTTGCAACAAGTGTCAATAGGTCCAGAGGCTTGCAGTTTCTGTCCTCAGAGTAACTTAAATTCAATGTGTGTGTGCGTTGCCTTCGAGAAAGCCATCTTGGGGCTACTGTAATTTGACAAATAAAATCCTCACTGTGTGCAAAAAAAATTCAAGATAGGTATACATTATTATAGAAAATAACCCTAATTTCTCACAAGACTAAGTCTCTTCCTCTCTTGGCCACTTCAGAGAGGACCCAGTCTGGGGCTAGGCTCACAGCAGGTGGAATACAGTCTCTCTGAGCTAAAACTGCCACAGACCTGAGATACTCTACAGAAGCCTGTCATCTGTCTTATTATCTGTGAAATAAAGCATTTGCAACACACCTGTTTTATATATGAATTAGCATAGTGTCTGGGCTCCTTCATCTGGCTATCTATCCCTTTACCTCCTTCATGAATTTGCAGTCTCATAGAATTCTGAAATTGTCTTCAGATGCAAAGTATGATACAATAGAAAGAATTGCCTCTGTCCCTGTCCAATGTAATTTGGTCTTTCTTTACATAACTCTGGAAGCCCGATTTCCAGCACATTTCAATGTCTAAGAACAAATAACCTTATACATCCTATCTACTATCTAATTCTTAGACTGCTGTTTAAACATCCATGACATCCATACCTTACTCTCCTCAGACGTGTGTAAATGATGAGATAATTCAGAGAAAAACATATCAATAAGAAGACTTGTCCAGTTCTAATATACTAGGATGTCAATGGAATGTGGTCTATGTATTTACTATTGAAGAAGTTTATATTTGTTTCCTGTGGAGACAGCACAAGCCCCCAGACCTTTTCCATAGCAGTGACAAGAACCATGGAGGTAAGAAGTTCACAAATGACATTGACTCACAAATTTCTTCATAGTCCCAAATATAGAAGTTATGTGGTCCAGTGCTTCAACTCTAAGCTGTGGACACTCACATAAAGGAGTGGAACACACAGGAATATATTTGTGCATGCATGCAAACACAAACTTTATTTGTACTTATGCCATTAGCAACATCCTAGTTAGAAAAGATGGACAAAAGAAACTTCTCAACAGCCAATGAAATGTCACATCTTGCTGGTCTTTTCACTTCTTATGATAAACCCCTTTTAGATTAGGATGGAGATATTGGATGTCAGCTTTATTATGTTAAACATTTTCTCACAGATTTCCTGATATTATTTCTTCCTACAGACATCAGGTTTACTTATTTAAAAACTCTTTCTGATGTCTCCAGCTTATAAAGACTTCAATGAAGCAGCTGCATGAGCTCTAAACTTGACTCTACTCAATGAAAGAAGAGAGAGCAGGTGATACAGCTGATTCAACTTATTAAGAGCTGAGAGATCACTGTTAAGGGCCAGACTCCTAGAACTTGCTTTTCTCCATCTGCAACACAAAGAATTGTGATGATCTCTAGTCTCCACTGACTAAATCTGAGTATCAAATACACCAGACCACTCTCACAGAAATGGGCAGGAACATGAGAAAATGATGGATGACAGTGATCAGAAACTATAAATGTCTCTTGTCCCTATTGTTACAGTTATTGGCAACTAAAAGGCTGAATTTGACTAGGTAGAAATATATTATTGCTTCTCTTAATAGATGGATAAAATGAGTACAGAGTTGAGTCTTTGTCCAAGTGGAGGCCAGACACTAGTTAATGGTAAATTGTATTGTGCTCAGCAAGAGCTAGTGAACCAAACTAAGAATTTATTTTCCTGTGAATGAAAGGCACGATTAGGAAGAATTCTATAGGCTATCACACATGAATATGTGCAGAACACACATATATTCAATCCAATGTTAGAAGATATTAGGGAGGTATGTAACTTAATTGATGTACTTCTTGCCCACCATGGAAAGGACCATAATTTTGAGCCCTCATCATTGATGGAACTGATCCTCTTGATTCACTCCTCTAGTTGAAACCTCTAAATTAGAAGATAGAGGTTCCAGAAGTTCTAAGTCATCCTCCAGTACAAGACTGAAGCCAGCCATACCTACATGAGATCTGGACATTATCACAAAAAAAACCTGTGAGTAAATATTAATGACAATGCATTAGATATAGTTCCAAATGTTAATGGAGTAGACAATATAATACTTCCAACACATACATTCAGTCCTATTTGTGTAGAATCACATAAAACTGTGTGGAATGGAAATAGGATTAGACAAGAATGCCGTTAATACAACTAATCTTTGGAACACACTAACCACGTATTTTATTAGAACTTACATTCGGCCATCATGTGGCAAGACCATTCAATATAAAACCCTTCCACATTTCTGTAACACATTTTAGACTATTTCGTGCAGCTTAGTAAATATATTCCATTGTGGTATATTAGTGTATTCAGATTTGTTCTCAGACTGTCTGATATTGCTTCTGCTGCTTGTTATTGTATCATAAGGTCAAGTATAAACACTAGACCTACAAAACACAATGTAGCAAGAGGTTAAAAATGTGAAAGGATTGTACCTAAAATGTAATGTAGTCAAATAAACACTTTCAAATTATTTGGGTGAATCACTGTATGTAGGAACATAATTGGGAATCTCTCAATGTAAGAATATATATGTGTGTATCTCCATAGCTAAAATTTAAAGACCTAATTATATAATGTTATCTATCTACACTTTCAGTAATAGAATGAAGAAAATTTCTTTTGTCACATCTTGACAGTTTTACAACCCTTTATATTGGTAATTTTTTAGGCCCATCCATTTTTATAGAGCTGCAAACTCTACAAAAAACAGCAAGATACTATTATTACTTATATACTATCATATCCCCCACCCCAAGAAAGAGTGATAGAGTACTCGGCTCTCATTGTTTTAATATGTCCCCTGTATACACAGACAGTCTTTGATTAAAGACTACTGTGGGGCAGACCTTTCACTCCTCCCTATACTGAAATGTTTTATGAAAATATGAATCCTAATGCCCCATATATATTCTCAAAACCCAAGTGACATCATCCCTACGATCAGCACCTGGGTCAGGAAATCTAAGTCATAGCTCTCCAGCATTCTTCTATAAAAGATTACACAAAGATGGGCCCTCTAGTTATCTTATCCCATTATTTCCTTACATACATTTTCTCTTTTTTTTTTCAGGGAGGGGCTGCTTAATGTCCTTGAGTAAAACTCAGACTTGCTTTTGTTGCAGACTTACTGGGAGATTCTATCACAAGTTAGTAAATCTCTTGATCATATTGCATCTTCTGAAAGAGAAGCAGCCAGTTTCTGAGAAAAGAAAATGTGTTTTTATTCTGGTTTGTAGAATATTGTGAATGGGATACTGTTTTTTTCTGTTGACAGTAGTAAGTGTAAATGGCATCATCTGTGCTTCTCTTCATGAGAGAGTATGAGGTCTCAAATGTTCTTTTCTGGTCCAGAGTATTCCTCGTGTGTTTGTGTGTGTGTGTGTGTGTGTGTGTGTGTGTGTGTGTGTGTGTATGTGTGTGTGTGTGTGTGTGTTGTATATAGGACTGATCTACATAGATAACAAGTACTGTAATATATGGGATTTTTATTCCTACAATAAAACTCAGCTGAAGATTACTGGAATGTACATAGGAAAACCTGAGGCCCCAAGTTTGCCATAATATTGTCATGATAGCTGTTTAGCTAAGGCCTTACAAATCCATCTGAGTCTACTTAAGTGGTTCTAAGCCCAAAAAGATCTCTAAAGAAAAAAAAAAGAGTGCCAGTGTGTGATCTGGAACTAGAACTTGGTTATTTTCAGGAATATTACCACAGAAGTCACATGCAGAAAACCCCTCTTTCTAAAGCAGAAAGAAAGATAAATATAATTTTTTATATCAATTACAAATTTAACATTGTGCCTCATGCTGATTTAGGAGGGCCTTGGGCTCCTGATCCTCCTGAGACAGAGTTGTTGTTATAAAGAGGAGTATCTGGGAGAAGCCTATATTCTCTCTCTGACGATAGTTAATTTTCTGGGTCATCAGCTTTCAAAGACTGTGTCAATGAAATGTGCTCATAAAGCATTGTGGAGGCGAGGTAGATCAAGAGTTTCAGTGCCTCTTTCTATTAGTCATAGTCTTACAGTGGTTGTCAGTATGATTGTACTTCCCCCTGCTGGTGAAATGGGTAATGTTTTACAGATACTACGTTATAATGGGGATACATCAAGTAAAATAAGGTAGTTCAGCAATATGATGAGCCAAAGTTCATTGGACAAACATATTATACCAAACAACCTAAGCTGAAATGTGTCAGAAACTTAAGTTGGTATAAAGTGGGACAGGATTATCTAATATAAAGGTATTTAATAAAATATCTTGACGTACATTATATATGTTATACTACAATTTACTGTTGCTCTCAGGTGTAGATTGCAGCCACTGCTCAGTAGCAAGGTTGTATTTACGATTATAAACAAGATTTCTATTGAGAGTGAAATCTTTCAGAAAATAATAAAGAAAATTTCAGTTGAACCAATGTAAATCATATCATAGGAAATTGAGAACTGAGTCGAAATGTTTGTAAAAAATTTTGTGTCCACAAAACACTAAATCTAAAAGGTTACATTTTTTTCATCCTATAAGAAATAGGACTAGTTATGAATAAATGTGTAACTCTTAGAAAAATCACTATGAATAAATAGTCCTTGCAATTTCTATATGCATTGCACATGTCAGGTTTTTGCTTCTTGGCAAATTTCATTTAAAGTCAAAATAAGTGAACACAGGGAAAAATATAACATTCAAATAAAAGTTTAAGATATAAGTCAATTAGAAGAAAATAAAACAGCTTTATAATTATTTCTACAGTTAAATATGTCAGATTATGTTATACTAAAGCTACCCTTGAAGTATAAGACTCTCTCTGCTGTATTACTCTGAGTCACCCAAATATAAAGCTTTCTTTGAAAACAGCATTAGAAGGTCTAAACCTCCTGTGAGACTGGGGACAGTGTAAGGAGGAATAAAAAATGGATTTAAAATTCTTTTAGCCTGTATGTTTCCAAAGAGGATTACAAACTAGGATTGCAGTTTAAACTGTTTCTGAATTATTCCAGATGAGTGAGATGAGGGGCCAGTATGCTTGCTTGCCCCTGAAACCTGGTCTGCATAGAACAAATGCAATCAAAATATACTGATCTTCCTGCCCCAGTACAATCATGTTTGAGTTTTATATGTTATCTGAAACACCATTCTAAACATAGAAGTCAATCATTAGTGAGACTCTAGAATCAACAGGCTTCATAGAGCCCTTGAATGCACATGCACAGCTTGTTTTGTTGTTGTTGTTGTTGTTGTTAGTTTGTTTTTGGGGTTTTTTTTTTTTTTGACCGGGACACTGGGGAACAAAACAACAGCAACAAAAACCAAAGAATTCAATTTTAGATCTTCCTTTTATCCAGATCCCAGATGCTTTCACTGACATTAGCTTAACAGGAAAACAGACTCTCTCCTGAAGTTGGAAAAGAAAAAAGATGTCTGTGCTTGGTTGATGTCTTATCACACTAACAGTGAACAATACAGCATTAATAGTCCATAGTGGGTCATTGACTCTGCAGCAGACACACACACACACACACACAGCATATGTATACAGTTGGTTAAACCCAGGGAATTCCACCTCATAGCTCCAGGGGTATACTGTTCAGTTCTCAGAAACATGATGTCAGGGAGTGGAGCTTAGATCAGGCAATGTGTGCTTATTTATCTTCCTTCTTCTTAAGAAGTGACATTTTAGATTCTAGACAGATCTAGTGGCATGTTTACTTGAAGCCTTGAAGCAACTAATCATGCTTCATATTAATAAATCATGTGAAATATTACACATTAATAAATCATTAAAACATTACAGAGAGAAAGGTAGAATATAGATGTTCACAAACCATGGAATTTATTTAGTTATGAGATGTTAAAGACCTGCAACCTTAAATAATTTGTATCTCTGGGTAACTAACACATTGAGGAAATGTGGCATTATTATTTGAATGATCAATAATTTTCTTATATTTTAAAGAGCATCAGTGGTGGCCATGAGAGAGCTCAGAGTATAAAGGCATTTGTAGCCAAGCCTATGAACTTTGTTTCAATTTCTAGAATTGACATGGTAGGAGAGAACCAACTTCCCATAAGTTGCCATCTATCTTTTATATGTACCATGGCAATGCTTACCCTTGAAATAAATACAGAAATGTGAATGTGATAAAAATTTTAATAAATTACAAACAATGGCCTGTCCTGGAAGCACTGCGAATGAATTTAGTAGTATTGAAGGCAGTACTATTAAGTAATCAGTTTATTTTTTATAAATGGAAACAATTTCAAAATGACTGGTATATTATAATTATAACACAAAGTATTCACTACTATAAGCCATTATAGTTATGTTTATAAGAAGTTAGAAACATTATAGCTCATACTCCAAGATTTACAAGGCATCTTTCAGATGCAAAATGATGCTGTATATTTCTTATTAAGTAAATTATACAACTAGGCTCAGGTTCAAATCAAATGGAATATTTTCTCACAATGGCCTTTGTGTAGCAAAATATCTTCCAAGGAAAAACCGGCTCTCTGCAGTCAATTTGTGGTATTCTAAGTCATACATGGCCTGTAAATGAGCCCAGCCAATCTTAAAAAACATCTAGCCATACCAAGCCTTTAATATTTGCATGTACCTAGTGTAGGGAAAATCTCTAACAAGTAACCCTTGTCAATAAAAATTCTATGGTCAATGACTTGAGGCAAGAAATAGGAGGTAGGATACTGGCAGGAAGAAAGGATTCTGGAAAATATAGAATAAAAGAGAGATTCAAGAAAGAAGCTGAGGGAGATGCTGAGAAAGACGCTAAGAAAGACACTAAAAAAGACACTAAGGATGAAGCTGGTCTGGACTGAAGAAGAGGGAACTGAAAAAGTTGTAGATATAGACTAGTTTAAATTATTTAAATAAGTTTTGAACTAGTCAAAGAATGAATCAAAGTTTATGGCCTAGACATTTATAAAAACACAATTAGTCTCAAAGTCATCATTATGGGAGCAGAGGCTAGAAGAAACTGGGTCTTAAAATTCATAGAGAAAAGGAATTAGTTTGAAAATAATAACGTGATGTCTCTGAAGAAAATGTTTTATATGTTAAAACTGAAAAACACAATTACAGAGGGCATTTGAATACCATATAATTTTGTTTCAATTATCAGTATACAAATAATTATATTTTTGGCAATCACTGCAATTTTATGTTTCCTCTTTAAGGGAGAAGAGAATAAAATGTACTTAGATAAGAAAAGATCTGAAAAAAATCTATGCTAAGGTACAAAAAATAGAAAAGTAGACATTTCTTTCAATCATAAACAATTTTCATTCTACCTAATCCTAACCTGACACCTAGTGATGAGACTGAAAGTGGCAGTTTAAATAAAAAAAAACAACAAAAACAAACAAACATATATGTATGTATACATACAGCAACACAGAATGTATTATAGAGATCAAATCAGAGATTGATTGAGCACAGGGAATTCATATCACAATAATATCTGAAAGCTTCATGATATATGGTGCTTTGAAGATAAGATTTCTCATAAGGATTAGAATTTAGAAACTTGATTCCAGATTTAAGTTCTATTTGTTAAGTGTTTTGCTTAGATTTTTTGTCAACTTGAAAAAAGCTAGAGTCATCTGAGAGACTGAATTTTTTTTTTTTTTTTTTTTTTGGTTTTTCGAGACAGGGTTTCTCTGTGTAGTCCTGGCTGTCCTGGAACTCACTCTGTAGACCAGGCTGGCCTCGAACTCAGAAATCCACCGGCCTCTGCCTCCCAAGTGCTGGGATTAAAGGCATGTGCCACCACCTCCTGGCAATAGATGGACTCTCAATTGAGGGCTTATCAGCATAGCCTGTAAATGAATCTGTGAGTAATGTTCTTGATTAATGCTTAAGGTGAGAGGGACCATACCACTCTGATTTTTACCACCTCTAGGCAGGTGGTCCTGGATAGTATAAGAAAGTAAGTTCAGAAGTGAAGAAAATCAATAAACATAAATATTTAATGTCCTCTGCCACTGATTTCCTGCCCTGGATTCCCTTCATGATAGACTATACACTCTAAGTTTAAATATCTTCCTTCTCCAATTGTTTTTGTTCATGGTGTTTACCACAGCAATAGAAATAAAGCTAAGCAAATCAGCTTTGGCACAGATCTTAGCTTAGAAGGTAGTCAATTGAGAAAGGTCCTTAGACACATACAATTGCCATTTCTATTCTTTCTGGTTGCTTTAAAGATCATGATGATATTAAGTGAGGGGTTATACCAACACTTCCTGCTTATCTTGAATTTTAAAACTGAAAATAAGATTCAAATAAATCTTCACATTTAAAGCAGTTTTTATCAGTTATTTTGTCTACATAAATGTAAAAGTGATCAATAAAGGGTATTTGCTAATTCAAGGAACTAGATCCTAGGCATGGGGACACCCTACTGATCATTTATACAGCTAGTCTAAGGAGGAGGGCTTCCAAAGGCTGTTGGCTTTGGGCACGTCCAGAAAATCCTGTGTGGGTGTGTGAATTTACTCCTTTAAATAATTATTATTATTTTTAATAATTTACTCCTTGAAATACAGTTCTGGAGATTTTCTAGTGCTTGCTGTGCTACCAGTTCAAGCCATTCTGACTGGTGTGAGGTAGAATCTCAGGGATGTTTTGATTGGCATTTCTGTGTTGACTAAAGATGTTGAACATTTCTTTAGGTACTTCTCAGTCATTTAGTATTCCTCCATTGAGAATTCTTTATTTGCTTCTCTGGAGTCTAAGTTCTTGAGTTCTTTATATATATTGGATATTAACCCTCTATCAGATGTAGGATTGGTAAAGATCTTTTCCCAATCTGTTGGTTGCCATTTTGTCCTATTGACAGTGTCCTTTGCCTTACCAAAGCTTAGCAATTTGATGAGGTCCCATTTGTCAGTTCTTGAACTTAGAGCATAAGCCATTGGTGTTCTGTTCATCATCATATAAGTTTTTATACTGAGCCAACTTGATATGCAAGAACAAGAAATGCTCTTCACTGCTGAAGCATCTTTCCAAACAGCCCATGAAAATTATAATTTCTGCTGGCTTATGACCCTTTTGTAAACATCTAGTCACCTTTAAATTTTAAATTTTTCCCTTTTCCTTTATGCATCCTTACAGCTAATTCACTTCAACTACATACTAACTTACACATTTAAAGAGGATTAATTTCAGACTTATGGCCCCTAAAATCACACACACACACACACACACACACACACACACACACACACACACAAATTATATGGAGTGTATTTATTCTCTATGAAAAAAAATAAGACAGTTCATTATTTTCCCAGTCCCAGATCTGAAAATTGGCAAGTGGATGTCAGGAGCTCTCTGGGATAGGCTAAGACTAGCAGGTGGCCTTCCTGAAGGTGCCGCACCTCTTTTGCATGGTCTGCCATGGTTGAGCTCTATGAAGCAAGATCCCAAATAGACGTCATCTCAGGATTGCTTCTCGCAGCTGATGTGCCTTTCCTGTCATTATTAACTTAATATACTAATCCCTGGGCATTAGCCTAACCTAACAATTAGATTTCCTACAAATTAACATAAAGATTAACTTTCATGAATTAATGCTGTTCAGATGAATTAATGATTCTATAGAAATCATGATTTGATTCAAATAATTTTGGGAAGAAATTTTTGAGAGATGGCCTTATTTGCTTTGCTAGAAAGATGTAATAAAGTTAGACTAAAGAATAGAATAGGTCCACTCCTCATAATAGTAAGTAAGGGCTGCATAATAAAAAATACAGGAAATACAATGAGCTTTTGTAATCACACTAAAAAAGAGAAATGGGCTTGGGACAAACTTGTGTTCAAGGAAAAGCATTTAGGTACAAGGATAAACCAAAGCTGTCCACCATTATAAGGCATGGCCATGCAAAAAATGTTTGAATTTATAATGAATATGTTAAAATTGGAACATTGTTTTCAACTTACTATCCACAACCTTCTATAATTCCCATTTTATGTAATATCAATAACACAGATGAGAGTAGATGCTGGTGAGGGTGTGAATAAAGAGATACCCTCCTCCATTGCTGGTGGGATTGCAAGCTCGTACAACCACTCTGGAAACCAGTCTGGCAGTTTCTCAGAAAACTGGACATAGTACTACATGAGGACCCAGCGATACCACTCCTGGACACATTCCCAAAAGGTGCTCCAGCATATAAGAAGTACACATCCTTCACTATGTTCATAGCAGCCTTGTTTATAATAGCCAGAAGCTGGAAAGAACCTAGATGTCCTTCAACCAAAGAATGGATACAGAATATGTGATACATTTACACAATGGAGTACCATTCAGCTATTAAAAACAATGACTTCATGAAATTCTTAGGCAAATGAATGGAACTAGAAAATATCATAAGTGAGGTAGCCCAATCACAAAAGAACATACTCTCTGATAAGTGGGTATTACCCCAAAAGCTCAGAATACCCAAGATAAATTCACAGACCACTGAATGCTCAAGAATAAGGAAGACAAAAGTCTGGATGCTTCGATCCTTCTTAGAACAAAATATTCATGGGAGGAAATACAGAGACAGGGTGTGGAGCCGAGACTGAACGAAGGGCCATTCAGACACTGCCCCACCTGGGGATCCATCCTAAATGCAATTACCAATTTCAGACACTATTGTGGATGCTTGGAAGTTCTTGGTGACAAAAGCCTAATATAGCTGTCTCCTGAGAGGCTCTACCAGAGCCAGATGAATATGGAGGTGGATACTCACAGCCAACCAGTGAACTGAGCATGGGGTCCTCACGGAGGAGTTAAAGAAAGGACTGAAGGATTTGAAGGGGTTTGCATCCTCATGGGAAGAATGGTGGGGTCCCCTTCCACCCAGAGTTCTCAGGGACTGGACTAACCAAGGAGTGCACATGGAAGGACCCATGGCTCCAGATTCATATGTAGCAGAGGATCTATATATTGGGCATCAGAGGGAGAAAAGGACCTGGGTCCTGTGAAGGCTTGATGACTCAGTGTGTGTGAGTGCCAGAGAATGGAGGCAGGGGTGGGTGGATGGGTGGGGGGGCACCCTACTGGAGCAGGGGGAGGGGAATGGGATGTGATTGGGATTTGCTGGGTGAGTGGAGGGAAGCCAGGACTGGGAATATCATTTGAGGTCTAAATGAAGAAGATATCCAATAAAAAAAAAATTCGAGGAAGGCTTAAGGGGCTAAAAACACTGTAGGCTACTGTCATTGTCCTTGGCTGCCCACCAGATATTGATGTTAGGATTGTACCACAAAAGACTCAAAACATAGAGTTCACTTTTGAAGCCTCAAATGTGTTAATAAGATTATATGTTGATTACTACAAATCCTAGCTTGCTAAAAAGAAATCTATGCTTGGATTATCCCTAGGGGCCTGTGAATTTCTGTGCCACATCATGAAGTTATCCTTGCTGGTAACATTTTAATTAATTTCACAAACTTGTGTCAGTTACATGAAGACATTTCTAGTGGAAAGGCATGTGAGCAATTTGACTCTCTCTGTACCAAGCATAAAGGAGAATTCCATCTTGATATTGCTAATCTGTCTGAAGAAACTTTCAAATAAATCACCTTGAATTGAATACCTGGGCCTCTGGTGGTCTGCATTCCTGAGTTAGGATTCTTTAAACATGTAAGTAAGGTAAACATAATAACTCTTATATTATGACATCAATGTATGAAACTTTTGAGAGCATCTATATATGTTTCAGTTGGTGATTCAACTAACAGGAGCTTAGGCAATTTTCTATTTCACCATCTTCCTTTTAAATCTTCACCAATTACACTTTATTTCTGGTCATGAAGAAATAATGTTCTGCTACACGCTCCACATTTCTTAAAGCATGGAGGAAGTAGGGTCATAAATGAAAACAAACCTTTACATTTATGATTTTAATATGCCAGGGATTTGTTCCATTGGTATGGATCATGCTAAAGCAACACCCCATATTCATTAACAACAATGAATGATCTGAAAATTGTAACATAATTTTAAAAAATACCTCAGTAATAGAAAATGGATCTATAAAAAGAAATCTTAAAAGATTAAAACAGTTTTGCTAATTTGATTTCAGAGTCAGCTTCTTAGGTACAGATGACTCTCCTGAAGGGAAACAATCAAGATGAAGAACAGTTCTTAACAAGAGTTTCAGAGTAACAGACACTAGCCATAAAGGCACCAAGAGTCTTCCACAAAAGGAAGTCAAAGGAAAGCAAAGAAACAACATCAAGCAATCAACTAAGCATAAGACTCAATGGGAAGGTGGTAGATTACACAGACCGGAACTTACCTCTTATCCCAAGATAGAAATAAACTAAAGGTTCCACACATATAACAATCAGACATAAATTCCAATTATTTACAGATTTAAATTCCAATACTCATAATTTTAAAAATAATAAGGAAAGAAAGAGAGAAAGAAAGAAAAGAAAGAAGGAAGTGAAGGAAGGAAAGAAGGAAGGAAAGAAGGAAGGAAGAAAATAAAAAGAAACTAGAGGTATGTAGTTACATGAGGAGATGAAAATATCAGAAACCAGTGATGAATAAAACAATGGATGGTGGAGACAAGAAGAAATACATATGTGCTTGATAATGTAAAAATGGATGAGACAGACAGCCTCAAATATTAGTTTTTCATCACTCTGAGAAGGGAAAAATTGTAACTCTTATCAGGGCAAAATACAACACAGTATCATGACATTCCACATCACAAATGTAGAATCATGAAAACATACATTCTAAAGACCTTTAACTACTGAGCCATCAGAATGGCTAAGATCAAAACTCAGAAAATAGAACATACTGGTGAGAATATAGAGCAAGGGGAACACTTTTTCATTGCTGATGGGCATGTAAATTTCTACAACCATTTTGCAAATCAATTTGACAGTTTCTGAGAAAACTGGGAAGATCTCTACCTCAAAACTGAGCTATTACACTCCTGAGTAATAGCCAGTGTGACTATTCCACAAAGACACTTGCTCAACTATGTTCATAGAAGCTTTATTTTAATAGCAAAAAAAAAAAAAATAGAAACACCCTAGGTATCCTTCAATTGAAGAATGGATAAAGAAAATGTGGTACCGCTTCACAATAGACCAGCTATGAAAACCAAAGACATTATGTATTTTACAGGCAAATGTATGTTTTCTGAGAATATTTTCATGAGTGTGTTAACCTAGTCCCTAAAGGACAGGTACTGTAGGTATTCATAGTATAAATGAATATTACTCATTAACTACCTGATACCCATGCTACACTCTACAGACCTAAAGTAGCTAACCAAGAAGGAAGGCACAACCAAGGAATCTCACTTGGTAGGTGGGAATAAAATAGTCATAAGAGGCAGATGGAGAAAGGGAACTGGGTGGGAGAGGTGATAGGGAAGGGAATGGGGGTGGCTGGGGGAGGAACAAGAGTGATGGCCAGAAGTCCATGAGAATAAATAGAAATCTGCAACTGACATGGGTGGGAAGGTAGGGGTAATCTTCAGAACAAGACAGAGACCTAGGATAAGGAAGGCACTGAAGTATTAATGGGGATTTCCTTAGGTGTGACTCACATTTGGGATATGGAACCTGAAGAGGGCACCTTCTGTAGCCAAGCAGGAACCCCAGAGGAGAGATAGGGACTTCAACCCACTCACAAAACTTTTAAGATAAAATTTATTCTCATTTACAAGAAATACAGGGATGGGATATGTATGGAGCAGAGACTGAGGAATTAACCAACCAAAAACAGGCCAAACTTGAGATCCATCCCATGAGTAAGCACCAATCCCTGACACTAGTAATGATATTCTGTTAGGCTTACAGACAGGAGTCCAGTATGGCTGTCCTCTCAGAGGCTCCACCCAGGAGCTGACTCAAACGGATACAGACAACCACAGCCAATGAGTGGATGGGGCTTGGGGACTTTAATGGAAAAGGAGGAGGACGAACTGAGGATTCGAAGGGGATAGGAGCTCCACAGGAAGACTAACAGAGTCAACTAACCTGAACTCTTGGGGCTCTCAGAGACTGAACCACTAACAAAACAACATACATGGACTGGATCTAGGCCTCCTGGCACAGATGTAACAGATATATAGCTTGATCTTCATGAGGTGACTGAACAACTAGAATAAGAGCTATCCCAAAAGCAATCTCCTGTATGTGGGATATGTTCTTCTAGTTGAGCTGCCTTGACTGGGAGAGGAAACATTGGGAGTGGATGTACCTAACCTTGCAGAGACTAAGAGCCAGGGTTGAGGGATAACCAGGAGTGGGGGCTATGAGCTCAGAGAAGAAGGGGAGCTGGAATGGGAGGAAGATTATGGGAGATACAGACTGAGAGGAGGCAGTCAGTGAATGGAACTAAAGTGAATAAGTAAAAAAAAATAAGAAAAAAGAAAAGAAAAGAACGAGTTTGGTGTGACAGGGAAGAGGATAATTGGTAATCAATTGTGCGGCAGTAGGCTATTCTGGCTGTCAGGGTCCAGTAGAGCGAACACGTCAGAACCCCGGAGACCCACTGAGCAAAGTAATTTGTTCACAAGGGATGGTATGTGTTCAGTGATTGTTCCTGAGACCAATGTCTCAGATTTCTGCCCAACCCCCCTGACAATGGCCCGAGCAGGAGAGGTGTGAAATATTGCTCAAGCCCTCTTACATGCAAATAAAGATTCTCAGCCCAAACCAATGAGAAATAACTGCTGCCGAAATATGAATGACCCCCAAAACTATATATATGTATGGTATCCAGGGAAGTAAAGCTTGTGAAAGATCTACTCCGTGGTCCGAGCCTTCTGTTCTTGAGCTGTAATACTTGGGAAGAGATCTGCTCTCCCGAAACATGGCCTGAGGCTGCACTGCACTCCTCAGTGGCTAGTCGGACAGTCAGCCCAGCCCAACCCGACTGAGTACAGGACAACTCGGAGAAACAGAGCATCCTGTGAAAGACAGGGCAGAGACAGCCCGTTTGTGCTTTCTAGATTCCCTCCACAAGGGCCAGAGATCTCTGTGGGAAACCTCTGGCAATAAGACCCACAGCTGGTGACCAAGGTAGGGCAAATACTTCGAGAACGTGAGTCCCACACTTTTACATACAATCAATCTGTCTTTTCCTACTGTGTTTTCAGTCCTTGCCATCGGGTGGATTTAGACAAGCTGAAGGAGCAACTGAAGTCTCCTGCGCAGAGCTACTCTCTGGTGTTGACTGAAGGTCTCTCTGCCCTCTGTCTAAATCTCAACACCCTGCCATGGGCGTTGGCAAAGACTCTATCTAATTTCTTAAAACAAAAGAAACCTGGTTACACAGCGGACAATTAAAAGCCACAGGGCAGCTGACAGTTCTTAAATCTGTGGGAAGGCTTAGCGGTTTCTACCTCTGCAGAATCCCCCAAAGCTGGACAGGCTAAGGGAATGTTCCCTTTGGACAAACGTTTCTATTCTTTTCTATTATGGTAAACTCACCATCTTATAAAAAATATCGCTCCAAGCTAAGGAAATGTGTGCCCTACTGAAACATCATGGAATAAAGATAGCCAAACAAACAAGCTTCCTTGTTTGGGAAGACGTCCTCAAGATAGTGCCAGGTAAGACCAGGGATAATATTTATAGTCCTGGCTCGTGGGCCTGAGTAACTTCTCTCATCAAGAATAAAGATACCCGAGAAGGAGGAATGCCCTCCCGTGATTTTTTGCCTATCTTAGCTACAATCCAGAAAAACAAAATACCTTCAAAATCTGCAGACAAAGCCCCACCTATCTACTTAACTATCTACTCCATACGCCCAACTATCTACCATGCAACAACTTTGTAATTTTCAAGACTCTTTTTTTCTAAAACTAACTGTGTCTCCTGTGTTATGCAAGAGCCTCAGACTGAACTGGGAAATCAAACTGCTCAGGCATGCCCAGTTAATATTAATCCTAGTTGAAATAAGCTACTTAACTGGTATCCACTACAAGCCTCAGACATAAAAGAACTCAGGCAGCCAGTGAGGGAGGATGGCATACATGCACCCTTGACAAAACCTCTCCTACAGAGCCATATTGCTAATTTAAATACACCCCAAGATTGGAGAGATATTTGTCGTTCTTCTCTCCCTGGCACTATATTTTTGGAATGGGAAGCCTTATTTCGAGATGAATGTCAACAGGCCAGGCAAAACCAGGGCAGAGGTGATGCCCATGGGGTTTTCATGAACTCTTTGGCCAGGAAGACTTTTCCACTGGAGCAAAGCAGGCAACCCAGCCAGCAGGATATTATGAGAAAGTCCAGCTCTGTGCCATCCAAGTGTGGGATAGGCTCACTCCACCCTCAGGGTCTCCAGATGGTAAGCCACTGGAACCTTTAAACTCCAGACGGGGCAGCCCTCAGCCCCGAAAGTAAGAAGGACAATTGCTCCCATAGAAGCCTTATGGGTGTCCAGCATCTCAGAAGGCTCCCATCCAAAATTAACCATTAAAATAGACAACAAGCCATTCAAGTGCCTTATTGATACTGGAGCAGACAGGACAATTTTAAGACAGCAAGAGATCACACATGACTGGCAACTGATCCCTGGCCCCAGCTCTTAGGCATAGGAGGTACCTCCTATGCATTCATCACTAAACAAGCTTACCAGTGGGAAGACCAAGATGGGGCTACCAGCCTTATATGCCCCCTGGTGGCTCAAGTAGCCACCAATCTTCTAGGGAGAGATATTTCACAAGCCTTAGAGGTAGTTCTTACCACCCAACTAGAAAGAAGCCACATTACAATAGAGGATATTACTTATAAAGATAATACCCAAGGAGATCCAAAAAAAAAACCCTCCAAATCACCCCCAATCCTAGGGGCCACTGACAGATTTAGTATTCCCTGCTTTGATTGGCTTTTTGAAAAAGCCGTCTGGGTCCCACAGTGGCCTCTGTCAAGGGAGAAACTTACAGCCCTCAAGCAGCTGGTAGAAGAACAGCTGCTGCTACATCTCCTCCCCTCCCGCAGTCCATGGAATACCCCTGTGTTTGCTATAAAAAAATATTTCAGGAGGATGGAGATTATTACAAGATCTAAGGGCAATTAACAAAACCATGCAAATCTGGGGCTCCCCACAAAGAAGGCTACCCCATATCTCAGCTATCCCTACTAATGTTCCCCTGTTAGCAATAGATATAAAAGACTGTTTTTTCCCATCCCCCTCCACCCACGAGACTGGGAACACTTTGCATTCTCAGTACCCCCCATTAAGAACTCTGGACCAGCCTCATGCTATGAATGGACTGTTCTCTCGCAGGGAATGACTAACAGTCCAACTATCTTTCAGGAGGCTGTAGCCATTGTATTAAAACCCTATATAGACAAAGGACTCAATGTCTATCATTACACGGATGATATTTAGTGTGGAGGAGCCCTTCTGTCACCCCCTCCCAACTTAAAGAACAGTTAATACCTTCCCTATCTGCTCTAGGATTCAAAATAGCCCCTCACAAAATCCAACTTATTCCACCCATCTCATTTTTAGGAGCAGAGATCTCCCTTACTTCAATAAGTTCCCTCAAACCCACCCTTTTCTTTCCTCAAAAATTAACTCTCACCTCCCTCCAGAGCTTTTTGGGTAATTTCAGTTGGCTTTGACCCTAGCTCCCCCTTCCTACAAGCACCCTTCAGCTACTCTTCAACCTCCTGAAAGGGGACAAAATTCTCTCTTCCCGGAGAACACTATCCCCGGAGGCAATCCAAACTCTAAACTCTGTTATTACAGCCCTAAAATATATGGCTCTTGCTAGCTATGACCCAGCAAAACCCATACAACTCCTCACCTTTAACTTCTCCCCTACATTTGTGGGAGCCCTTTACCAACCTCAGAGTATGCTAGAATGGCTCCACACTCCAATGGGTAGTGCACCCCGAATTTTAAATGAGGTGGATGTACTCTCTAGCATGATTAAAAATGGCAGGGATAGAGCCCTACAAACCTTGGGAAGGAACCTGACATTCTTGTCACCCTCTTCTCCCTCTCTGACATTCAGTGGCTGATTAAAAATCACTCCTGCTTTGCTATCAGCTTGATAGGATTACCAGGACAAATTGATAGCTATTACCCTGACAAAAAATGTGCCTCTTCCCTCTCTCTGTTGTGATGGCTGCCTCCTAAACTATTCTTGAAGAAGCCCATAGTGGGACCCCCTCAATATTTATTGATGGGGGAAAGAGGGGAGCTGCAGCAATAATATACTACATCCCTGAGGATGAACCCCCTATCACCCAATTCAAAGAACTACCCAATCACTCCCCCCAATATAAAGAATTATATGCCATCTATCTAGCTCTAAAAGAAGTCAAAGGCCCCCTCAATCTCTTCTCAGACAGTGTATATGCTGTCAATTTGCTCCCCTGGTTGTCAAGATCCTTCATCAAACTAGATGCCAACCTACTTTCCCCTCTACTTATACAAGTCTCCACCCTCTTACAGGAAAGAGACTCCCTCAACTACATCCAGCATATCTGATCTCACAGTCCCTTACCAGGTCCTATATCCGAGGAAAATGCACTTGCTGAACAAACTGCCTCAACAGGAACATTCATGGCCTCCACTGAAAAAGCAGATAAATTTCATCTGAGCACACATACAAATATAAAAGGGCTTCATGTCTGCTTCCCCCACATCCCTCTTGCTCAAATCCAAAGGATTATAGAGACATGCTCCTCTTGTACATCTCTTATTACCACTCCAGTTTTACAATGATGGGTACCAATCCCCGAGGCCTTAAATCCAATGCCTTATGGCAAATTGATGTCACCATTTTCATCAATTTGGTAGACAAAATTATGTTTTCGTCACCGTAGATACATACTCTCATTTTATATGGGCTATAGCCCTAACAGGTGAAAACTCAAAAAGGTTGATTTACAATAAGCTCTCCACCTTTGCCATCATGGGCATTCCTCAACAGATAAAGACTGATAATGGTCCAGCCTTCACTAGCTCTCATTTCAAAACTTTCTGCACACATTGGGAAATTTCCCATCATACAGGAATTCCCCACAAACCCCAGGGCCAAGGAATAATAGAAAGAACAAATCAAACCCTAAAAGCCCAACTCTTAAAACAGAAGGCAACCACCTATCTCCCTAATATACAATTAATGATGACTCTGACTACCCTAAATATATTTAATATCTATAAAAACTCCAAACATCCTCCTATCTCCCTCCATTGGCATACACCAAAATTACCCTCCTATTCTAGTATGATGGTGAGACCCTCTAGATGGAATTTGGAAGGGACCAGACACCCTCCTAAAACTAGGAGGGGATTCTCTTGTGGTTTCCCACAGGACCAACCTAAGCCTGTCTGGTTTCCTGTCAGAAATGTCTGATACCACCCCGCCAACTAAGAAGATGACCCGCCTCTCATTGGCAGATTAAGGAGAAAAGAAGAAGAGGAGGCAGCAGAGGACACATCACACCCAGAAGGTCAATAAGATCTCCTGGAAAGATCTCCTGGTGACTACTACCCAGGCCATGTGGCCTCCACAAGACCCCCCCCCCCCATTCTCTTGGCTGTTTTTGTTATTCTTCATGATAACTCTACTACTGCCTTGCCTCTCCTTAGCCTTCTGAACACCTACCACTGGAGATTCTATGGTAGGGAAACCTACAATGGACACAACAAAATTATAGGGACC
Organism: Mastomys coucha; assembly: GCF_008632895.1. Lineage (NCBI taxonomy): Eukaryota > Metazoa > Chordata > Mammalia > Rodentia > Muridae > Mastomys > Mastomys coucha. The sequence goes on along the minus strand of NW_022196903.1, from coordinate 62,484,358 downwards.
CAAGACTGTCCACTTGAAGGATGTCGAACCAGGATTGAGATCCCTTTACACCCAGATTCCATCTCTACTACCCCCAGCCCCTTTCTCTGTTTTCCTTACAAAAACACAGGTGAATGTCTCC
>NW_022196903.1:62478772-62484198 GCF_008632895.1 Mastomys coucha | reverse complement strand
GGTGAATGTCTCCAAGAGGTCTTCATATATGGAGGTTGCTAATACTGGAGCTGCAGAATAGAATCCACCAGTAGTGGTGGCAACATGTTCACTAACCTTAACACTCATTTTCAGCACTCCATCGGCGATTCATGGGATAAATATTGGCAAACCAGAGTCACGGGCAAACTTTGCCCAAATGGCTATGCCAAATAACCAGTTGCTGACCTGCACATCTCCCGTGAGCTTGTTCCTGCCTCCAAATCAGCCTTTATCCATACTAAAATTATCCAACAGGAAAATAAGTCTCAGAAGGAGCTGCAGGCTATCCTCTCCTGGTTACAATACATCCAATATACAGCTGACCTCCTTCCCTTAACAACTCATCCCAACTCCTCCCAATGCTTTTTCTGTACTTCTATCTCCTGACCACTATTAACAGCTGTCCCCATTAACAATTCCTTTTACGACCTCCATGCGACCCTCCCCCACAAGGAAAGTAGAGGACATTCCTCTCTTTGACCTACCCCACCCTCTTTGCTTTGCAGGGCCCTCCTCAAAACCCCATCTTACATGTGTCTGTGACATCACCATCACCAAACCAGTATGTGTTAACCCTCCTGCCCTTCTCTGGTGCAAAGACACTACAGGTGCCTGCATTAACCCCCCTTTTCAAGGCTCCTGCACCCCCATGATGATTGTCCCCCAGGTTTATCTCTATGAACCTGAAGAACTCACCTTACAGATGGGAGAAAGACAAAAGAAGAGAGAGATCTCCATCCTTCTGCTCATTGGACTAGACCTTGCTGTCTCACTGGGTGCAACAGGAACTGCTGAAGCAGCCCTTGTCCAAACACAACATCTGGCCAGCAACTACCAAGATAAGCTTGACCACGTAATGGTCTCCACTATGGACAGCCTCAAGTCTCTTCAATGCCAGATAACTGCCTTAGCAGGAGTTGCTCTCCAAAACCGGAGAGCCCTGGACTTACTGACTGCTGAACAGGGAAGGACTTGCATTTTTCTGGAGAGGAATATTGCTTTTATGTCAATGAATCTAGGCTGGTAGAACAAGATATACAAACACTTAAAGAACTCAGAGGGACCCTCCGGCCACGCTATAATCCCAATATCCCTACTTCTTGGTACTCTAACCCTTTGGAAGCTTGGATTCTTCCCCTCCTTGGCCCCATACTAGCCATTGGAGCCTTGCTCCTCTTGGCACCCTGTCTCATTCAGTTTCTAAAGCAGCAGATGAATAACATTGCAAAAATCACCACCAATCAGGTCCTGGTTCAGTATCAAACTGTTCCTGACATGGTAGACAGTTATTCTGATAACAATTCTCCCTTATAAAAAAAAAGGGAGGGGAGGAGTTGTGGGGCAGTGGGCAGTTCTGACAGCCAGAGTCCAGTAGAGTGGACACATCAGAACCCTGAGACCCACTGAGCAAAGTAATTTGTTCACAAGGGATGGTAGGCATTCAGTGATTGTTCCTGAGATCAGTGGCTCAGATTTCAGCCCAACACTCCCACAACAGCCCCAGCAGGAGAGGTGTGTAATATCTGTCAAACCCTCTTACATGCAAATAAAGATTCTCAGCCCAAACAAATGAGAGATAACTGTTGCCGAAATCTGAATGACCCCCCAAAACTATATATATGTATGGTATCCAGAGAAGTAAAGCATGTGAAAGATCTACTCCCTGGTCTGAGCCTTCTGTTCTTAGAACTATTAACACTTGGGAAGAGATTTGTTTTCCCAAAATGCAGCCTGAAGCTGCTCTGCAACCCTCACTGGCTAGTAGGCCTTTCGGCCCAGCCCAACCCGACTCAGTACAGGGCAGCACAGAGAAACAGAGCGTTCTGGAAGACAGGGCAGAGACAACCCCATCCATGCTTGCTCGATTCCCTCCACAAGGGCTCCTTCACCAAGCCGGGCCAGAGATCTCCATGGGAAACCTTCGGCAATAAGACCCACAATCAATTTTTTTTTTAATCATCATTTTCTTTTTAAAATAAAAATTCAATGAAATAGAAAAGAATGAACAGGCTAGATAGCATGTGAATCACTATTGAAAGAATACATAATTATGATATAGACATTCCAGACTAGGGGAATCATACCTAATGAAGTACTATCTGAACATTCAGTCCCTGGAAGGAGAGAGAACCTCATATAATTTCAATGCAAAACACCTGTCCAAAACATTAAATACCAGAAAGAAAAAATAAAATTGTATCAATGCATAAAAAACAAAACCAAAAAGGAACAGGAGCAGAGGAAGAAAAATATTCAAAACAAGCAGAAGATACTAGCATAAATACTTTCCTACCCATCTCTAACTGTGCATGTAATTGAAATTAAACACAGAGTCAATGCAGTTAGATTAGCTGGACGTATTACACAGAATCAATAGTATGTCTGAAAAGAAACAGTTCATCTGTAAAAGCATGTTATAAGAGTTACAGAATCACTGGATAAACTTTACACAAATAAAAACCAAACAGAAGTAAGATATATATATATATATATATATATATATATATATACATATATATATATATATGAATGTATATATATGAATTTGAAAAGATATATATGAATTTAAGTCAAAAGCATAAAATACAGCAAATGAAGTAATTACATAGGAAAGAAGACAGTTTAATGAAGAAATATATCTTGTCTTCTCATCTGTTTTACTGGATAACGTTGAATGAAAAAACAGTCAAGGCCTGTTGAATTCAAATGGGTTTCCACTCAGCTTTTTTCTCATTCTTTTCTGGTTTCTTGGAGGGCACCTGTTTACTGTTCTTACAAGGAAGGTGCAAAATCAGTGTTATTGTGGCAATGAAGCCAAAAATGAATGAGCAATGATCTGTAGCCAGGCTGTGCATACTCTCAGCTGGAACCCATAATCCACAGTTCCTCAGCCCTTCTCTCTCACACAGATAAGTAACTTATTTGACACCTGGGACACCCCAAGCAAGGGCGTTTTTGTTAGGGTCTGCATCACTGTGGGAGGGTAATGTGTAGCTTGGAAACAGTAATAAACTCCCAAATCACCAGTCTCCACTCTGCTGATCTTGAGTGTGAAATTTGTCCCTGAACCACTGCCACTGAACCTGTCTGGGACCCCAGAAAATCGGTTGGAAACCCTGTAAATCAAGAGCTGTGGAAACTGGCCTGGCTTCTGCAGGTACCAATCCAAATAGGTGTTTCCATTACTGGGTACAAGGCTCTGACTAGACCTGCAAGAGACAGAAACTTGATCTCCAAGGCTGACAGGCAGGGAGAGTGGAGTTTGGGTCATCACAACATCACTGATGGAAGCTGAAACAATAAGAGAAAAGTACAGAGTTACACACAAACTTCATGATCATCCTTGTGATTTTTTTTATTTTAACTATGATGTTTATTTTTACATATAATTTTTTATATCCTAAAATTCCCTTCTTACCAAAAAAGTGAAATGCAAGCCTCAAGACACTTCTAGTGTAACCTAGACCATCTCATCCATCCATGTCATAATCTCCTTTATAGCACATGTTTCCATCTGGATCCTCGTTCTAACAAATATACATCCCAGAGACCCCATCCCGAGGATAAGACCCATCTTCTCACACATGACAGAATATATGCAATGAGCAATGGGATTCGGGGCTCATGCTCCCTCCACCTTCTCCCCTCTCACTTCCCACTGTCCTCACCAGGAATCCAGAACAACAGCACCAACAGCCTAACAGGCAACTTCATCTTGAGGAGGGAGCCTGAGGAGACAGCCTGAGAAGACTGATCAGTCACTGAAACAAGACAACTGAGCTTTTACCTCAGACTAGTAAGGGTGGGCCCTCCCTGGGGAGCAATATGCAAAGGCCCCTGTTAATGTTGCAGTATAAAAGGAAGAGATACACAAGCTTCTTATGATTACAAAAATGACAAAATCTCTTCTTTTCTGCATGAGTGCTCACAGATCAGCACTAGAAAAACAGTGATGTTACTCATGCACGGCTGTATCCATAATAAAAGAAATGTATATTTATTTTCACCCAGAAGGCTGGGAGTGGTTATTGTTAATAACCTGGTAACCTTGCTGTCTATAGGCTAAGGGGTCACCTGGTTTTCCCAGAACATTCATCCTAGAGTCTCCCTCTGTAAACCTCTATCTTTATCTTCCACACTCAGTCAATTGAACTGACCCTTAGGGAGATGGCACATGTAATTTGCAAAAGAGTTAAAGCATACTCGTGCTTTAGGCTTTACTGTGCACATAGAATTAAGATAATTGTTACCAGGTATTTTTCCCAAAGTGGTAGTGTATTGACATATGATTATTTATGATTATCTGATAAAGTCTTTTACTTAAAAGTGATTAACTTTTCATGTTAAACAGTTTGAAATTTTTGCCAAACTCAGTCATCTGAAGTAGGTTAAATTCTGAATATTCTACCTCCTAGTAGTTTATTGTGAGTTCCCTTTCAGCAGGAATATTAATTTATTTATATGTTCCATTAAAACAAGAGTATGGCTGGGCAGTGGTGGCACACGCCTTTAATTCCAGCACTTGGGAGGCAGAGGCAGATGGATTTCTGAGTTCAAGGCCAGCCTGGTCTACAGAGTGAGTTCCAGGACAGCCAGGGCTATACAAAGAAACCCTGACTTGATAAACCAAAAAGGGACCCAGGCGGCAGCCACCATTTTCTCTCAGGTGAGGTTCTGAGACTGGAGCAGCCAGCCTGGAGGCGCCTTAAGCCAGAGACCCAGGCGGGATTCGCCAATTTGTCTTGGGTGAGTTTCTGAGATCTGAGCACCCAGCCGGGAGCCACAAGCCCCACGACTCCCAGGAGAGCCACAGGGTGGCAGGGACAAGATCCTCTCAGCTTCTGAGTGACAGAGGAGGTTCAGTGTCCTCCTCTGCCCCTTCCCTGCAAGTGGAGGGCCTACCTCCAGAGAGCACATTAAGCCAGAGACCCAGGCAGCAGCCACCATTTTCTCTCGGGTGAGGTTCTGAGACTGGAGCAGCCAGCCCTGAGGCGCCTTAAGCCAGAGACCCGGGCAGGATTCACCATTTTCTCTTGGGTGAGTTTCTGAGACCTGAGCACCCAGCCGGGAGCCACAAGCCCCACGACTCCCAGGAGAGCCGCAGGGCGGCAGGGACAAGATCCTCCCAGCTTCCGAGTGACAGAGGTGGTTCAGCGTCCTTCTCTGCCCCTTCCCTGCAAGTGGAGGGCCTACCTCCAGAGAGCTCATTAAGCCAGAGACCCAGGTGGGATCCGCCATTCTCTCTTGGGTGAGTTTCTGAGATAAGAACAGCTACCTTGGAGGAACAGGCCCCACGAGTCGCAGGAGACTTGCAGGGCAGCAGGGACAGGACAAGCTCTAGCCAGAGACACTGAGAACATCTAACACCAAAAAGTAAAAGATGGCGAAAGGCAAACGCAAGAATC